>NW_006174500.1:0-299 GCF_000334495.1 Tupaia belangeri chinensis | reverse complement strand
AAAGGAAGAAGTTAAATTGTTCCTATTTGCAATTAATATAATTTGTACATAGAAAATCAAAAGGATCTATGAAAAACTACTAGCAGTGATAAGTGAATTCAGTGAAGTCACAGGATATGAAATTAATGTACAGAAATCTATAGCTTTTTATACACCAACAGTGAATAGACTGAAACAGAATTGAAGACTGAAATCCCATTTACAAAAATTCTCCAAAATAAAATACTTAACTAAAGAGGTAAAAGACCTCTACAAAGAAATCTATGAAAACTGAAGAAATTTAAAATGATACAAAGAAA
>NW_006174499.1:0-299 GCF_000334495.1 Tupaia belangeri chinensis | reverse complement strand
GCCCAGCTTCAGGGGTCCTCCTGGTAGGACAGGGCCCGGGGCTGATCCTGGCCCTGCCGTTCACCTGGAAACCAGCCCTGCCCAGAAGACCGAGGCATCTTGAACACTCAGGTGCCAGTCAGTGTAGACGCAAGCAAAGCTAGACTGTGAGGTGTGGACACGAGAATGAGGGGGCGTGGCAGCCATGACCCCACAACCCCAGATTCTAGGCGATCTGGGCCACCCTTAGCTTGTCATCGAAGGGCAGCTCTCACAGGAAAGGCGCTTGGAGCCAGGTACAGTTCAGGCTCTCGCCACCC
>NW_006174498.1:0-299 GCF_000334495.1 Tupaia belangeri chinensis | reverse complement strand
TAAACTGGAAAGTACTGTGCAAGAGTTAGTGCCCAGGCTCTGAAGCTGGAATGATATAGGAAAATGTAAGTCCCACCAGGCCTCACGTGTAGAGCCATGGGTACCTAACACCTTTGTGACTCAGTTTCTTTATTAGTAAAGTGAAGATAGTAACAGTTCTGTTACCTGTTGGGTGATTGTGATAACTGAGATATCTGAGGTATTTAGAGGAATGGTTGACACAGGCATCAAGAAATGGCTGCTGGTGGCTCAGCTGCAATGGAAGGTGCCACTGCATGGTGGCTGAGGCTGCATGGGAG
>NW_006174497.1:0-299 GCF_000334495.1 Tupaia belangeri chinensis | reverse complement strand
ATCATCATTATTACTATTTTTAATTTGACCAAGGAGAGACAGAAAGAGAGAGAGAGAAATGAGAATGCAAGCCACCAGGTCCTGAACTGTGGTCAGGCCAGCGCCTAAACCACTCCACTACCTGCCAGCCCCCTCAGGTAGCATTTTAAGGAACAAATCTAAGTAACCCAAGGCAGCGGCATCATCCTTGCAGAACTCTAGAAACTAGTGCAAATAAGCCGTGCATGCATGCGTGCAGATACCTGTATGTCTGTGCCCGTGTTCAAGCATGTACACACGTCTGCACACACACGTGTGCA
>NW_006174496.1:0-299 GCF_000334495.1 Tupaia belangeri chinensis | reverse complement strand
AAAAATAAATAAATAAATAAAAATGGGTTGGGGGAAGGCCGCTCCAGATGTGCAACTGATAAAAACCACACCTCCTACATGGCAATTATGTGGCCTCCCTGTGCCTAATTACGAAGCGGAGGAAGGAGGAAAGACTTTCCAGAAGGGGGAGCAGCAGGGGCAGAGGTGCAGGTTGGGAGTGGGCCTCTGGTGAGATCCGGGAGCTGGCACCTGGGGACCTGGCCTGCTGCAGCAGGGAGTGTGCAGGGTGAGGCTGCAGCAGTCAGGGCCTCTACAAGCCATGGCTGGGACTGGCCCAG
>NW_006174495.1:0-299 GCF_000334495.1 Tupaia belangeri chinensis | reverse complement strand
GTGACCATGTCCCCAGGGGTTGCTTTCACTTTCCCTCTCTATCTCTCTGGGAAGTACACACACCCTGTAGCAAAATAAATTTTAAAAAATAATAAATTTTTTAAACAATCACGTATTACATTGATACTAATAAAAACTTCACAAAATTCCAAAAAAATCAATTATCTAATAGACTTTTTTGAAAATTATTAATTGCCAGAAGGTACCTGAACTCACTAGAGAGTGAGTGGGAGAGACAGAAAGAGCGAATTCCCCAAAAGGTTTGGTCATGCCACGATCCCCTTTCCCTCCAATTCTCC
>NW_006174494.1:0-299 GCF_000334495.1 Tupaia belangeri chinensis | reverse complement strand
CTCTGGTGAGCACATGTGCCCTATAGCAATCATTTTTGTAAAAAAAATAAAATAATTAAATACACACACACACTTTATTAACAGAAGGTTGGGTTGGCCCCATGGCCTAGTGGTCCAGGAAACCAGGTCCCACATGGTGACCATGCCATTCAAATCCCAGCCCCGGTGGCTTGAAAAGCACACCAAATGTGTGTTCAAGTGTGCCCCAGATCCAGACAGTTCGGAGAAATGGAGAAGGACTTGCAGCATGGCCATGCCCCATTGAGAGATGCTTTTCCTGTCTGTCTGTCTGTCTGTCT
>NW_006174493.1:0-299 GCF_000334495.1 Tupaia belangeri chinensis | reverse complement strand
TGTTTGCAAAAAAATAAATAAATAATGTAGCATTAGCGAAAATGTGGGAACGCCCCCAAATATCCATCAACAGACAATGGGTAAACAAATGGTGGTCTATTTGTCCAATGGGATATGATTCAATGATAAGAAGAAATAAACTACTGACCCCTGCAACAATAGTGTAGCACCTCAAATGTATTATGTTGAGTAACAGAAGCTAAACACAAAAAGTATGTACTGTATGATTCTAGCTGTACGGAAGTCAAGACTAGGGAAAAGGAATCTTTTAGGTCATTGGGAAGGTCATGACATATTTT
>NW_006174492.1:0-299 GCF_000334495.1 Tupaia belangeri chinensis | reverse complement strand
ATGGGCATGGAAGTAGCAGATAACTTTTCAGATCACATTCCATTGGCGAGGACTAGCCATGGGGTGTACTGGTTATCTCTTGCTGCATGACAGATGACCCCAAAATTAGTGGCTAAAACAGTGACTGTTTATTACCTTATGGTTCCTGTGGGTCAGGAGTTAGGGAGCAGCTTAGCTGAGCATTTCTGACTCAAGGCGTCTCACAAGGCTGCAGTCAAGCTATCGGCTGGGTATGCAGTCATCAGAAGTCTAGACTGGGGCTAGAGCACCTAACCCCCAGATGGCTTCCTCACATGGCT
>NW_006174491.1:0-298 GCF_000334495.1 Tupaia belangeri chinensis | reverse complement strand
ACTGAATTGACAGCCTCTGCTCTCTGCATGCTAAGCCAGTGTGCAGAGCAGGTCAGATACACCAAGGGGGTGACACCCCTGGAGCAGCCCTCCACGGATGACACGGTGCAAGTGAGGGACGAAGACGCCCTCACCCACACCACTCTGCACACCATGCACAATGTCGAAGTGTGTGCAGCACAGCCTCCCAGGGGCCCAGTCAAACCCACTCATTGCTCTGCCCTGGCATGGCCTACTGCCCTTCCCTATTCACTTCACGGCCCTCCCCGTGCCTCACAGGCTCACCTGCCAAATAAAC
>NW_006174490.1:0-298 GCF_000334495.1 Tupaia belangeri chinensis | reverse complement strand
TTCCCTGGTGCACACTAACCTGCTTGGGCTGTTTTAGGCTGGCCTGGCAACCAAACCTGATCCACCTGTGGGTCTGGCACGATGCATTGGCACCCTAAGATTTGTGTCACTGTGGCTACGCCCAGATTTTAGCTTTAATAGAGGGTGGTGCTTATTTTTTAGATCTCATTACATTGTATTTTAAGCATTTATAACTTTAATGATTACTTAGGATAGCAAAATGCAGCAGATTTCCTGGAAGCCAAATGATTCAGATTTATTTTAGCAGGATGAATTTTGTGAAGGATTCATTTTTTTT
>NW_006174489.1:0-298 GCF_000334495.1 Tupaia belangeri chinensis | reverse complement strand
AAAAACCTCTCCCCCCCAAAAAAAAATTTATGACTTGTAAATGGACTGGCTATTCTAGGAATTGTTATTGTAGAAACAATTTTCAGTTTAAAATGTGTGTGAATACTCACTTTAATTCTTGTCTAAGTATTGAGCGGTAGTAATTCTTTAGGATCGATCTCTATCTATTTATACATAATCCCTGCAAACAGCTTAGTTAAACGTTAAATCGAGTTTGGCCACAATTCCGAATAACAGGTGTGTAGCCCTTCACTGAGTTATTTCACCTTAAATAGCAAGCGTCTCTAAGTTATTTTCT
>NW_006174488.1:0-298 GCF_000334495.1 Tupaia belangeri chinensis | reverse complement strand
TGCCTTAACCACTATGCCACCTGCTGGACCTGTGGTTCATAGACATTTTAAAAGATTAATTTATTGTTTATTCTTATCACTTGTCATATGAACAGACTACTAAGTTTTGTTATAGGCTCATAGGAGCCTTGCAGCTGACAAGATGAAAAATGTTTCAATAAAGTTTACTGTTAGGATGTTGTTTTATTTTTGTGTAAATCTAATGCATTAAATATATGGGATACTAAGATTTGAGTATTATAATTATCATGTTTCTACTGTTTCTTGATCACATTCATTTAAAACATCTCATTACTGT
>NW_006174487.1:0-298 GCF_000334495.1 Tupaia belangeri chinensis | reverse complement strand
GGTGGGGGTGACTAGGACTAGGAGCAGATTGAGGTGCTGCGAACCTGTTCAAAGTGTGCTGCCTCTCTATTTTATGCTCATAGAAAAAATAAAGTTATTTTAGAAAGAAAAGTTTATATTAATTTATGACTCTACCAAAAATGGATATTTTTGATCAACCCAGAATATTAAAAACAAATTATACTGTTTTGTTCTTAACATGCATGGAATATAAGGAAAAATGGAATGTGATTACTGGTAAGTTTGCTCAACCTCTCTCATTCATGTATAAAATTCAAATTTCTGTGTTAAAAGCATG
>NW_006174486.1:0-298 GCF_000334495.1 Tupaia belangeri chinensis | reverse complement strand
AAAAAATTGAACACAGAGGCTAAAAGTCATGTGACCATAGGACCACAAAAGGTAGAATGTCACATAAAGAAAGATCAGAGTGATACATCAATAGGCAAAAAAAAATGCCAATGATTGCCTGAAAACCACCAGCTGCTACAAGAGAGGTATAGAATAGATTCTCCCTCAAAACATCCACAGAGAACCAATCCTATTAACATCTTCTAACCTACAGAGTTGTGAGAGACTAAACTTCTGTCATTTTGTATGCCATAGAGTCTGTGGCACTTTCTTTTCTTTAGGTTTTTGCCATAGGGCA
>NW_006174485.1:0-298 GCF_000334495.1 Tupaia belangeri chinensis | reverse complement strand
GTATAACAGTAGTTCTTAACCATTTTCCTTCATCTAAACAAATAGTACCTATGTCTCGTAGTGACATCCTCAGTATCCAACTACCCAAATCAGATAACAGGGAGTTACCAAAATACCACTTCTTCATTCTCCACAACTTATCAATTTCCATGTCTTAGCAATTCTTTTTCTCAATGCCATTTGATTACAGCTACTTTTCTTCATCATCACCACTCTCTTGGTTCAAATTGGCATCATTTAAATTTTTTTAGGAGAGACATTTTTGCTATAGGGTGCTTGCATTCGCTGGAGAGACAGA
>NW_006174484.1:0-298 GCF_000334495.1 Tupaia belangeri chinensis | reverse complement strand
GCCAGACTGAGTAAATTACATGGTGTTCTCCAATGTGGATGGGTATTATCCAAACCATTGAGAACCTGAATAGAGTGAGAAGGCAGAAGAAGTTGAATTTGCTTTTTGCCTGGCTTCTTGAGCTAGGACTTCAGTTTTTTCCTGCTTCCCCTCAGCACTCGTGGTTCTCAGGCCTTCAGACCAGTACTGGAATATATACTCTCAGCCCTCTGGTTCTGACTTTGAACTATACCACCAGCTTTTCCAAGTCTCAGTTTGCCGTTAACAGATCATGAGAATTCTCAGCCTCCATAATCAC
>NW_006174483.1:0-298 GCF_000334495.1 Tupaia belangeri chinensis | reverse complement strand
CAACAACCCCTTCTGAAATTCTTCCCTGAAATAAATGAAATGACTCTAATCAATGATGTATCCAAGGGGCAGAATCCTATGCCCAGCACAAACGGTGGTCAATACACAGTTGTGGAATGGGTGAATAAAATAGGGAATGTATAAGAATGATTAAAAAAGATGTATTTATGTTCTGTGTGTATTTTCTGTATTTTGCTAACATAGAAGAATGTTCTCAATATGCTGTGAGGAAAACAACACAAAAAATATTGCTATAGGACAATATATCTTGCCAGAGAGATACAGAGAGAGAGAGAGA
>NW_006174482.1:0-298 GCF_000334495.1 Tupaia belangeri chinensis | reverse complement strand
ACAGTTGCCTAACAATCTCAGGTGGCTTTTTTAAAAAAAACCAGTGTATTTGAAGGCCGAAGGACGAATTTTAAAAGGGCCCACATCTGTAGGAACTGTGTCCTGCAAGCTGAATGGCAGAATGGTGTGGGGCTTGCAGACACACTAAGGAAGTAAAGAGGGTGTGCATTTAACATACATGCACACATATATGTTCAGGACAAAAGGATGATCAGAAAAAAGAGCCCACTGCGTAGGAGGAAGGCCCTTAACAGGAGACAGGGCAGGGAGAGAACCTGCTTTTAGGAGTTAATGCCTC
>NW_006174481.1:0-298 GCF_000334495.1 Tupaia belangeri chinensis | reverse complement strand
TACCCCCGACGCTTGGTCAGCTCATGGCAGCCACAACCATCTCTCTCTAAAATCTTCATGGAGCTCCTCTCCGGTCACTGATTGTGCCTCCTAGCTGCCTAGTGTGCTTGGCACTCGGCCTTCTCTGCACCCTGGTGGAGTGCACTCCCCATAATCGCACCAGCATAGGATGCCCCATGCCTCGCGACTCTTTGTGACTTGTAAGTCCACCTTTTACCCTGTGTGATTTCTCTCTTACCTTGTGTGATTAAAGCAACTGAAAGACTGACCTGAGTCCTGTCCTTCTGTGGGCTTGAGC
>NW_006174480.1:0-298 GCF_000334495.1 Tupaia belangeri chinensis | reverse complement strand
AAAAAGAGAAGAGATAGACAATGGAAGCAGAGATAGTGATTCTGAGTGAGAATCAAAATAAGTGCTAGATATCGCAACTATGACAGAAATGAAGAATTGCCTTTGGAGGGCTCATTAATAGATTGTGCAAAGGGAATATCAGAATTTTAAGAAAGAGAGAAAGGAACAGAATAAATATTCAAAGCAAAAACAGCTGAGAATTTCTTCAAATTACTGTTAGACGTCAAACCACAGAGCCAAGAAGCTCAGAAAACACCAAGCAGGACAAATGCCAGCAAGAACTCTCCTTCACCCAACA
>NW_006174479.1:0-298 GCF_000334495.1 Tupaia belangeri chinensis | reverse complement strand
ATGGAAAACTGGAAGAAAGAATGATGGTAGCATGACTTGAGTTACAGCCACAGTTTTGTAAATAAACTTTCCAAGAATTACAGATTTACCACATGAAACCCCCCTCCCTTTTCTCATCTAGTTCACAATGCAAAGTAAGGTGTAACCAATCAGTTGTCTGTGTTATTTTATTTACATATTTATTTTTAAATTTGCTACCAGTTACATTCACTTGCCAGACAGAGATGGGGGTGGGGGAGTGAGAAAGCACCTGGTGTGTGTGTGTGGGGGGTCATGCTGCAATTCCTTCTCCTCCATT
>NW_006174478.1:0-298 GCF_000334495.1 Tupaia belangeri chinensis | reverse complement strand
TAGAAGGGCCAAAAAGGGGTGAACTCTATCTCTGTTCTCACATGGCCCAAGAGCAGTGGAGAGTGAACCCAGTCCTGTAGGTCCTTGTCATAATGGCATTAACATGCAACCTCAATTTCTTCCACCAGGCCCCAACTTCCAGCAAGGTTGCACTGGAGATTAATTTCCCAGCACATGAATATTGAGGGACACATTCACACCACAGCAACCACCACATTGTGGTAATTTGTTGCAAGAGCAGTGGGAATCTCATACATTACCCTTAGCTGAAGCAAAGGCAGGGGAGAGATAGGAAGAC
>NW_006174477.1:0-298 GCF_000334495.1 Tupaia belangeri chinensis | reverse complement strand
GCCATTATGCTAACTGCTGGTCCCTGAGAGCAAACTTTATTCTATGTATCAAAGCTGCAACAAATCTTTGCAGATTAGCAGAGGACCAGTTAAAATACTAACCAGTAAAAATTAAGAGAAAAATGTATTCTGCCTGTCTTTATTTAGTTTTAAATTTTAACAGAATTCTGACCAGCTTGCAAAAAGATATTCTATTGGGTAAAAATAAGTAAGGCTGAATACTGATTGGGATAACAACTATGGACCTGTGTTAACTAAGTAACATTGAACTAGAATGCACTGTCACCCATGCATACCT
>NW_006174476.1:0-298 GCF_000334495.1 Tupaia belangeri chinensis | reverse complement strand
GAGATGCCTTATAGTGACAATAAAACATGCACTAGCTCATGTCAGCTCATTAAACACATTTTAAGTGCTATTATCACCCTTAGTTACATAGAAGGAATGGAAAGACAAATGGCTAAGGACCACACTCAGAGCAAATAGTGACATCGATTCATTTGGGCCTCACCACGACCCTACCAGCTGACTCTACTGCGGTTCTCGCTACACAAAGTGAGAGCCTGAGGTACGGAGAGATGAAGTTGCCCATGGCCAGTATGTGGCACAGCTGGGACTTGAACCCAGCCAGTCTGGCTCTAGAGAT
>NW_006174475.1:0-298 GCF_000334495.1 Tupaia belangeri chinensis | reverse complement strand
TGACTATTAACTAGCATGTCTACATAAAACTATGTGGCATGTCAGTCTCAAGACATTTGTACCATGACTTTTTTTTAACAACCCAATACATGGCATCTCAGGGCTTTTAAATGTGATTACTCCCACTAATAAGATAAAAGTCATGTCGTCTTTCAAAAACTAGTCTTGGAAATCACACAGCATTGCTTCCACCACAGTCTATTAGTTACAGAGAAATAAAAGCTCAATTTAATTCAAAGGAAGAGAAGGGATTCAGATTCTACATCTTTTTTAAAAAAGTTTATTTATTTTTTCCATG
>NW_006174474.1:0-298 GCF_000334495.1 Tupaia belangeri chinensis | reverse complement strand
GAGTCATAGCCAGTCCAACACACATGTCCAGTGTACAGGAAGGTCTTGGGACATGAACCCAGAACCTTGCCCATGAAGGCCTGGGTGCGTCATTGCCGTGCCAAATTTTCCGTCTTAAGTTAGGCCATGGATAAATGGTTGTTTATGTCATTGTTACTAATTTTGAACTGTCCACTTAGATTATATATACCCTGTTATATATCTTATTGTGTTAATTCCCTTGGACTGCCTCAACTGTCACCAACTGGGTGGCTTAAAATCACAGAAACTTATTCTCCCAGTTCTTGTTTTTTTTTTT
>NW_006174473.1:0-298 GCF_000334495.1 Tupaia belangeri chinensis | reverse complement strand
CCACTGGTGGGAGCGGAAATCAGAGCAGCCTTTCTGGTGGGCAATCAGGCAAAACAGATCAAGAGCTGACTGCGTCGTCCGGCCATCTAGTTCTGGCTCTGTGAAACGAGGGGACAGCTATGATCTGTCCCTTCCCTTCTCTTCAGACCCGATGAGCTCAGTGAAGCTAGATGGCTCTCAAAGATAAATGCCTGGCTCTTCTCAGAAAGACAATTAATGAGCTCCGAGACTGCTTAAACCAAGATGAAATGTGAGATTAACAGATGCAGGGCCATCTCTCCACCCTGCCAACGGGCCA
>NW_006174472.1:0-298 GCF_000334495.1 Tupaia belangeri chinensis | reverse complement strand
TATTTTTAAATTTACATTTAATCATTGCACAGTCTTACATCATACAATATGGTTTATGGTTTTTGAAAGCATACATTTATGTCAATTAAGTCAAAGACATTACTATCTATGTAATTTTCAACATATAACTTTACATTCTTGTATCTGTTAAATGTTTTTTCCTAAATTCCTCTTTCCTATTCTGTACTTTCCACCCCATCATACACAGTCTCTGCTCTCTACACTTGTCCTTTCTGCTATTAAATCTTCAAATCAATTTCTGCCAGTGTGTAGACATTTGGTATATATTGAGCAGGGA
>NW_006174471.1:0-298 GCF_000334495.1 Tupaia belangeri chinensis | reverse complement strand
GGATCTTGCTATTTGTTTTCCATGTGTCCTATCTGGACATTTCCCTATTTTCCTTCTTTTTGTGATTTACGGATTTTTTTTGTTTATGATCCCAAAACAGGTTTTAAAGGACCTGAATTGTGTTTTTCTTTTGAGTTCTTTTCTTGAAATAAGAACAAAAAGTAGAGCAAGGATATAGATCAGAATGGTCCCAGCAATGAGAGAAACCTAATTAGAATTTGGTGACAGTCTTTCTAAAAGTGTCCATGCCTTTACTCTGGCAAGCTCTTTTTTGTTTTTGTTTCTGTTTTTCTTTTTT
>NW_006174470.1:0-298 GCF_000334495.1 Tupaia belangeri chinensis | reverse complement strand
TTTTTTTTTTTTTGAAGAGCAGGCTTTTTTCCTTTACTTATTATTATTATTTATTTTTACACTTATTCACTGTACATCTTTACAGCATGCAAAGTGAATTTTTCCACCTTGAATACACTGCGTATCGGTCATTGATAAAGACATTGCTGTACACATTATATCAGCAGACAATATTGCATTTTTGTGTCCCTCAAATGTTTTTTTTTTCTTCTTGATCTCTTCCTCCCCTTCCCGTTATCCTGTCCACACTGCTCCTGTACTGTCTTTAGTTTGGTACACACACACACACACACACACA
>NW_006174469.1:0-298 GCF_000334495.1 Tupaia belangeri chinensis | reverse complement strand
GCGCGGAGACCCCGCGCGCTCACCGCCCGAATCTCCTGCCTGCATGACCTTGGCGGGTTTTTCTGTCTAGTCCATCGTGCAGGTGCTTCCACCCCTTCCCACTTCTGCTGTACTCCTGCCTCACTGACACGAAGGACACCGTGCCCTCTGTCCTTGGGCTGGCCATGTTGCGTGTTCTTATCTCCATCCAGTTATTCAGGGCAGGAGACAGTGGCCTTGTTTCAGCTTGGATCACTATGTTTATGGCATCAAATCACCCGAACACTGAGTCTGAGAGATTGTCCCGGACTGTGGAGGA
>NW_006174468.1:0-298 GCF_000334495.1 Tupaia belangeri chinensis | reverse complement strand
TTCTGTCAAAGTTGCAAACTTTCCTCTTTGAAGGAAAATCAAAAAATTAATCAACTCACCTAATTTCAAAAGTCCAACCACAAAATTCATGCACTGCTTGACTTTCCCAAAGGATGCCAAATGGTGGTTTCGAAACAAATCGTAGCCTCTTTCTTCCAACCACCTCCCACCAACTGTACAAACGGCATACCAGAGCTTTTGATTCTTACTCGGTGGCTGATATTTCAGGTTTGGGGAAAAATCATTTTTATACTGAATATTCAAAACTGACTGACCCACAGTGGCATTTTTGGAGTAT
>NW_006174467.1:0-298 GCF_000334495.1 Tupaia belangeri chinensis | reverse complement strand
TGCAGACTGGACTCCAAGTCTGTGCATGCTTGTGGGTTTGGGCTCCTGTTGAGAAAAACGGTGTAGTAGTTGCATACCAAAAATAAAGATGAATGGCTACAAGGAAGGATGAGAAGAATTAATCACCACTTTTGGCAGCAATCAGAGAATGATAGTAGCTGTAATAATACTACTAATAATTAGCACTTTTTGAGTTCCAGTTTTGTTGCAGGAGCCCCAGTTAGCTCATTACACAAATTAACTCATTAAAAATCTCAGAAGGCATGATGGTTACGGTGACTGGATCCCACATGACTGA
>NW_006174466.1:0-298 GCF_000334495.1 Tupaia belangeri chinensis | reverse complement strand
TCTCCAAAAAAAAAAGAGGGAAAATTCTGAGATTCATTAGAGACATCTGTTGTTGAGTTCTGCAGCTGGGGAGCAAGGGCCCTCGTGTAATGAGAAGATTGTAAGTAAACCACCATCTGACTCAAAATACATGCTCAGTTTCCTTATTATGTGATGTTCTGTACCAGTAGAGTCAAGAAGTGCCTGAGTAAATAAAAGCGTAGATCAACAAGATCAACGACCATGTGTTAACAAGACCTTGTCTAAGTCTGTGCATAAAACTACTAGAACAGGGGCCAGCAGGTGGTGTGGTAGTTAA
>NW_006174465.1:0-298 GCF_000334495.1 Tupaia belangeri chinensis | reverse complement strand
GAGTCCTGGAACCAATCCCCCATAAATTCCAAGGGGCATCTATAACCTCTAAGTGATTGAAACAACATTTTTTTGTTTGTTTCATACTTTCTGTCAGGAATCTAAGTACAGTTTGGCTGGGTCTCTGGCTTTGGGTCTTCCACAAAGCTGCATGTATTTGGACTTGAATGAAAAACTACTCTTCCTAGTTCATTCTGGTAGCTATGATTGTTTCATGATTTGTTTTTGTTTTTAATTGCCAAAGAGTGTGGGTACTTGCCAGAAAGAGACAAAAAGGGGGGGGGGAGCGCCCCCCCCC
>NW_006174464.1:0-298 GCF_000334495.1 Tupaia belangeri chinensis | reverse complement strand
CCAACTACTGGTCCTCCCTAAAATATTTTAAAGTACATTTGTAAATTCAATATTACTTACTTCCTTTTAAAAATAGGATATTTGATTTCACAACCTTTTTCAAGTTCTTAAGTAATTATTTTGTATCTAATAAATTTACCTATTAAATAAGGTAAATCTTAAGATCCTTGAATCACTGGTTCTCAAAGTGTGCTCCCTAAACCAGCAGCATCAGTCTATCTGGGAACTTGTTAGATATGCAAATTATCAGGTTCTACCCAGATCTACTTGATGAGAAGCTAGAGATTGGACCCAGAAA
>NW_006174463.1:0-298 GCF_000334495.1 Tupaia belangeri chinensis | reverse complement strand
ATTTTTTTAAAAAAGGTCATGCATGTTTTGATTTGTTCAGTTTCACTTTTTCCTGTTAAAAACAGTGAAGGGACAGCCACATGATAGATGGCTATAAAAATGCCAGCCCTTGGTTCAGGGACCCGCCTTTGTATCAGGACAGCTACTCACAGTGGCTCCAGCTGGAACTGTCTTCTCTCCACCTACTATGGACTGCTACTGTTGGACTGGGAGAATTCACTGATCCCGTTCCATCCCAGCTAACCTTTCTGCAGAGCAGTGAAATAGAGACCACTGCAAGTGCTTGTGTGTGTGTGTG
>NW_006174462.1:0-298 GCF_000334495.1 Tupaia belangeri chinensis | reverse complement strand
CCGACCTTACAGTTGGCCAAGTGGAATCCAGCCACCTTACCTCCGCACCCCCTGCTGGCCCCCAATGGCAGTTTTTAACTAAAATGGAATCACTCTTAAGTTTTGAGTTATCAAAATATGGCCTCTAAGAAGTTTCATATTTTCCCTGTGACTTTAATATTTTCCCTGTAAGTCATCTTTATCTGACGCAGGATGGTTTACTGTTGACTTGAAACCAAATACCTCTATGACTCAAAGAGCCTATATCCATTTTAACTGTTATTTCTAGTTTGGTTTTTTTTTGGAGAGGTTTTTGCTA
>NW_006174461.1:0-298 GCF_000334495.1 Tupaia belangeri chinensis | reverse complement strand
GTGATTTCTCATTTTCTCTCTCCCTGTCTCTTTCCAGCTAGTACATGGGCGCTAAGGTAAACACCTTCAAGTCAAAAGAAAACAAAACCATGCTGAGCAAACAGGAAGGAAGGGTTAAAGTTAAGCTGACATTAGAGATCCTCCTTCCCTAGCACATGGAGAAGGTGTGAATAAGGCTTCCAGGGAATGAAAAGATCTGGAAATGGCTTTCTCTATTGGAGGAAAGGAAGTGTGTTTAAACCAGTGGGAAGAGTTTGCAGTTCGCTATGAGCAGGTTGAGATCACCTGTAGCTGGATG
>NW_006174460.1:0-298 GCF_000334495.1 Tupaia belangeri chinensis | reverse complement strand
GGAGTGTGTGATTTAATTTCCACTTATTTGTGACTTCCCCAAACTTCTTTCCAATTTTATTTCATTGTGGTCAGGGAATATACTTTGCATGATTTCAACCCTTTTAAATATGTTGGAGTTTGTTTTATGGGCAAAGATATGGCCTTGCCTTATCCTATCTGTTGGTGTCCATCTGTATGTCCATGGGTGGGTTCAGGGCTGCTGTCATGGTGCCCTTTCATAGTTTTCCTCCAAGTCTCTTCCTCACTTAGCCCAGAACGCCTGGCCTGGGAGGAAGGTGGGAAACAGCCCTGCATTT
>NW_006174459.1:0-298 GCF_000334495.1 Tupaia belangeri chinensis | reverse complement strand
CAAATTGCTCTCTCTTTAGGCTAGGAAAGGCCGGACCACCATTGTGATAGCGCATCGTTTGTCCACAGTGCGTAACGCTGACGTCATTGCTGGTTTTGATGATGGAGTCATCGTGGAAAAAGGAAGTCATGAGGAACTGATGAAAGAGAAAGGCATTTACTTCAAACTAGTCACCATGCAGGTATAGTGTACTTCTAGAATTTTCCTAAATTTTCCCAGTGATAAGCTGATTGTGCTGCATTTAATGAATATCCTTTGATTTAATTATCTTGAAAAGCAGAAAAAATGCTTGGGTGAA
>NW_006174458.1:0-298 GCF_000334495.1 Tupaia belangeri chinensis | reverse complement strand
CGCTAACTGCTGGTTCCCCGTCATTCTACATCTCTAATTCTATGAAGTCATTTTTTCCAGTTTTTATACATGACTGAGAACATGTGATGTTTCTAAATGTCTCTGTATCGGCTTATCTTATTATGTTAACATAATTCTTCCAGGTTCACCCATTTAACCTCAGATATCTGGAATTTATCCTACTAGTGACTACATAGTATTCTGTTTTTGTGTGTTTGAGTGTGTGCGTGTCACATTTAAGACTGCTGATTTTTTTGGAGAGATTTTTGCATATGTGCTTACTGGAGAGAGAGAGAGA
>NW_006174457.1:0-298 GCF_000334495.1 Tupaia belangeri chinensis | reverse complement strand
TGACCTAGTTATGTTCCTGGACACCTAGTTATGTTCCTGACCAAGGGGCCCTATGCTCTGGTCCAGGAACCCAGAACTGATACGACCCTTTGATGCTCAAGAAAGGACAGAACATGTGTTGATGAGAGAGGAAAAGAGAATTTATGACAGTGTGGCCACAGTGGGAATTCATGTAAGAATATCTTTGTTTGATCACCCAACTTGTAGATGCTTTTATAAGGGAATATGCCACGGAGCTAACAGCTATCTACAGACAAGCATAGGTCAGGGGGCCAGCAGGTGTCACAGTGGTTAAGGT
>NW_006174456.1:0-298 GCF_000334495.1 Tupaia belangeri chinensis | reverse complement strand
ATTCCCAGATGCCATGAGCTGATGCAGGAAGTTGGGCAAAAGTTGAAGGTCACGGATAAGTTCAGGTTTTCTGGCTCCCCCGTTCCTTCTGCTGCTCGGTAGTCCTCTGAGTGGGCGGTCCACTTCTGCTCTCTCCTTCCAGAAAACTCACACCTTTTATTTCGCTGAGATGACCAGATTCATTTACTGAGACCTCTTCTCATTTTCTCTTATTTCGAAACTTATCTGAATGTTGGGATAATAGTTTTTAGATATTAACCTATGTCAACCTGGTTTTTTTTTGTTTTTTTTTTTTTTT
>NW_006174455.1:0-298 GCF_000334495.1 Tupaia belangeri chinensis | reverse complement strand
AGGAGGAGGAGGAGGAGGAAAAGAAGAAGAAAAGACTCAGAATATATAAAAAGAGCCAGTCCCAATAATGTGGGGAATATGAAAGATGGATCCCACATAGCCAGATGAGTGGTTTGAATCTTTTTAATCTTTTCTCTGGTAGCTTGAAAAACACACCAGATATATGCACATTTTTGCCCAAAGTCCTAAGAAAATGGTGAAATGTTGGAAAACACATGGTGGCTGACCATGCTCCATTAGAAGCTGCTTTCTCTTTTTCCCTCAATTTCTCTCTCTGTTTCTGGCAAGTGCATGTGCC
>NW_006174454.1:0-298 GCF_000334495.1 Tupaia belangeri chinensis | reverse complement strand
TCAACAGTTCCAACATTGTTTGCCGAATTTCCCTTTCACCACCAGAATTTGAGTCGTATCTTTTTTCTCATTGATTTCATCAATAAATACAATGGACGGTGCATGTTATTCAACAATTTGAAATAGTTTCCGTACAAGATTGGGCCCATCATCCAAGTACTTCTAAATAAGATTGGTGCCAACAACTTTCAAGAAAGTGACTAAAGTTTGGTTTACAAATGCTTTGGCTAGCAAGGTTTTATCTTTGCTAGGTGGGTCCTGGAGAATGACCCCCTTAGGGGCTTTATACCCATCTCTT
>NW_006174453.1:0-298 GCF_000334495.1 Tupaia belangeri chinensis | reverse complement strand
ATGCCAATAGCCCTTGAGGGTATGAAAAAAATATTTTAATTACCTATTATTCTACAAGTGTATAACCAAGCAGGTCAATTCTGAATACTTTCTCTGATGAAAAATGCATTTAGCTAAACCATCATCATAGTTCAGTCAACTGAACTGTCATCACAATTGTGTACTTCCTAAATTTCTGGACAGATGGGAGAACATGATAAGTACTCATAGTATAATGGTATAAGTGAGTCTGATATGTTGGATTAAAAATATACTATTGTGGGGCCAGCAGATGGAGTAGGGGTTATCTTGTTAGACT
>NW_006174452.1:0-298 GCF_000334495.1 Tupaia belangeri chinensis | reverse complement strand
GACCATCACTCCCCCTTCTGCCCAGGGCTCACGCCTCCAGAAAGCTTTTACTAACTTCCAGCTCCCTAAGCTGGATCCTCTCTCAAACCTGCTTCTTTCTCCTGTGATTCTGTACCAGAGAATGGCACCACCACCTGTGTAGTAATTCAGGGCACATTCCTGAGTGCCGTGTTGGATATTTTACCCTCTTCCTACCATTACATCCTATTGTTAGTTAATATCCGTGTGCAACTTACGAACTTCAGTTCGTTCAAACCTGTTAACTGTTGGGTCATCAGAAAGTCATGATGTATTTTTC
>NW_006174451.1:0-298 GCF_000334495.1 Tupaia belangeri chinensis | reverse complement strand
TATAAAAATGATTGTGCGAATAGAGAATAACTTTCCCTTTTTCTCATTGCCTTTAGCCTTCTTTCCCTGACAAACTTTACCACAGACTTTAAAGTGAAGATTAGGTTTTCCATTAGAAGTGACACAGAGAAAACTAGATACATTGGTGTTTTAGTGTGTTGTCACTGAAACAATGTCTTTTTGAATGGTGTCCATTTGAGCAATACTATACTGTTCCTCAAGGGGATATAGTAACAAATAAGAAATTGGTAGCATGAATGCTAGTACATTAATAGTTTCATCATAGATAACTCTCATG
>NW_006174450.1:0-298 GCF_000334495.1 Tupaia belangeri chinensis | reverse complement strand
ATAACTGATATTTCAGAGTAGCTCAGGAAATTATAGCTGTTCACAATGATAATGTCACAGGAACTGTAATACATAGATTCATCAAAGACTCAATTCTATTTGACATATGGGCCATCAGGTATTGGGGAGGTTAAGATATTGGGTTCCCACACATCAGTCTATGCAGTTCAAGTCCTGGTCCTCACACCTTGAAGAACATGCTGGGTATGTGTGCATGTATGCCAATAATCCTGAAAAGAGATTATAGAAGAAGAAATTGTGGCATAACCATTGTCCCAAAAAGACTTTTTTTTTTTTT
>NW_006174449.1:0-298 GCF_000334495.1 Tupaia belangeri chinensis | reverse complement strand
CCACTGTTGCAACCAAGGATGCACAGAACATAGGCTGTCCATTGACAAACATCTCCTTAAGCATGGATACATGCCACAGAATTGCACAAAGTACCGCTTTAATGTAAGTTTTGCAGCTTTTCTAGAGAAGTGTCAGGATCAAAGAGAAGGGCTTTATTCCTCTCTGGCAAATTATCTTATTGCCTTTTTTTTCCCAAGGTGTTTGCTATGGGAGGTATGTTCTCCCTGGAGAGAGACAGAAAGACATACTAAGAGAGAAAGCAAGAAATTATTCACCATGGAGTATGGCCACTCTGCA
>NW_006174448.1:0-298 GCF_000334495.1 Tupaia belangeri chinensis | reverse complement strand
AACTGCTGAGTGATTTTTCTTATACTCACTCTTTGAATGTGAGTTATATGAGGAATGTATATGGCCTTCATGTTTAAAGTGAAAGCTCAGAAGTCATAATAGGTAGTATCAATATTAAGGGTGCTTGTTTGGAGAAGAATATATGATTTATGTACAAATGTAGAGGTTTTTTTTCAAAGGGGCATGTACTTTCCAGGACTTTAATTCCAGTATTAACACATTTCTTCCTCCTTGCCCCTTGGTACAAATGCTGGTTCTGAATTTTTAGTTCCCCTCAGTACCAAGATTTCTATATCCA
>NW_006174447.1:0-298 GCF_000334495.1 Tupaia belangeri chinensis | reverse complement strand
GAAATGGATATTCCTCAGCCAACCCCACACTGCCCTTGCATGCCATCTCTGCAATCTCCCATCCCCTTAATGTCTCTCTCTCTCCCCATGTTCTGACTATAAGGCTTCTCCCATATTAAGTACTCTTCACTTCTGTTTCACTACTTTTTCCATGCCTTGCATTTCATCCTTTCTCCACTTGTGTCCTTCCTTACCTATGAATATTGGCCTCTTTTGATGTCCTGATGTTGTCACAGAAGCACGTGTAAAACAAGGTTATATGATTCATTGCTCTAAATGTCACCATCAGCTTGCAAGG
>NW_006174446.1:0-298 GCF_000334495.1 Tupaia belangeri chinensis | reverse complement strand
CAAAGATCTCTCAAAAAGAAAAAAAAAAAAGGTATGTTTCTCAAACCACCAGCCAACGATTGTATTTAATGGGGAAACCCAGAAACTCTCCCACTGATGCCAGTAATGAGACAAGGGTCATCTCCGTGATCATCTGCAAAGCAGTCTAGGTTTTTCTTTGGGGAGACGGTAGCAAAGAACAACTGTATTTCACCAAAGCCTTGTGAGCACAAGCATGGGCAAGGTAAACTGAATGGCCAGTAAAATAGCTGAACCAAATCAAGGGGAATGGGGGCCAGCAGGTGGCGTGGAGGTTGAG
>NW_006174445.1:0-298 GCF_000334495.1 Tupaia belangeri chinensis | reverse complement strand
GTGACAAGACTAAATGAGATGCAAGAGAAAACAGGTAACAAACTCCAGGAGATGAGGCAGTTCTTCCAAACTTGAAGGAAGAGATAAGCACCATAAAAAAGAATAAAACAGAACTTCTATAGATGAAGAGTATAATACAGGAAATAAAGACGTCCTTCAAAAGTATTAATAGTTGAGTAGACCATGCAGAAGATAAAAGACAAAACCTCTGACTTAGACAGAAAAACACCAAAAAGAATGAAAAACTAACCAAAAAAGTGAAGACAACACACAGGAAATACTAGATACCATTAAATGC
>NW_006174444.1:0-298 GCF_000334495.1 Tupaia belangeri chinensis | reverse complement strand
TCAGCCGCCGGGTCCGGGGCTCGAACCGCACAGTGGGTCCTGTGGGAGCCAGCCTCCCTCACCACCAGGCCAGCAGCTGGCTGCGGCTCCTCCGTTTCCAAAGCCGCGGTCGTTCTCACCGATGTCTACACGGGAGCCCAGCCTCCACCTGCTCCCCGGCTGCGCACCCGGAACTCACACACCCTCTTAGCCAACCCCTCTCACATCCACGTCACTCCCTGAAATAGAAAATGACGAGAATCAAAGCGTGGGAGATGGGACCCGCTCCTTAGAGACTTCCAAACCTCTGCCCGGTCCC
>NW_006174443.1:0-298 GCF_000334495.1 Tupaia belangeri chinensis | reverse complement strand
TTTTTCTTGTACTGATTCAAGTTTACCCTGTTTTCCAGCTAGGATCAGAGAGAAGCAACCACCTCCCACTCAAGACACCAGCCTAGTAAGGGAGTGGGGTCAGGGTTGCTTTTCAATTTTGGCTTTTGTTCCTAAATTCTCACTTCTCAGACAAATCCGCTGCCACAGAACAATCCAATAAGTCGAGGCAAATAGGAGCCAAACACCTGAGCAGTTTGTGACTGTGGACGATGTCTCTTCTACACTAACATTAGCCAAAGGAGACAGAAAACCCTCTCTACAAATCCGAACCCAACAT
>NW_006174442.1:0-298 GCF_000334495.1 Tupaia belangeri chinensis | reverse complement strand
TGATGAAGGCAGCAAGCTAGACAAATAACATAAAGCTTCACTTTCCTTTTTTTCGATGAGCAGGGCTCAGTATGTCTGAGAATAGCCCTGGGATGTTTAAGTATATTAGTAATGGAAGCCAGGTAGCAGGGCAGTAGTAACACAACTGGGTCTAGGTTTGTGTCCAGGAACCTCCCTGAGCATACTGGGCATGTGAGTGTGCCTGCTTACAACCCTGGGCTGGCTGAAACTCAGGAAGACTCTGGCATGAAGACACTGTGGGGCTACCTCTCTCTCTCTCTTTTTCTTTCTCTGTCTC
>NW_006174441.1:0-298 GCF_000334495.1 Tupaia belangeri chinensis | reverse complement strand
ATAAATAAATGGATGAGTAAATAAAATTAAAAAAAACCCAACTTGTTCAAGACACTACTGGTAAAATTTAAAAACAAGCTAAAGAATAAGAAAAATTACTCAAAATGCATATATATGACAAAAATATTTGTATCCAAGATGTACAAAAAGTTATGACTCAATAATCTGAAGACAGCCAACTGAAAATGGACAAAAGAGTTGAATAGATATTTCATAGAAAAAGATATATAAATGACTAATAAGCACAGGAAAATATATTCAAAATCTTTAGTGAATAAGGAAATGCAAATGAAACTAT
>NW_006174440.1:0-298 GCF_000334495.1 Tupaia belangeri chinensis | reverse complement strand
CTCTCTCTCTCTCTCTCTACACTGAATGCACCACCTTCTGACAATTAAAAGAGTGATTTAATATTATTCCCTTGACATAAATCTAAATATAATGATAAAAGGTGTAACTTGGATAATACTGAGATTATCAGGAGCTACCAGCATTCATCAAAATTCAACAGTAAGAGAACAGTGGGCAAAATATTTATGGTTTGTATATCTGTTCAAGTACATCAAGCCAGAATATATAAGTAACACATAAAATTGTCCCCAAATGAATAGAAAAATATTGGATACTTACTACACAAGAAAAGATAAA
>NW_006174439.1:0-298 GCF_000334495.1 Tupaia belangeri chinensis | reverse complement strand
AAAAAAAAAAAAAAAAAAAAAAAATATGTTTAAAAAGGACGAGCATGTCCTATTCTGGGAGCCTCTGCAGGGCCCTGTGTGCTGCACATGTTCTACCTGGGCAGAGCTTCTACCATCCTGAGCTGAGGCAGGAAGGGCGCAGGTTACGGCCCAAATGCCACAGATTTTCACTGTTCCTACCAAAATAAAGATTTTCTTGAATCAATGTTTCTTTATCAGTTTCTTTATCAGAAATTTTAAATGGTTCTTTTTCATGTCTTCTTAGGTCTGGTTTGTTTGCTAGGAAAGGTGCAAGAAG
>NW_006174438.1:0-298 GCF_000334495.1 Tupaia belangeri chinensis | reverse complement strand
ACAGACACGATGGACCTGGGCCTGGGCATCAGGGGCACTGTGGGCCTGCACTGAGGGGATTTTGCAGCTCTTACAAGGAAAAAATCCACCTGCCTCCTGGTCTCTGTGCAGGGCTTACTGGGTCCAGATACTGAGTCCTCTCTGAGCCTTCGGGAAGCCTCAGGTAAGACACAGGCCCTCCTCCTCCCAGAACTGATATCAGTCATTGGGGCAGGTCATAGACTCAGGGATAGAAAGGGAGTTGGATAGAAAGGGATAAAAGAGATAGTTTGCATAAAACACCCCTTCCAATCATGCT
>NW_006174437.1:0-298 GCF_000334495.1 Tupaia belangeri chinensis | reverse complement strand
CTTGAGCTATAGTGGCCATCGTGTGGTCATGAAAAGAAGACTAAGAGAGAGCAAAGGGCCACCCAGAGTCCAGTGTTTTTGGGTCACCAAACCAATCCTGAATTGCCTTTCTCCAGATGTCTTCTTGGGGCTATCAGGTGGTATGGTGGGTGACTAAGGCGCTGGACTCCCACATGGAGTGAGATTATAAATATCTTTATTGTTTAAGGCACTGTCATCATGTATTCTATTATTCGTAGCTATAGACCTTTAATTTAATAGATACAGCAAGAATGACCAAATTAGTTTATTACCAAAT
>NW_006174436.1:0-298 GCF_000334495.1 Tupaia belangeri chinensis | reverse complement strand
GCACCTTAACCTCCACACCACCAGCTGGCCCCTGACATTTTTGTTTTTTATTGGATTATTCATTACCAAAAATGAAATGGAATGTTAGTAACACTGTGTGTACTTTGAAACCCATGAGGCCTTGACCCAATCGTGTATTTCTTTTATTTGAATTTATTTTTTCCTATGTTTAAA
This sequence comes from Tupaia belangeri chinensis, assembly GCF_000334495.1. Lineage (NCBI taxonomy): Eukaryota > Metazoa > Chordata > Mammalia > Scandentia > Tupaiidae > Tupaia > Tupaia belangeri. Next base: position 124 of record NW_006174436.1, on the reverse strand, counting down.
CTGCTTATTTAACTAATAAAATATTGAAAGTGTTCCTGTTACCAAAGTTTGTATTCCTTGTCTTGGTTAGGAATTATGAATGGTAGTCTACAGCAGAGCTTTTTGTTCTTTCTTTTTTTTTTTT
>NW_006174435.1:0-298 GCF_000334495.1 Tupaia belangeri chinensis | reverse complement strand
TTTACAATAACTAAAAGTGCCTGGCACCTGGCAGTATCTCACTAATCTGCAGCTAGTGTCACCCCATTTTAGAGGGAAGGAACGTCAAGTCTAGGGGAGCAGAACTTGCCTGGGAAGTGGAGGTGGGAACAAAGCCTGTACTGCTGTCTAGACACCACTGCCATACTCTCTTATTAAGACCCACCCTCCCCTTCTTGAGACCAGCAAATGGGGTAAGGGTTATGTTGCTGGCCCACATAGTGGACCAGGTTGCAGTTCCAAACCCAGTGGCAGGCGCGTGTGCATGCGTGCCCAAGAT
>NW_006174434.1:0-298 GCF_000334495.1 Tupaia belangeri chinensis | reverse complement strand
TAACTGCTGGTTCCCAATCACTGTACATCTTTATAGGGTATATAACATGGTTTTCCTCAGCACGAGTACGGTGCATATTAAAGACATTAGCATGTACGTGATCATCAACAGGGAACTTACATTTTCGTGTTTAGTGAATGTTTTGTTTCTGCCCCGGCCCTCTCCTCCCACCCCTGATTTCTCACCCCTTCTATGCTGTCTATGCAGTCGGCCCCTTCCAGTGTAGATACCATCACTGGCATGATTTCAAGCTGCCAGGTCCTGGGTTTGAACCAGGCAGTCGGCCATGTGGGATCCA
>NW_006174433.1:0-298 GCF_000334495.1 Tupaia belangeri chinensis | reverse complement strand
GGGACATGAACTGCAGTCCGCCATGTGGAAGTCCATCACCTTAGCTACCACACCATCTGCTAGCCCCGTTTTTATGCTTTAATGTGGTTAAATTATCTTAGTTTTAATATGAATTATTTCTCAATACGTATACATCACTCACAATTTATATTTGTCTTTATTAGAATTTAGAAATGCATTGCCCTCCTTGAGTCAGAAAGTGATCTCGTGGTTAAGGTGCCTGGATCACACATAACCAACTGCATGGTTTGAATCCTGGACCTTGCTGGCTTGAAAAACATGCAAGGCACGTGTGCAT
>NW_006174432.1:0-298 GCF_000334495.1 Tupaia belangeri chinensis | reverse complement strand
TCTCATAAAAGAAGCAAAGAGGCCCACCCTGGTGGCACATCGGTAGCAAACTGAACGGCAGTGTTGGAAGCCACGTGGCTGACTATGGCTTCAGATCCCGAGTCTGCCTGAAAACAGCTGCCAGGTGCATGTGCCCAAGATGTTAAAGCGCTGCAGTGTTCTGGGAAAGCGGATCGGTGTGTGGCAGACTCGAGAGTGCTTCCCCACCCCTGGCCCATCTCGTGTACAGCCTTTCTACCATGAATAAGATTAACTTAAAACTCTTTGCCCCTCTCTTTCTCTCTCTCCCTCTCTCTCT
>NW_006174431.1:0-298 GCF_000334495.1 Tupaia belangeri chinensis | reverse complement strand
GGCCCTGTTTTGGCCTTATTCTCTAATATCAGTGCCACTATTTTGGGGTCCATTGCTCCACTAATGACCAGAACCACCTATGTAGCCGAAGCCACAGTTAGTCACTGCCTCTAACATGCAGGTGAGCGCTGGCATGGCTGGGGACCCTAACACGCAGGTGAGCACTGGCACGGCTGGGGACCCTAACATGCAGGTGAGCACTGGCACAGCTGGTGAACCTAACATGTAGGTGACCCTAACATACAGGTGACCGCCAGCACGGCTGGGGACCCTAACACGCAGGTGACCCTAACATGCA
>NW_006174430.1:0-298 GCF_000334495.1 Tupaia belangeri chinensis | reverse complement strand
AAAAAAAAAAAAAAAGAATAGACAATTGAAGACGAGAGTGAATTGGGGATGAAGTACAAAAACAAACATTATATTAGCATTTATTTGCACTTAAATATTCAACAAAACCTATTAAAATAGGAGTTATTGACCTTTTTTTGTTTCATAAAACCCTTGAACAACCCTTGAACATTCCAAATTTTCTATCCTTTTTCATATTGTTTTAAGTATATAAACTAAAATGTGCAAACTTATTTAAAGATTATGTTTAAATACATTTTTAAAAACATAAAAAATTGGGACCAGCAGTTAGCATAAT
>NW_006174429.1:0-298 GCF_000334495.1 Tupaia belangeri chinensis | reverse complement strand
AAAAGAAATTTCTTGATTACAGACCTGTGCCTTCTATAGGTGATAAGCTATTTGAGAGATGAGATATCTTCACTGTCTTCTCACTAGCACCTGCCATGGAATCTAGAACATAACACATTCTCATTGTGTAGCTGCTGGAAGAATAAATACTCGCATACATACATCAATAAATGGCTTTCCCTTGGATGTTTCTTCCCCATTGTTAAAATTATCTGCTGATAATTCCTTTTATAGAAGTTGAAAGTAGAGTGGGTATGATTGTAAACCTGGTAAAATTCGGAATGTCAACAAGGGGACC
>NW_006174428.1:0-298 GCF_000334495.1 Tupaia belangeri chinensis | reverse complement strand
GCCATTATGCCAACTGCTGGTCCCCAAAGCTTCATGGCTCTTAATAAACCCATTTGAGGCAGAAGCTCATTGCATGCCTCTTGAAGCTTTTACCTTTTGACAACATCTGAAGGTTTTATGAGAAAAAATAGCCTTGAACCAAGGAACTGGCTCCTGCTCCATATGAGCTGTGCCATCTTGATCTGGATTTTTTTCTCCTTCTCTGGACTTCAGGTTCCCTCTCTGTAAAAGAAAAGTGTGAGACTAGCTCGAGGGCAGGCAATACTTGACATTTATGCTAGCGTGTGCTGGAACTGAC
>NW_006174427.1:0-298 GCF_000334495.1 Tupaia belangeri chinensis | reverse complement strand
GTACACCGTTGATTTTTCCATATTTGTAAGCCTATTGTAGCTGTTATTAGTAGTCTCCATTTCATTGCACAATCTGTTAAGAAAGATATCTGTGTGAAGAAATACACATGATAATGATTGAATCAACTTTATTTAGTGCCATTGGACCTTCAATCTTAGTTCATAGTTTTAGAACGACATAGGTTGATAACAAATTTGAACAATTTTTTGCTAGAATTTAAATATAGGGTATTTTAAACACTTTTGAAAACAGTAATATTCACTTCATGTTTTAATTTTGGCATAAAATTAATAATAA
>NW_006174426.1:0-298 GCF_000334495.1 Tupaia belangeri chinensis | reverse complement strand
TTACTGACCAAGGATACTGAAGCCCTTGGTTCTTCAGTACGAGTCCACCCATAATTATCCCTCCTCATACGGAATCTCCCCAGGGCATTGTCCCCAAATGTCCCCACTGATAGAGGTCATCCTGGAGCTTGGAGGACAATCACCTGGACATTATAGAAGCCCAGTCTCCCTATCCAGAAGCCAAGACACCATCATCAACTCCCTCCTGTCCCCCATCCCTCCCTCACTCAGAGTCCTCTCTGTTCTAAACAACTTTCCATTTTTGTTTTTTTTGTTTTTTGTTTTGCTATAGGGCACG
>NW_006174425.1:0-298 GCF_000334495.1 Tupaia belangeri chinensis | reverse complement strand
GGAAAACCTCAAAGACGATATGTAACTCGACTAGTTGAGGTGAACTGTGAGGATATTGGATTACCACAGGTGTTTCACTGTCCAAAATGAAGGCTCCGATGCCCGTCTTAGAGCCATCAGTGAATACATTACATGCTCCTGAAATGGGTTCTGTTCTGGTAATGGTGGGGAAGATAAAAGGGTGCTGTTGGGCAAAGTGTAACAAAGGGTCCTTCGGGAGATGATTGTCTATTTCTCCACTGAAGGAACACAACAGGATTACCCAGGAATCTATTGTAGCTCCTAGAATTATGATTTG
>NW_006174424.1:0-298 GCF_000334495.1 Tupaia belangeri chinensis | reverse complement strand
TTAGGGTACTTGATTATGTTGTAGTCACAAGCAGTGCTTCAATGAATAATCTCATGCAAATGCATTTTTGGAAGTATATTTTTAGGATAAATTTCTGCAAGTATAATTTTCATGATATAAGGTAAGTACATGCATTGTTTTGATAGACATGGCCAAATTCTCCTTCAAAATGGTTGTATCAGGCCAACCTGTTGTGTTGGGGGATTGAGCTGACTGGATCCCACATGTCTGACCAAGTGGTTTGATTCCTAGACTCTGTGACTTGATACACATGCCAAGTGCATGCATGTGTGCTCAC
>NW_006174423.1:0-298 GCF_000334495.1 Tupaia belangeri chinensis | reverse complement strand
AGATTATGATGATAATAAATAAAAAAAGAAATAAAAAGAAATAAAGAAACTGAACCAGCAAAAAATAAAAGTGACACCATGAGGTTGCAGACAGACAGAGTCAGATGTAGGGCAGACCACAGGACAACCGCTTCTGGGATTTCAATAAGCCCGTGGCCTGAAAAACAAAGGAGAGCCATGTCAACTCCGTGAGACGTTAGCGACTTTACAACCAGATGCCAGGTGGCCCTTGTTAAATCCTTATTCTCGGAAAGCAGTAAGACTAAGACGTGTATGAGACCATTGGAGAAATCTGGAC
>NW_006174422.1:0-298 GCF_000334495.1 Tupaia belangeri chinensis | reverse complement strand
CGGAAGCTACAGTGGAGGGTGTTTGGTGGGTACTGACAGCCTCTGCTGGGTCGAATGTCCCCCAGATTCACATGTGCACCCGAACCCCACTGAGGTGGCAGAGGTGGGCTCCTGGAAAGTATGATGTCTGCAAGAGGGCCATGGAGGCCTCTCCCTGTGAGGAGAGCACACACAGAGAAAACGGGCCCTCTCCAGGCTCCGGCCTGCCAGCACCCAGTGCGCGAAGCAGCTCGGAGCAGCGGTGAGGGCGCGTACATGGGTACAGTGCTCACTGCTGCAGGTGCCTGAGCCAGGCGAG
>NW_006174421.1:0-298 GCF_000334495.1 Tupaia belangeri chinensis | reverse complement strand
AGACAGACAGACAGATACAGGCACCACCAATAGGGTGTTCACAACACAATCCAGCCCCAGTATCGGCTGGCAAATGACTAGCATATGTGCATGCATGCTTGACACGCTCAGAGAGGTCCTGGGATGTGGACCTTGGCCCTTTCCCATGTAGTTCAAGTTACATTGTCAATGTGCCACTGCTCGGTTCCAATACTTCTTGATTTTAGTAATATTTATATTTGAAATTAAACTAGAAAGCTGGTTAAGCAATGTACCTGTCTGGTATTAGAAAACTTAGTAGTTAAATGAGATTGAACAT
>NW_006174420.1:0-298 GCF_000334495.1 Tupaia belangeri chinensis | reverse complement strand
TGTGTTTCAATTTTCTACGTGCTAAATTTGTGATATGCTCTCAATGCTATCTAAAGTCCCTCTAAGAGCTAACATTCTATGACAATGTTAGGCCCTCCATTTTATGGTTGGAAAATAAAGAAGCAAGAAGAATATTTATTTTCCCATTCTTACAAAGAAACCTACTGGTAAATCTGAGAGTTATACACAGGTCTAGAGTATGAGACACAGGCAAGTGCACAGAATGTGTTATACAAAAATCACATAAGGAGGGTCAATGGGAGATGGTGGTGGTTAAAGTGGTGGACTCCCACATGAC
>NW_006174419.1:0-298 GCF_000334495.1 Tupaia belangeri chinensis | reverse complement strand
CTTCTGAGCCAACCTTAAAATGTGAAGATTATCCTGGATTATTCAGGCAACCCCAACCTGATCTCATGACTTTCTATGGACGAAGGCACAAAGGATTAGATCTGAAAGATGTCATGTGACAAGGATATAGCTCTTGTTTCTGATTTTATGGCTTAAACAACGGGGGTCAGGCCATGAGCCAAGGAACACAAGCAGCTGCTAGTGGCAGAAGGTGGGGGAAACAGAGTCTCCTGAGATCATCCAGAGAGGAGTGCATTTCTGCTAATATATACTTTCTTTTTTTTTTTTTTTTTTTTTT
>NW_006174418.1:0-298 GCF_000334495.1 Tupaia belangeri chinensis | reverse complement strand
GTTGTTGTTGTTGTTGTTGTTGTTTTCCCTTACTTGGGGAGATTAATGGAAATGCTGAGAGTGAAAACAACTGTGTCAGAAAACACTCGCCCTCACAGACATGTTCACGTGCTGGTCTGTGGCCTGGGGCCAGCGTGGGCACACGCTGGCAGGGGTCATGGGCAGTAGACACACTGCTGCACCCGGTGAGCAGTCCCCTCCATGTGTGATGACTGCACCTCACTGGCAAGGACATGGACCAGTGTGGCACTGTGTCACCAGCTATAGCCTGAGGCCCCCCTTCACCACCTGGCACAAG
>NW_006174417.1:0-298 GCF_000334495.1 Tupaia belangeri chinensis | reverse complement strand
GACTTTGATAAAAATAATGTTTAATAAAAATTGGGAATAAGACAAAATGCTTTTGAATATGGCAATATCTAAAGATATTTTCTCTGTACTTTACTAAAAATGATAAACCGTGGTAGGAACACCAATAGGAAAAAATGAGAAAGTAAAAGATACTTTTTTATTTACATAGATATCTGTGCCTAAAAGATCATTTTGCTGTGAAATGTGTCCTGAAGTGTCAATCACACTGTGAGCACAGTACATGCAAAGCTTAATGTAGATCATTCATTTAGGATGTGAATACCAATCGAGATTTTCT
>NW_006174416.1:0-298 GCF_000334495.1 Tupaia belangeri chinensis | reverse complement strand
TATCTGAGTTCTTCAATGTAATCAACTGTTAATCGTGAGGGAGTATGGAAGACACCCAACCTCTTTTCTTATAGAATTTAAAACAAATAAGGAATGAAAAAGAACACACTTAATATAAATGTTATTTATGAAGTTATCTAGGAAATCAAAGTGACATTGGCTAATCAATAATAATTTACAAAAGGAAAAGTTCACAAATACATAAGCAGAGTTAATTGGGAAAAGTTAAAATTTTCCACAGAAAAGCATTTATCTGTATTTTCACTAATTTAGAAATACACACACACACACACACACA
>NW_006174415.1:0-298 GCF_000334495.1 Tupaia belangeri chinensis | reverse complement strand
CAGAGGGAACTCTGAGAATGGTTGACACTATGAAGATATATGAGACCAGGATGAGCATAAAGGGGATTAAAATGACTGATCCTCCCAAGAAAAGGAGCACAAGCTCATTGACCTGGGTATCAGAGCAAGACACTTTCATCAAGGGACCCAGATCACAGAAGAAGTCAGGAATGATCTTCTTAGAACAGAAGGAAAGGCGGAACATGAGGAAGGTGTGGGTCATGGCATCGAGATTAGTCAGAATCCAGCAGGCAGTCACTATAAGGGTACAGCGCTGGAAGCTCATGATCATCCTGTA
>NW_006174414.1:0-298 GCF_000334495.1 Tupaia belangeri chinensis | reverse complement strand
CTGGTGAATACACGTGCTCTAGAGTAAACAAAGAAAAAAGTTGATGGGCTTCCCTGGGAGTAGGTCTGGAGCAAGGAAGAGAGCAAGCACGGAATCAGGAGATAAAGAGGGAGCGAGCGAAACTGAGGAGACACGGACACAGGAGAGACCGGCCCGCTGCCAGGAGCCATGCTGGAAAGTGTGCTTCTTTTATGTTATCTTATCTGATGCTCAAAATGTCCCTGTGAAGTAGGGACTTCTCCAATCCACTGGGACAGAAGCAGAATCTGTCAACACCTCCTGTTCTGGAAGCTGATGC
>NW_006174413.1:0-298 GCF_000334495.1 Tupaia belangeri chinensis | reverse complement strand
CCAGCCAGCCCTTTCCTTCCGAGGAGATGGCCAGTGTCCAGCTTGGTTCAGCCAGGCTAGAGTGGTGGGGAGCTCGGGGCTTTGGTTCACGGCCTGGACCTGACCTGCTTGGTGATAAGAAGGGATGCCAAATGGTCCCCTTTACTTCCGTTTTTCTTCCTTCCCGAGTCTCAGCACCTGTCTCCCCTCCCTCTTTTTATTTTTTCTTCAATTTTACCAGAGAGCACATGTGCTTGCCAGCGAGAGACAGAGAAAGGGAGAGGGGGAAAGGGAGAAAGCACCTCTCATGGGGAATGGT
>NW_006174412.1:0-298 GCF_000334495.1 Tupaia belangeri chinensis | reverse complement strand
GTGGAAGTCCAGCGCCTTAACCACCATGCTGTCTGTTGGCCTCTAGCTCAGTTTTGATGGTTCATTTTATGTTTCAACTTGACTGGGTTAATGGATGCCCAGATAGCTGGTAAAACATTGTTTTAGGTATGTCTGTGATGGTGGTTCCAGAAGACATTTGGAACAAAATGTTGAAAGTGTGTTCTGGTTTCTTAAATACCAGTCTGTGGTATGTGTTAGGGCAGCCCCAGAAGAATAGTACAGGAAGAAAGGTCTGACCTGGAAGCTCCGTGCTCATCTGTCAGTGATGACACAAGGT
>NW_006174411.1:0-298 GCF_000334495.1 Tupaia belangeri chinensis | reverse complement strand
GGGAGTCAGGGACTTGGTCCCTCTCTGAATTTCAGCTTCCTTACTGAAAAGGGGCGTTCCTGTCCTATCTCACTGATGGAGTTCTGAGGTTCAAAGCCAGCATGGATCGAAAGCACATTGTGTAAATGAATGGGAGGGGACTGTCCTTTGTTTTTAAAGTCTGCCTTTCCTCCCTGCGAGGCCCTGGTCTTTGTGCTTAGAGGATTGCCCTCAAAGAGCTTGTGGTCTGGGGAGGGGAGTGGCAGGAAGGTAGGATTTGTGTGAATATGATACTGGGGCCAGCAGGTGGCTTGGTGGT
>NW_006174410.1:0-298 GCF_000334495.1 Tupaia belangeri chinensis | reverse complement strand
AGGCAGGATCCAGGTGCTGGACAGAGAACGTGCTGGGTGAGGGCGGGTCAACCCCCAGAACCAGCAGAGGCCAGTCAGGGGTCCTGCAGAGAGGTCAAGACCGGACGGAGGGTGCCACCACCTGCCCGCCTATGCCAATCCATAATCCATTCCCCGACTTGTCCCTGCAGACAGAGGATGGCGTCCTCATGAGGGAGAGCAGCTGCAAAGGCTCTGGGGACAGTCAGACTGCAGAAAAACGCTCACGTCAAAGGAAAAAATACGATTCTTCATCTTGAAAAGGCACAGCCAGAAGGGC
>NW_006174409.1:0-298 GCF_000334495.1 Tupaia belangeri chinensis | reverse complement strand
GTGTGTGTGTGTGTGTGTGTGTATGTTCCCTGTGTCAAGGGAAGCATGGTCATTCTGGAAAGGGGTCAGGAAAGAAAGAAAAGGAAAAGAGGGAACCTATTAACAGGTTGCTACTGAATTGGATTTGCCTAGCTCCTTCCATGATCCAGTGACTTAGAAAGGACATTTCAGAGAGAAAATGGTGGCCAGGATACCCGAAGTAATGCTTTGAACCTGCCAGTTACCAAGAGTTGGTAATCCTGAGAACAGTCCCTGTCAGTCTAGAGGGACTCACTGGGAGAAGGGAAGGGAAGGGAAG
>NW_006174408.1:0-298 GCF_000334495.1 Tupaia belangeri chinensis | reverse complement strand
TTTTTTAATTATTATTTAGCTTTATTTATTTATTTACTATTTATTTTACCAGAGAGGGACAGAGGGAAAATTAGAAACAGAGACCTGCTCCCCGGCTCAGTTAGGTCTCTGTTTCTCTCAGCTCTGAGGGACACTCTACCCACATCCGACGCCCGAACACCAGTAGTGGTGTGGACCAGATGACTTCCATCAAGTGTTGCAGAATTCTCGTTTTTAAAAATTAATTCAAGCAGAGGCCGTCAGGTGGCATGGTGATTACAGGTGCTGGACTCCACATGGCCGACAGCGGTTCGAGACT
>NW_006174407.1:0-298 GCF_000334495.1 Tupaia belangeri chinensis | reverse complement strand
AGACGGGACTGTGGCATGACAGACAGCCCCATTGAGGAGGTGCTTTCTCTCTCCTTCTCTGTCTCTGTAGTGAGCATGGGTCCTCTCACAACTATCAAAAAGAAGAAAAATTTTACAGCGTTTATTCCCCCCAGCACCTGAGTCCTGCCCTGTTATCCTGTGTAAAATGCAGGGACCAGGGCAGTGGGCCCATGGTCTAACCTACACCCCAGCTGGGGGGCCGGCAGCCTCAGTCAGGGACACAGGTGCATCAGCTCACAGAGAACACCTCCACCTTTTCTCAAGTGAGAGCTGAGTT
>NW_006174406.1:0-298 GCF_000334495.1 Tupaia belangeri chinensis | reverse complement strand
GAAACATGGCCAAACGGAAGCTTGGTGTGCACCGCTGTGATGAGGATTTACAGCTCAGACAGGTTAGAGAGCTGGCATTGGGGGGATGCAAACCCTCAACATGGCTGCAGGTGGAGACTTCAGTCCAGCTCCTCACCTCCTATAGAGGGCCCTCTCCTGTAGACTTCAGAAACTGTCTGCGGCCCTTCTGTGGCAGAAATAGGCATGAACAGCTTGGTGTGGGCACCCTTGCCACCCACCAACAGACCAAGCTGTCTTATTTTTTAAAACTTTATTCACTTATTTTAATTTGACCAGA
>NW_006174405.1:0-298 GCF_000334495.1 Tupaia belangeri chinensis | reverse complement strand
TTTTTTCTCAAATCATGAATCCAGAAAGTATAACCTGCATGAATTTAAATGTAAGTGACTTCTTTATGGTTTAGAGTAAGACTTGACAAGTAATAAATGTCTATATTTTGGTCTGTGTAAGCCAACTTGATCTCCCAAGGTCTGCTTTCGGTTCCACTGAACAGTTATCTGTTAAGCTCCTCGATGTGTAAGTCACAAGCCCATCGCTATGAGGAGAGGTAACACAGCTGTGGCTTGCAGAAGATAATGGGTGGGAAAGGTAGATGTGCTCAGATAAAGACATGGATAAATGCTGGAG
>NW_006174404.1:0-298 GCF_000334495.1 Tupaia belangeri chinensis | reverse complement strand
GTCATGACTTTCCTGACAACCCAATAATTTAGAACTACCATTCTAAAAGTAGGAAAAAACTTTATCCAAATAAAATCCCCAGGCACCCCTCCCCCATTAAAACAAGACATGAAAAAATAATAATTGTAACCAGATGTAAATGTTTAAGTTCTTTTTAAATGATGTGGTTTCTTTTTTCAACCTAAAAAAGAAGCTGAAGCAAAATTCAAAAGCAATCAGTTTGTAGTGGGATTCTCAGTGAGAGACAGAACACAGAGGCTTTTGCAGGAAAAGATCAATTTATTAAGTGCCAGCACTG
>NW_006174403.1:0-298 GCF_000334495.1 Tupaia belangeri chinensis | reverse complement strand
GTTAAGGCTCTGGACTCCCACATGGTCGACCTTCGTTCAAGGCCTGGACCTAGCAGCTTGCTGTTTCACTTTAACTCTCTCTCTCTGATGAGTACCCATGCCCTTTAACAAATGAAAAAAAAAAGTAAAATTAAAATTAGGGACCCGCTCAAATTGTGAGCTGTCTCGGTCAGCCCTGGTCGTGGTCACGGGTGGCAGCCCAGGCACCTGCACTGCCGGGAATGCAGTGACCTGACCACTGTGGTGCCGCCGCGTGCAGACCGAGGCCTGCAGTTCTTTTCCCTAGCTCCGGTTTAGG
>NW_006174402.1:0-298 GCF_000334495.1 Tupaia belangeri chinensis | reverse complement strand
CCTCTTATGACTGCTTTTGTTGAAGCACACAGGTCATGGAAGCTTAGGTAGTCATTCTCATTGGTTTCAACGAATCTTTTTATTTCACTCTTAATTTTTTCAGTGGTTACTAAGGAATTTGTAGTACATTATTTAGTTTCCACATGTTTGTGGATTCCTTAGTGTTCTTTCTGAAATTAATGTCAAGTATACTTTCATGACGGTTAGAGTAGAAGCTAGATATAGTTTCCATTCCTTTAAACCTATGAGGACTTACTTTGTATCCTATCATCTGGGGTATTTGAAAATGTTGATGATA
>NW_006174401.1:0-298 GCF_000334495.1 Tupaia belangeri chinensis | reverse complement strand
TGCCCAGATCCATCAGAGGAATCACTATCTAGGACAACTATAGCCTTACAAAACACACTTCCTAAATAATGAGACTTGAAATTGGACATGCCTCCTTGATGCATGGCTGCTGAAGGGATGATGTGTTAGCAGGCATAAAAACATTAGTCACCTTGCACATTTCTGTCAGGTCTCTCAGGTGACCACGAGCATTGTCAGTGAGCAACCATATTTTGAAAGAAATCTTTTTTCTGAGGTCTCAGTCTCAAAAGTCAGCTAAAAATAGTGAGCAAATCATTCTGTAAACATATGTGCTGTT
>NW_006174400.1:0-298 GCF_000334495.1 Tupaia belangeri chinensis | reverse complement strand
TCTCTCTCTCTCTTTCTCTCTCTTCCCGCAGTGAGCACAAACACCCTAGAGCAAAAATCTCTCTAAAAACATTTTTGACATGGGAATTTTATCAATTATATCTCAATAAAGCTGTTGCAGTATGGCCCAGTAGCCTAGTGGTTAAAGGAACTGAATGCCACATGGACAACCACAGTTCAAATCCTGGCAGTGGTAGCTTGAACAACATGCTGGGTACATGTTTGTGCATGACTAACATCCTAACAGGATTGAGAGATGGAGAAGGAACTATGGTCTGACCATGCTCTATTGGGGTATG
>NW_006174399.1:0-298 GCF_000334495.1 Tupaia belangeri chinensis | reverse complement strand
ATGCCTGGTGTGTTTTTCAAGCCACTAGGGCTAGACAAAAATCATGAAATTAATCATGTGGGATTTGGTTCCCTTAACTTCTAGGCTATGAGGCAGCCCATCTTGTCTGTAAAGATACCCAAGCACATTAAAGGCAGGTCTTTCTCCCGATGCCATTATATTAGGGACTAAATCACAACACGTAAACCCTTGGGAGACCAATCATTATCTCAACCATAGCCCATGGTTACTCTGAGGAATCTTCAGTTGGGAAAACCAGTATGAACATGATTCACTGCTATCATTCAAAATCAATTTC
>NW_006174398.1:0-298 GCF_000334495.1 Tupaia belangeri chinensis | reverse complement strand
GGGGGGGGTGTCTCTGAATTTGAACCTAGAACCTTCCTATGCTGATCACACTTGCAGAACATCATGCTTCACCACTGCTTCATCATCTTACTCCTAATGGCTGAATTTTGTCCTTCTAAAATTTGTATGTTGGCCTAGCCTGGTGCCACAGATGATGGCAACTGAACTGTGATGCTGGAAGCACGTGGTTGACAGAACATTCCAATCTCCAGGTATGCCTGAAAACATGCCAGTTGTGCTTGCTAGGAAAAGGGAATCACAGCACGATGAGACTCTGTCAGGGGCACTTCTCTCTCTT
>NW_006174397.1:0-298 GCF_000334495.1 Tupaia belangeri chinensis | reverse complement strand
TGATGACCGGAATGTTCTGGTCCCAGTATTTAAGATCTTTTAACTTCCTTCTTCTGGTGGTTTGAGGAAGGTCTCTGAGCCGTGTGGAAAGCAGGAACTGTTGACTGATCCACCGACTTTTAGTGTTTGAAGAGAATTGTTCTGATGTGCTAATAATTAACCTACAGGGAACTGATGAAGTGACGATGTTTAAAGACCTGGCTCAAGATGAAAAATAGCGCTGTTCCCAAATCCGGAACTATCTTCTATTTTATCATGAATTTGAACAACTATAAGAGAAAAAAGAAAACAATGAATA
>NW_006174396.1:0-298 GCF_000334495.1 Tupaia belangeri chinensis | reverse complement strand
GTTTGATTCCTGGCCCACCCTAAAAAGCTGGATGCATTGTCATTTCCCTGAAATCCCAGCTACTTGAGAGGCAGAATCAGGAAGATCTTGACAGCAATCCTCCTGTCCACAACAACCCTCTTCTCACCTTAGCACACTCAAGTGCAAAATGACCCCTATATGTGGAACTTGATGAAATTACTCCTACTTTCTAGAGAATGAATTCAAATGTGACAGCGAGTTCATGTTGATTAAGAGATGTGGTGTAGAGAACTGAGTTAAGTACCCTGTTCATTGTGTGAGAGGGACTGCTAAGACA
>NW_006174395.1:0-298 GCF_000334495.1 Tupaia belangeri chinensis | reverse complement strand
GTGGAATCCAGCTACCTTAACCACTGTGCCATGGACTGGCCCAGGATTCTTGATAAACCAACCACCTTCTAAAATTCCCAGGGGTGGTTAGTGTTAAGTGAACCCTTTTCTGTTGATTCTGCAGGTCTTGACTACCCAAGATGACAGTGACTGATAGACAGATGGCACTGGGGCGAGGACGTAGATAAGGGACGGCTGGCACCTTGTTTCTCCGGTTATTTCTAGCACCTTCACTCTACTGAGCCCTTCCCCACTCTGTGATTCTGTCATGTATTCTTCTATAACTAACTTCTCTCAA
>NW_006174394.1:0-298 GCF_000334495.1 Tupaia belangeri chinensis | reverse complement strand
AAAAATATTAAAGATATATGATGAGGTATATATAACATGTACTTTATACAGAGTGAATATTCAAATAATAGAAGCTTCTTCTCTTCCTCTATTTTATCATCATCTTCATCATCTTTTAGGATAAGAAGGTACAGAGTAAGGGACACATTTATTCCTCAGGGTCTCCAAAATAATGTCAATTGTGTCAAAGAGAAACACAGGCATTCATACTTGAATTCTGTCATTTCTCAGGTAGAAATTGATTTTCCCATAAAAAAAGGTGAAAACAACAGGCCAAGGAGGTACCTGCAGCTCTGGG
>NW_006174393.1:0-297 GCF_000334495.1 Tupaia belangeri chinensis | reverse complement strand
AAAAAAAAAAAAGAAAAAGAAAAAAGATTGAAAAATCTATTTTAAGTCTGTGTTGACATAAAGACACATAGAACTAGACTGTGAAGGAGCTGAGAAAGGGTAGGGCTTGGAATTGGACAAAGGTTTATTGGAATCCAAAGCCTGCCAAACTATAAAGTATTACTTAAATGTCAGTTGCTATTAATGATACATGTAGGCTTCTTTTTTAAAACTTTTAATTAGTTTTGAATGAGTGTGAGAGACAGCATCATCAACAGGGTCTCAACATTACAGTCCACCAGCCTCAGCCAGCTCCAA
>NW_006174392.1:0-297 GCF_000334495.1 Tupaia belangeri chinensis | reverse complement strand
CTACTGTGCATGCACACATGAAATAGAAAGCAAGAAAGCGAAGTGGCAACTCTGCAATGGGGCCCAGTCGTGCTGTGATCCTTTGTTCTCCAATTCTCCATGTTGTTAGAATCTCGGGCATGCATACACCTGGTGTGAAGCCAACACAGCTTGGATTTGAACCCCAGTCAACCATGAGGGATCTAGCTTACCACTGTATAGTATTTAACTGCTGCACTAGGGGGCCAGTCTCAGGTTCCTATACTTTACCTTAAGAAAGCTTAGAAGCCAGCAGGTGGTATGGCTGTTAAAGGCGCT
>NW_006174391.1:0-297 GCF_000334495.1 Tupaia belangeri chinensis | reverse complement strand
TGAGAAATCATGCCCCAGGAAGGATGGCCACCCTGTAATTCCTTCTCCTCCTGGGATATTGGGCACACACGTACACACGCCTGGTGTCAGTTTGAAGCCTCCAGGTCTGGGACGCAAATTGTGGTCGGCTAAGTGGGAGTCCACTGGTATAACAAATATACCATCTTCTGGTCCCAATTGCTACTTTAAAAAGAAACAAATAAATAAATTGTATTTTAACAACATGGGAAACATCATCAGCTGATGGGCAGGGGATAGATCAAAGGGATGGGGAAAGAGAAGATGAAACTGGAGATG
>NW_006174390.1:0-297 GCF_000334495.1 Tupaia belangeri chinensis | reverse complement strand
AAATAATAATAATAATTAAGTCACTAACTTTTTTAAAAAAAAATTTTATCAAGACCTGTGGCATTTGATTCCAGGTCATCTCATAATACTGGAATGATGTTTCTTAATTGCACTGTAAAGCTAACCTCTGGAGTGATACAAACCACTCATTAAATTGGCTTCTTCAATAATCCACGAAATGCTTGCATACTAGCATCAGTTGACTGATACATTCTGGTCCCTAAACAAAATGGCCAAAGAGATTTAGAATAGTCAAGTACAGATAGCTCAAAACCTACAGGTTCCAGGACATGCTCA
>NW_006174389.1:0-297 GCF_000334495.1 Tupaia belangeri chinensis | reverse complement strand
CCATGTGAGATCCACATTTCTCTATATGGTGCTTACCCACTATGCTCTGTGAGTGACCCTTTTTTATAGTTTTAATTGATTCATAATCATTGTACATATTTATGAGGTCTAATGTGATTTTCTAATACTTGTATATGATGTGTAATAAACCAGGACAACAAATATATACATCATTCTCTAACATCTATCATTACTTTGTAGAGTGAACAATTAAAATAGATTCTATTGAGTTTCAACTAGACATTAAATTGTTGTCAACTAAAATTACTCCACTGTGCTTTATTTAGTACTCTAGAA
>NW_006174388.1:0-297 GCF_000334495.1 Tupaia belangeri chinensis | reverse complement strand
GCCCAAACAGTCGCCAGCTGGCCGGATGTAAATGCGCTTCCCAGCGAAAAGTTCTCTAGGCAACCGAATTCTATGTATGCCCTAAAGACGGGTGATCCCCGGCTCTGGTGCGAAGATGTGGGGGGCTATACCATTTCTTCTGTCAGGAATGGGGCTGCGAAACCACAGGACATGCCAGATGGAAACCCTCCTCCTCCTGGGATTCAATTATTGTAACATTTAATCGGTCTTCCGGAGACCTCTGCAAATCTCAGTTCTGTAATCCATTAAATATTTCCTTCACTTCAAAAGGAAAAG
>NW_006174387.1:0-297 GCF_000334495.1 Tupaia belangeri chinensis | reverse complement strand
AAAAAACTATGCATGGATTTAAAAAATTTTCACCCCCCAAATAAACTTAAATCCATCTTTCTATCAACTTTTTGAAGAAGTTTCCTCACATTATTCACTGCAAAGCAACTGCTGCTTTGGTCTTGCTGTTTTTGCTTATTTACCACTCTCCACACCACCCCCTGCCCCAACAAAAAGTCAGTTAGAAACAGATACTCCTAGGGAGCAACTGGTACTTTCATTATTTATGGTTTGGTTTCATGATATATGTGATCTCCTTCCCTTTCTCTTTTTACTGATCTTACCAGTATTTGAAAA
>NW_006174386.1:0-297 GCF_000334495.1 Tupaia belangeri chinensis | reverse complement strand
CCCTTTCCACCTCCCTTTCTGTCCTTTCCCGTGTCAGGTCAATCATTCCTCAAGCCCTTACGCTTCTCCACTCCCAACCCCAGTGTAAGCTCCCACCTTCCCTCCTCCTTGCACACTCTGCACCTAAATTAATCTTGTCCATCAAGTCACTCCCATACCTGAAACCTATCTACATCATCTCACTGTTCATAACGTGGAAATTCTCGGAAGTCCCTATCATGACCCACAAGGCCTACAAGGTCTAATCCCCAGCAGTGTCTCCAGTTTCCTCTTGCTTTCTGTTCCCTCTTGACACAC
>NW_006174385.1:0-297 GCF_000334495.1 Tupaia belangeri chinensis | reverse complement strand
CTGTGCTTCTAATACATCATACACATTTTTATCTAAAGATTTTTGCACTGGTTGTTTTCTCTTGCATGATTATTTCATGACTCGTTCCTAACTTCCTGTCTTTGCTTAAACATCATATTCTAAGGAAAGCCCACTCTTAGTAAATGAAATTTCTTGTCACCACTTGCTTATCACCTTTACACTTCTTCATTCTCTCTTCGTCATTTGTCATCTCTCACACATTATATATTTCTTTATTATGTATGTGGTCTGATTTCTACCACTAAGTTGTAGGCTCCATCAGAGCAGAGATTGTGC
>NW_006174384.1:0-297 GCF_000334495.1 Tupaia belangeri chinensis | reverse complement strand
GCTTTTTATCTCTCTGTCTCTCTGGCGAGCGCACAACCCCTGAAGCGAAAATGTCTCTCTAAAAAAAAAAAGAATGAAAGAAACAGAAGCGCAGCCTAGCAATACACACCTCTACCAGCTACCCTGGAAACAGAGGCAGGATTGTGAGTTCAAGGACAGCTTGGGAAACCTAGTGAGAAAAAAGGGTAAGGGTCCAGTTTGGAACTTCTCCAGCCACCACCTGGTGGCTCGGTGGTTAAGGAGACTGGATCTCACATGGCTGTCTCTATGGTTCAAGACCCAGAGTGGGTGGCTTAA
>NW_006174383.1:0-297 GCF_000334495.1 Tupaia belangeri chinensis | reverse complement strand
AATAAATAAAATTAATTCTTTTAAAAAAATAAAAGTGATTCACATGTGATTTTGTTGATGTCCCTTTATGTTACTTTCAATATACTTAAAAGCTCCCCTTCTTCTTTGCCGTTTGTTGAAAAATAGATCATTTGCCTTATAATTTCTTATATTCCGGATTCATCCAGCTGTATCCCTCCAGTGTCATTAATTATGGCCACTGTCACCCATTTTTCCTGTAAACTAGTAAATCTAGAGGCTCATTTACACCCAGGTTCTGATACTTTGAGCAGGAATTGCATCATAGGAGGTGATGTG
>NW_006174382.1:0-297 GCF_000334495.1 Tupaia belangeri chinensis | reverse complement strand
TGGGTCATCCTGCCAGACTGAAAAAAACAAACACCTCAAGCAGCTGAGACGCTTGCCAGGTGAAGGGGACACAGATGGGGGTGCGAGCGGGAGCGTGGCTGTGTCAGAGACGACCATGCGCCTGCAGGAATGAGTACTCCTTCCTCACCCTCACGGCGATTCATAAGTACCTTAACTCTTCTTTTTCTTCCCATCCCTACCGCCTCAGATAAAAGGTGTTATGATAACAAGTAACCGCGTACCTCAGAGTCTGTGTGCTTGGACTAACAGTCTGGGAGTGTTTGAGTGTTAAAGGCT
>NW_006174381.1:0-297 GCF_000334495.1 Tupaia belangeri chinensis | reverse complement strand
ATTTCTAAATCCCTTACAACAAAGACAGATCATTTGGTTAAACTTCCCTTTCTCTTACTGAAAATTTCTCTTTTTTTCCTCACTGTCTTAGTCACCCAAATGTCAAAACCTCAGTCCTTTTTGTCACCCATGTGTCAGAGTTTGGTCATTAAAATCAGGTCTCCGTGAAGCCCTGTCAGTTTTACAACATAAATGAGCTCGATTTCTCGGCTCGGGAGAAGGTATGGGCAGGTAAGCAGTGCCCTTGTTTCCTTCACAGTGGCCTTCTCTCTCCCCTGAACGCTCCATGACGTCAAT
>NW_006174380.1:0-297 GCF_000334495.1 Tupaia belangeri chinensis | reverse complement strand
CCAGGCTTTCCGGAGGCCTCGTCTCAGACTCTGCGCTCCTTCCTGGCTCATCCAGTGTCCCCGGGGCCACCACGTCCTGCTCTGGCCTCCAGAAGAGTGCACACCCTGGTCATTCTCGAGACCCCACAGGTGGAGGTCTTCTGCCCGCTCCAGGCCTGGAGGTTGAGGAATCTTTCACCCAGTGCCGCCTCCCAGGCAAGTACTGTGCGATCTCTCTTGACCGCACGTGCCGTTCGTCCATTTTCCTGAGCTGATCAGGGCTCATGTTACCAGCAATGGAACCATCAAAGCTGGAGC
>NW_006174379.1:0-297 GCF_000334495.1 Tupaia belangeri chinensis | reverse complement strand
AGGATCGGCCGGTTATCGGCTGAAACCTTTCTATTGTTACATGGCTACTAGGAACTGTAGCTGGCCAGGCACATAAGCAAAGTACACACCTGTCTTCCCCATGGCTCCCCCTAATGCTGTGGTCGGTTCTTCCTGGTTTATTCTTGGTGCACTCATGATCAAGCCTACTCCCTTCTGGGCATGATCCCTCTGGCCTTTCTGGGTCATTCATGCCTAGTTCAGCCACTGTCCAGGGGTCTAGGCTGTGCTCAGTGAGTTTGGGCTGCTGCCCAGCAATTTTCTCTTTGCTGAACCTGC
>NW_006174378.1:0-297 GCF_000334495.1 Tupaia belangeri chinensis | reverse complement strand
TCTCTCTACAAGCTAAATGACGTATAGCAATCAAATGTATAAAATGATAATAATGATAAATATAAATGAAATATTATTATATTTATATTTGTATACACCTACCTTTCTTTATTGGAGGAAAGATAATTTCTTGATCAACATCTCCTTAATTGTCTCATGTTTGATGATACATTGGTGTTCATTATTCAGTGAATTTCCAGTTACAGTTAGCAAGCTAAACTTCATATACGTGTCATTAGTCTTTATGGCATTTCCCTGCTGGGATTACGGGATTGTTTGCCATTCTTTTCTTTCCAA
>NW_006174377.1:0-297 GCF_000334495.1 Tupaia belangeri chinensis | reverse complement strand
TGAGGACCTTGTTTTTCCTGTCTCTCCATGAGGCTTCCTTAATCGAATTTTTCTTCCAAAAGTCGTACTTTGAAGACTCTAAAATCATTTCTCAGAACTTTGTTTTCTCCCTCTGTTCACTATCCTAACTCAAAATGATGCTTTCCATGTTTCTCTAGTATCCTCTATCAGAAGAGAACTTACAAAATATTTTTTTATTAATTGATTTATTTATTTTACATTTTCCCATGAACATGTACTTTACATAACAAAAGCTTTTGTTCATATTAAAGATAACTTTCAAAATATTTGTTATAA
>NW_006174376.1:0-297 GCF_000334495.1 Tupaia belangeri chinensis | reverse complement strand
AGGCTCCGTGCGTGCCCGAGGCTCCTGAGAGGCGCACGTGGGGAGGGCGTCCTGGACTCAACACGAGAACACGGGGGGAAGGCCGGTGCTGCACGGACCCTCAGCTCAGCACTGCCTTTCACTCACTCAGTCACACACGGGTTCACGCGAACCACCGCACAGGCGCCCGGGACAGCCAAGTGGATTTAAACGCCGACTTCACTCCCCAGTCTGGAGTTGGGCAAGTGACAAGAGCATTGCTGATCCTGGGGCCAGCCGCTGGTGCAGAGGGTAAGGTGCTGGATCCCACATGGCCAA
>NW_006174375.1:0-297 GCF_000334495.1 Tupaia belangeri chinensis | reverse complement strand
AGCTGCAAGAGCTGCTGTCACCAGAGACACTTACTCATTTTTCTGGGCTGCTCAGGCATTATGACCAAGCCACCAATGTTTTGTTCTCTTAGTCCTCTATACTATACTTACTCTACTTCCTACTAAAACAGTCTCGCTATTGCACCCTTTCAGGAGGTTTTGGAGGTTGAAGTGGAGGGAAATCCGAGATAGTTGCTGAACTTCCATCTGCCCTTTGTAACACCAGCCACTGCTCTAACCGACCTGCTCCACGTGGCTCCCACTCACCTTCCAATACGCGGTAGAAGACAGCTTATC
>NW_006174374.1:0-297 GCF_000334495.1 Tupaia belangeri chinensis | reverse complement strand
TGAAATGGAGGTGAGTGGATTGTAGCATGACTGCCCGTTAGGGGGTGCTTTTTCCCTCCCTTTATTTATCTCTCTCTATATATATCTCCATCTTTCTCTCTGGCAGGCACACATGCCCTTTTGCAATTTCGTTTTTCTAGGTAGTTCAGGTGACATTTTTCAACACCTAGAGCACACAGAAACATTAGTGTGGGCTTGGGCTTTAGGAGTTGTGTGATGGCAACAATAGGAGAGGCATTTGCCACCTCTGCCATAGCCAGCCTCTGCACGTTTTCTCCTCTTGCAATTAGGAGCCAC
>NW_006174373.1:0-297 GCF_000334495.1 Tupaia belangeri chinensis | reverse complement strand
GAAGTGTGACCTCTGGCCTAGAAAGGCAAGATTTTCTTCCCTCACTCTTTTTTAGCATAGCTCCAGATCTCCTTTGCTCTTTAGAGTATACAATTTCTAGTAGTTTGGCCTGTCTTAAAGGAGCAGTTTGTGTGGTTCTCATGTGCATGGTTATATGCTAAATGTCTGTGCGCATTTTCCTTTACCCCTGTGTGCCTTTCCCATCTGCCTTTCCTTTTCCTGCGTCATTGGTTTTTTTCAGCGAACCAAAGGGCAATTTCTTTGCTCTCTATAGATTTGGTGTGGTGAGCAGGGTAA
>NW_006174372.1:0-297 GCF_000334495.1 Tupaia belangeri chinensis | reverse complement strand
GCAATCTGTTCTGCTCTCTGAGCTGAAACTCCTGGCCCCAAATCCTGGGCCCAGAACACTTGGTCATGAGTGACCACTGCTGCCTGTGAATACCTCTTTCTGTCTACCACACAACTGCTCCTATCAGTGAAAAGGACTACATCGGAGTCCTTCAGGGGCATATTGGTAAGGTCCTCTTGAAGATGTGAGTGACGTCAAGACCTCAGTGCAGTCATGTAGAGGCTGCTGTGGGTCATCACCTGGCAGAAGGGTGGCAGGGTTGAGGGCAGCAGTCTTCAGGAACGTAACTGGTGGTGG
>NW_006174371.1:0-297 GCF_000334495.1 Tupaia belangeri chinensis | reverse complement strand
ACCTCTTGGCTGTAAAATTCACAAAGACTGATTGGTTCCCTGGACCCAACCTTAGTGATTAGAATGTACCAGGTACAATTCATATTTATTGAATGAATGAATGCATGTTTACTAGTGAGTCTCAAACTGGAACCATGTGGTTTAAAGCCCACACCCGGGCTCAGGGGCCGGTCTCACTAATGGCAGCCTCACCACGGGTGGCCCTGTCTGGTTTGGTAGGTTTCTAATTCGTAATAGGGCATATGTTTGCTGGGGAGAGCGAGAGCGAGAGCGAGAGAGATCAGCCCCTCAGGACGC
>NW_006174370.1:0-297 GCF_000334495.1 Tupaia belangeri chinensis | reverse complement strand
AATGCCCACGATTCAGGCCAGTTGAGGTTGGGGGAAGAGAAAAGATGATTAGAGTGTCACAAGGAGAGACTGAGGCAACTGTGGATTGTATGAAGCTACCACCTGTTGCTTTTCTCTTCTTGGGTAACTAGAAGGATTAAATAGCTAGAACCCCCTCAGCCTTGGCTCCAGAAAGAGCCACAAAGGCCCTGTTGAAAGTTCCTGCCTCTCCTTCTCGCTCATGGTAAAAATAAATAAATAACTTTTTAAAGGATCTTTTTAAAAACCAAATGATGTGGTGGTTAAGGCACTGGACTC
>NW_006174369.1:0-297 GCF_000334495.1 Tupaia belangeri chinensis | reverse complement strand
GCTTGCTTTCTCACTCTCCCCCCCGCAACCTCTCTCTTTCTCTGTTGAGTGCATGTGCCCCATAGCAAGTTTTGAAAAAATTAGTAATAAATACATAAGTTTTTTGAAAAGATTTTTTTCTTTCTGCTTTGAGTAACAGAGAGAGAGACGGCACCTCCAACTGGATCTTCACACCATGATTTACCTTGGCCTCAGCCAGCCCTGGGTGATGGGCACATGCATGGCTGATGTGCTCAGAGAGGTCCCCAGATATGAACTGGGAACCTTTCCATCAAAGAGCTTCAAAGAGCATCATGG
>NW_006174368.1:0-297 GCF_000334495.1 Tupaia belangeri chinensis | reverse complement strand
TGGTGGTCAGAATCTGCATAGCTGACTCCCGGGTTTGAATGCTGGACCCTGTGGCTTGAGAGACACACGAGGCACGTGTGTGGGCAATACTTCCCATTCTCTCTCTCTCTGGTGGGCACACACACTCTCCGGCAATGTTTTTAAAAAGTCCTGATGCTTGGGTCCCACATGCAAAGATTCTGATTTAATTGGTGTGGGGTGACTGTTCAGTTTCTCAGGTGATTCCAATTGACAGAGACTATGAGGGGTACTTCACAAAGTTGGTAGGAAAATGATATTAAAGTACAAGTTTATTTT
>NW_006174367.1:0-297 GCF_000334495.1 Tupaia belangeri chinensis | reverse complement strand
AAAAAAAAAAAATTGAGGCCTTTCAAATAGCAACTCAATGACCAACGATTTAGGAACAGAAATAAGGAATTCTTACTTTCTGTTTCTGTCTCCTCCAGGTACCTGTATGCATTCTGTTGTCATTAATCTGTGTTCTGATATCCTTATATTTATTATAAATATGAAGAAATCGTAGAAATCAACGTGCGAATGCCAAGATCAAATCAACAAGAAAGAGATAATGAGTGACAGCCTTGAGAGACGTAAGAAAACTCAAGAAACTTAGCAACGTGACGGGGGTTCATTCCATCAGCATGA
>NW_006174366.1:0-297 GCF_000334495.1 Tupaia belangeri chinensis | reverse complement strand
TTTCCCTATTTCTTCTGTACTTTTCCATGAGCCACCTAGATAGAAGGGTTTGTCCGGTGTGAATTTCTAGTCCATAAAACCAGTAACTTTTGCAACACACATGAAGTAGCCACATTGAGAGGTCTGTGTTTTAACGCAAACACAATAAACATATACAACAGTCTAACAATATAGGAATTTTTCACCCATATAAAACACAAATGCAAGATTTTATTACAACTAGACAGGTAAATGTCTGCTCTCTCCAATTCTTTTTGTCGAAATCATGGTAATCAGAGACCAGCAGTTGGCATCATG
>NW_006174365.1:0-297 GCF_000334495.1 Tupaia belangeri chinensis | reverse complement strand
AAAAAATTGTTTTTGACTAACAGTTCTCTAGTACATTAAATATAGAGCATGAACATCAATTTGTTTTGTTTAAAGCTATAACTGAGTGTCCAGTGGGCAAATGGCACCGTGTAAGATGAGCCATTGCCACAAAGTTGCAAAGTTCGTTTTTGTCCCCATTCGTTACCCCTTCCCTGCCCGAGTTCTAAACCCACCTTGTCTCCCGGTGCTTACCACCTTTACTCTGACCCCCCCTCGCTCCCCTCCCAAGATGCCTAATCTGGAGCCATCCTTCCAGTTGGCATGTCCCAATCCAGT
>NW_006174364.1:0-297 GCF_000334495.1 Tupaia belangeri chinensis | reverse complement strand
CTTCAAAAACCAGATACTTGTGTATCTCATGCTTGGAAATCTAGGAAACACAATTTATTATTAATGCAAAAATGTTTTGGGAATAGTTAATTGTTTGGAACAAGTATTTCTTTCTAACTTAGCTATTCTTAGTTAACTTGCATGTCAGTCTTGAAAATGTATCTCCATGATTTAAACAATCATTTATGATTTCTTTTTCCTTTTTTGGCTAGTATTTGGGGTTAGAGTAAATTCATGATAATTAAAAAAATAAAAGCATGTGGTTGGGGACCAGCAGTTAGGGTAATGTCTATGTCG
>NW_006174363.1:0-297 GCF_000334495.1 Tupaia belangeri chinensis | reverse complement strand
CACACCCTGTGTGTTTCAGGTCCACCTGGGATCTGAACCGCGGTCTTCCATAGGCTCCGGCATCACAGAATGGTGCCCTACTGCCTGTGCCACGGAGGCTGTCCCAGCGCTATTAGGTAGCGCTGGTGTATTGTGTTGTAACTTCCTCACTGAGTGCCTGTTCAGTGATACTACTTATTCAACTGGAACACACTCTTCATTCCTTCATTCATTCATTATTTTTCACAACATGAACATCTCTGGGCATAGACTAGGCACTACGGATACTGAAATAAAAGACACAGGCTGGTCCCTCAC
>NW_006174362.1:0-297 GCF_000334495.1 Tupaia belangeri chinensis | reverse complement strand
CTCTGCTTCCCCTTCTCTGACCCCAATAACTTGTGAAGTTCCTTTGCGTCTATTTCTTGACCGTGCTGTGACCCTCCTTAGGATAAAATAGCTTATGGTACTGTTGAGAACTGACTTCTTTAGAAAGTCTGTAGAAAAGAAGCAGGACCAACCTTCCAGAGGTGGACAGAAGCCCTGAACCTAATTCGTTCCAACCAATGCAAGCAGTAACCCCAGAACGACACCCTTGAACTGAAAGGTCTGGCACACCTCTTGCCATTTGCGGTCATTACCATGAAAAACATCCTGAGAAACTTA
>NW_006174361.1:0-297 GCF_000334495.1 Tupaia belangeri chinensis | reverse complement strand
AGCAACGGCTGACGAACTTGGAGGGACCCTGCTTTTCAATGGGTCCCGGGCATGCCTGCTTTGTAAAGCCACCTGAATTTCGACCTGCGTGTGTATGTGTGTGTATACACAGGCACCACAAATACACGCACACGCGTTCTTTTTCTCTTACTCCTGCACAGGTGTGAGTGAGCCGGAAGACGGCTGGGTCCGTCCCCGACACTCACAGCTGCCTGGCGAGCCTTAGGCTGTGCAGGCTGGGGGCTCAAGCCGCGGTCGCCATGTGGGATCTGCCGCACCACAGAGCCAGCCCCAAAC
>NW_006174360.1:0-297 GCF_000334495.1 Tupaia belangeri chinensis | reverse complement strand
CGTTTTTCAAGCAATGTCAGCTAAATACATCATTTGCTTATTTCTCTTCTTTTTTGTTATTTATCCTAAAAATAACATTAGTAAGCCAGAAGTAGCCATTTTGTAGAAACTGCAGAGCTAGACAGATTTGTGATCTTTATTAGAGTAATAATAATCCATCTGTTATGGAACTGGATCAATTTGTAAATTGAATTGATTAATCTAAAAGGAAAAAAAAAGCAGTCTTGACTTTTCCCACAGTAAGCATTTCCTTAAATAGTGTCATCCTAAAAAGATTTGAGAAGACTCAATTATATG
>NW_006174359.1:0-297 GCF_000334495.1 Tupaia belangeri chinensis | reverse complement strand
CTGGGGGTGTGGGATCCGGCAGAGGTGGCGGTGGTGGTGGTGGTGGAGGAGGAGGAGGAACTAAAGGAGCTTTCTGTTGAGGCTCCGGCCTGTAACAAAAAATAAAATTCCTATTTACTTAAAAGTAAACCAAGCATTATAGATACAGAGCCTTCTTAATAAGGGGAAAAGATAAAACTTGTCAGACACTAAGACATGCTGATTAATGTCAAATATGTTTAGCTGAATTCAAATAATGTTTCAATTATCAATGGGGGGAGACGTCCTTTTTAGCTAAGGAATGTTATATTTAGGCAT
>NW_006174358.1:0-297 GCF_000334495.1 Tupaia belangeri chinensis | reverse complement strand
TTAAAAAAAAAAAAAAAAAAAGATAAATTAAATAATTCTTTTTTAAAATTTTGAGTATGCACGTACATACACCTAGTGTGCTTCTCAAGCCACGAGGTCTGGCACTCAGAACACACAGCTAGCCATGTGGGCTCTAGCCATGTTAGCCACCATCTAGCTGGCCACAGAATGCTTTTTTTTTAATGATAAAGAATTCTTTTAACTTTATTATTTTTTAATATAATAAAGAGGGGGAGAGAGTGAGCAAGCCATCATGTCCAGGACTCGAACCAGGGTTGGCCACGTGGGAGTCCAGCA
>NW_006174357.1:0-297 GCF_000334495.1 Tupaia belangeri chinensis | reverse complement strand
GACTTTGTAAGTAATAAGCTGCTGAAACGTCTCCATCATTCTCCGAATCTGGTCTGCACTGTATTTAGACCACAGTCTAATCAGTTTTCCTTGGGCGGCAAGGGGCAGCTTGCTCATTGCTTTGCAAAATAATGGCAGAGCCATTTCCAGGTATTCAGGACTGTGGAGATTTCTATTCTCCATTACAATAATGAACAAATTCAGGTAATTAGGATCTCTGGAGTACACATTGTGATAGGTCAAGTCACATTCCACATTAGGTGACAAATACACAAGTGCGTTGAGAAAGGCAGTTTC
>NW_006174356.1:0-297 GCF_000334495.1 Tupaia belangeri chinensis | reverse complement strand
ACAAATTACTCAAATTTTCTGATATAAATTTACACATTTCAGAAAAAATAATAGATAACTATGTCCATTTTGCCATACAGTTAAAAGAAGAAAATGAGATAAAGAGAGAACATACATAGTTAAATATATGACACAGAATACAGAAGTGTTCTCTATAAAACAGCTATTATTATTTACGACATTCCTATTAGACTCAGTAATAATGGCCACATAAATATTCATATTTTCAAAAACAAATATTAAAAAGAACATAAAAAGCTAGAAATAGTATATGCCTTCAAAATAACTAGGGAATAG
>NW_006174355.1:0-297 GCF_000334495.1 Tupaia belangeri chinensis | reverse complement strand
GGTTGGCCATGTGGAAATCTAGCGCCTTAACAACCATGCTACCTGAGGGCCAGCCCCCATTTGTCATTGTTTTTATGTCAGAATCATTAGGGTGAAGGCATCTAATTATCAAGGGGAAGGAGACAGGGTTAAAATTCAAGTCAGGGTGTATGTGGGTATGTTCCAAATGTTTATGTAGCGTGTGGTTTTTATTTTGCCCAAATCATTATCCCAGAAGGAAAGAAGAAAACCTAGTTGGCTTTTTACTGAGATCAGTCAAATCCATAGATCAACCTGGGAAGAGCTGCCAAATTTCCA
>NW_006174354.1:0-297 GCF_000334495.1 Tupaia belangeri chinensis | reverse complement strand
CGTGCCACCATCCAGCCCCCTAAAAACTCTGGAAGGGACAGATAAGCACATGTTTAGGCTTTGTGGGCCACACGTCTCTGTTCTAAGTGCTTACCTCTGCCTTCGCAGCACAAAAGCAGCCCTAGACAACACGTGACCTGACGAACGTGGCGTGTCCCAGCAAAGTTTTATGAATGAGCACTGAAATGTGAATGTTACTTCATTTTTATGTCATGAAACATCGCTCTTCTTTTGCTCTTTGGGCAACCATTTAAATCAAAAGCCTGGGTGGGGAGCAGCAGGTGGTGTGGTGGTTAA
>NW_006174353.1:0-297 GCF_000334495.1 Tupaia belangeri chinensis | reverse complement strand
TTGAGAACTACTTACAAAATATTTATTTGTAAGTTTAAACTAAGGAGTACAGTTTTAGCTATCTAGAGTCCAATAGCTTTTGCTAAAATGAAATTAAAGAGCATTTCAGCTTTTAAATATTTAATTCTTATGTGGATTTATTTCCAGAAAATTTTGGTGATGATTCTTGTCACATAAGGTGGTTAAGTAGCATTATTATATAATGTTTATGTGTCATAGAAAACTGAGTAAATCAGTTTTCTCTGAGGGTCACTATTGACATTGTACTTAAATTTATTTTCATGATTGTAATAGGTG
>NW_006174352.1:0-297 GCF_000334495.1 Tupaia belangeri chinensis | reverse complement strand
AACCATTATGCCATCTGCTGGTCCCCCCTAAGGCACTTCTATAGTAAGAATAACTGTTGCCTCCATGGGCCAGGTGATGTTTTAAGCACATCACATTCATTGACTTGATTTAATCCTCACTACAACCTCCGTGATATGGTTAGGACCCCCACATTACACATGAGGAAATGGAGGCATGGAGACAGTGAGTAGTGGGATTGGATTGTGAGCCCAGGCAGTCTGACTCCAGCAGGAGGACTCCTAAGTCCATGCTCCAAGACCATATTGAGTGGACTGATTTTACCATTAACCTTAGTC
>NW_006174351.1:0-297 GCF_000334495.1 Tupaia belangeri chinensis | reverse complement strand
ATTGCACAGCAGAGCTCCTACTGCCTATGTCACTGTGGCTGGGCCAGCAGTGATTCCACTTCTATTTGCTGGTAACTACCGAGTGACTTCATTTGACCCTTCGGAGCCTTGTTTTCCTCCCTTGCAAAATGGGAATAATGTTATTACCTCCCACCTAGGGCTATTGGATTAAAGAAGGATTAACTAGATAATCCAAGCCCAGTGGTACAGAGCTACATGTATCCCTGCAGGGCATGGGAGAGCCAGGGGGCACAGGAGAGCTGCAGGGCAGGACTGGCAGGAGTGGGGAGTTTTTTG
>NW_006174350.1:0-297 GCF_000334495.1 Tupaia belangeri chinensis | reverse complement strand
CTGGCGAGCACATGTGCCCTTATATCAAAAATCTCTAAAAATTATTTTTTTGATGTTTTGCTGCAGTAAAAACTATATTGATGATTTTGATGACTTTACAGGTAATAGTATTGAGATCAAGAAAACCGAAATGAATTATACAGGGTTACATAGCACGCAATGAGCCAGAATCCAATAGTTGAGATTGCCTTCTTGTGATAGAATCCTAAAGGAGAAAATACTAGTTTGGTCCTGTGGAATGTCATGTACAAACTGCTTTTTTAATTTGACCCTGCACATCTCACACTACTCAGATCT
>NW_006174349.1:0-297 GCF_000334495.1 Tupaia belangeri chinensis | reverse complement strand
AGATACAGCCGGGCATGGGGGTGAGGAAGGGTCCGAAAGCCTGGTGCATTGGGAAGGCCATTATGACCATCCAGGGAGAGGTAAGAAGGGCTTGCGCTAGGCAAGGCTGGCTGGAAATGAAAGATAGGGGTGAAGAGCAAGACCTTACAAAGGAGCCAGTGGTGGCATAGTCATTAAGCTGACTGGATCCCTCATGGCCAACTATATGGTTCAAGACCCGGACTTGATGCCTTGAATGTGTGTATGTTTGATCTGTGTGGGGTAGGGACTTGGGAGCTGATAAGGGACCACATATGT
>NW_006174348.1:0-297 GCF_000334495.1 Tupaia belangeri chinensis | reverse complement strand
AAACTGCAGTTGGCCACTTGGGAGTCCAGTGTCTTAATCACTATGCCGCCTACTGGCCCTGCCATTTCTTTCTTTAGAAAAGGTAAAGAGGGAAGCTCTCTGATCTTCCAGAGACCCTTTACAGCCTTTAGGCTAGCTTGTCATTTTTTCTTAGCGTCTCTGTGAATTAAGGAGAAAAGGCTGCACATGGCACTATGTGAACTGGATCAGACAGCAGGACGTGGGCGTCCCAGAGAATGTTCACAGATGAGAATGGGGGACAGCTTAAATACTTAAACTTCTGTTTCTATTTTTTTT
>NW_006174347.1:0-297 GCF_000334495.1 Tupaia belangeri chinensis | reverse complement strand
CCCTAACCACCATACCACCTGCCAGCCCCATCTTTTCCCCTTTTCAAAGCAGCTTTCTAGTGACATTTGTCTTTAACTCATCCTGGCTAGGGTTAGTTGCGGGCTTACCAAAACTGTGACTGAGGCAAGGGTGCAGTGTGGGGAAAGGTGTGGAAGGAAACAGTAGATAAAATCGCGGGCAGCCACACGCAGACTGAAGTTAGTGTGCGCTCTGACTTCAAGCCACCACCAGATGAGCTGCACAACTGAGGCAGCAACTCACCTGCCACTAGAAAGCCCGCCACCAGGTACAGCTGG
>NW_006174346.1:0-297 GCF_000334495.1 Tupaia belangeri chinensis | reverse complement strand
TCTACCTAGGGCTCCAATTTGCATATCCAGCCATCATCACTTTATTGTGTAATTAACATCACTAATGTGACATTAAACCAAATCAAAACAAAACCAAAAAACTTTGATTTTCAACAGTGAAACCTATTGATTCCCAAGTATTCTTCTTGTCAGTAAGTGGTCCCATTCACACCAACGCCTGAAAAATTATCTTTGTTTTCTTTTCTTCATACTTTTTAAAAAATAAGTCCTAGCTTCTACGCTCTCAAAATACAAACTCAAGTCATCCACTTATGTTGGTATTTCATCTTCTTGACC
>NW_006174345.1:0-297 GCF_000334495.1 Tupaia belangeri chinensis | reverse complement strand
AAAAAAAAAAAAAAAGTTTATTTAAATTCAGCAATATTTCCTGAGTATCTGCTGTGAATAGCATGGTAAGAGCCGGACGGGTATGCCAAGAAAAGTGAGAGGAAGTGCCTATTTTGGAAGAACTGGGCTTTCTCTTAGCTAGTGGGAGATAGGGACAGTGAGCAGTTGGGTTTCAGAAAGGCTAAACGGCTAGATTCAAACTTTATACTTGATTTTTTGAGCAGCTGCCTTGAAACAGACCCAGGATAAATCATGTCACATATTTGGGTTAACCTTCACAGCGCAGCCCCATTTCCT
>NW_006174344.1:0-297 GCF_000334495.1 Tupaia belangeri chinensis | reverse complement strand
TCGAGCCCCGCAGAGGGAGGGAAGCGGCTGGAATGGGGAGGCCTGGAGTTGTGCATGGCAGTGCGGGCAGACTGAGGATTCCCAGCCAGCAGGCCACAGGGCCACAGTGCCAGGCTGGAAGAGCACCCCGAGAGGCCCAGAGGAGCGTGAGGCTGGGGCAGCGAGGACAGGAGAGGGGTCCGCGGCTGGAGCCTTGCTGGTGGGCTGCAGAAGAGCCAGGTGGGGTCCCTAGCCAGGACGTTTAGGTGCACACCTGGCGTGTTTCAGCTCAGCCGGGATCCAAGCCAGTGGTCAGCC
>NW_006174343.1:0-297 GCF_000334495.1 Tupaia belangeri chinensis | reverse complement strand
CACTTCAGTGAGCACACACATCATATAAAAAAAGCTAAAAAATAGGAAAACTTTGATTCTTTATTTGGCCCAACTCAATCTCTTTTCTGTGGCACAGAGAATTAGGCTTATTTAATTTTCTCTGTATTCAAGTAGTTTACTCATATTAAGATTTAATTATTTGGATTTGGGCCATGACCCCAAAATTCTTTGAGACAAATTCCTAAATGTTGACACCTAAAAGATCAAAATCCCTGTAGTTTAAAATCCTAAAAGAGCAAAATACCAAAAACATAATTCTGAAAAAAAAAAAAAAAA
>NW_006174342.1:0-297 GCF_000334495.1 Tupaia belangeri chinensis | reverse complement strand
CATTACGCTAACTGCTGGTCCCATAATAGGGCCTTGATTATGTAACTATAGTCAAGTGCTACGTAAAGTCATTTTGGTCACTGATGGGCCACCTATAGGAGAGTGGTTCCCTAAGATCATGTGGCTGAAAACGTCCCACTGCCCAGATGTTGTAGCCATCGTAACGTAACACAGCTCCCTCACACTTGTGGTGCTGCAGGTGTAAACCAGCCCACTGCACGCCGTCGTGTGACAGTGTAGCCCACGCAGTCCTGCACACATACACTGCTCAGTGACAGTAACGGCCGTGGAACCCGT
>NW_006174341.1:0-297 GCF_000334495.1 Tupaia belangeri chinensis | reverse complement strand
CTCCATCTGCTGGGGGAGGCCCTTATGTACCGTCTTGAGGAGGAAGATGATGGAGTGACCCAGGACACATGACCAGCAGTCATTTCCTTGTTGTTGCTATTGCAGTTTCCATCATGGGGTTCTCTAGGGTTATCCCTTGTTTATATCCTTATGAACTATATTTGACCCAATACATTTGCTAATTTTAACTTTACTTTTTAAAAGCCATTTTAGAAGCAAGTCAAGAGTTGCTAACATTTAGGTAGAGATATTCATTTTCTTAAAAACACAGCTGAGAGACTAGCAGTTAGCGTAATG
>NW_006174340.1:0-297 GCF_000334495.1 Tupaia belangeri chinensis | reverse complement strand
TATTTATTTCTTCTATGAGAGAGAGAGAGACCAAGAGAGAGACGGAGACAGGTATTCTTGACAGGGCCTTTATGCTGCGATCCACCCCCGCCCTCAGCTGCCAGGATCATGGGCACGTATGCCTGGTGTGCTCAGGGGTCCCAGGATGTGAGCCTGGGCCTTCTCCATGTGGGCCCAGTTACTTCGCCGCCGAGCCACCTCCTGGCCCCAGCACCATTCTAATTTGATATCCTTGCTCTCGTCTCTGCATTCTTCTTGGCCCCGCCAACCATGCAAAATAGATAGGAAGTACAGGAT
>NW_006174339.1:0-297 GCF_000334495.1 Tupaia belangeri chinensis | reverse complement strand
TCATTTGCACATGGATATCTATCATTTGGAAGAATTTCAAACAAGATCCATATGGTTTGTGGCATTCTCTTCTCAAACATTTGGATGCATGAAATGAGATTCTTCTTTTTGGCACAGGTGATGGAATCAATAACAAAATGATATAACACTCAATGTGAAGATCTAAAAATAAGGAGAAGGACTAGATGGCTGTAATTTTATTAATGTTTCTTCCCCCTTTGCAGTGGAGCCACAACTTGGCCACATCATTTCTATCACCCAGATTCTAAATTCTCAGTCACAGTTGACATATGGTGC
>NW_006174338.1:0-297 GCF_000334495.1 Tupaia belangeri chinensis | reverse complement strand
AAAGTATGTAAAATAAGTAAATTTTTAAAAAAGCAGTTTAGTCTAGTAATTTTTATTCTGCTTTTTTTTGTTTTGGCAGAGGGCATGTGCTTGAACATGAGAGAGAGGAAGAGAAGAAGAGACAAAGCACCCCTCCCTAGCCCTCCGCTCTCCGCCCGATGGAGCCTGGCCATACCACAATCCCTTTTCCCCCATTTCTCTATCCCAATCAGGATCCTGGGCACACACATCCAACGTATTACTTCCATGGCTGAGATTCGAACCTTGTCAGCCATGTGGGATCCTGTTTCCTCTGCA
>NW_006174337.1:0-297 GCF_000334495.1 Tupaia belangeri chinensis | reverse complement strand
TGCTGGTCCCTACAGTAGTGTTTCAAAGGTTAAATGAAGAATAAACACAAATATAAAAGTTCTGACTTTCCCCTGTATGGATGATGACTTCAGTGTGCAGACACAGCTTTAATAGCTGTAAAAACTAGTTCCCCCTAGCACTTGTTAGACCATTCCTTGTCACTGACTTCAGCAGTGTACATGCATGAGCTTAGACTGAAATGCCAGATACATGTGTTGACTTCAGTGTATGACCCCTCACTGTCAAACCATGAAATTAAAATCCTGTACATAACTGGAAATCAGAAGGAAAAAAAA
>NW_006174336.1:0-297 GCF_000334495.1 Tupaia belangeri chinensis | reverse complement strand
TTTTTTTTTTTTAAATAGTTTGAGAAAGTTTGGTGTTACTTCTTATTTAAACATTTGGCAGATTTCACGAGTGCAGCCATCTGCTTCTGGATTTTCTTTGCTAAAGTTTTTCATTTCTGAGATAATCTGTTTACATGTAATAGGAGTATTCAAATTATATATATGCTTATGTATACATTTATGTATTTCTTTCTTCCATGAGAGAGAAGAAAGAGGCAGTCCCCAACTGAGCCCTCATGCCATGATTCAGCCCCAACCTCTTCCAGCCGGACCCACAGGGACATGCATCTAGCATGT
>NW_006174335.1:0-297 GCF_000334495.1 Tupaia belangeri chinensis | reverse complement strand
TTCTGGCGAGCTCACGCACCCTCTAGCAAAAGCCTCTCACCAAAAAAAATGTATAGACAAGTCTATTGCAAATTCCTACTCTTAAGGAAAGGTAAATAGAGATAAATTGTTCCCTTTACAACCGAAACAGATAGGCATGCAGAGTAAACTTGGGTTTAACTTTAACAGAATACAGTACTTTGCTTGGTTAGATGACCCACAGCCGGACGGAGGATCAGAAACAATCTTGCCATGGTCTCAGGAGCAGGAGTACACATTTATAGATTTCCTCCTGTCTTTCTTCACTCTCCTACTTCT
>NW_006174334.1:0-297 GCF_000334495.1 Tupaia belangeri chinensis | reverse complement strand
GGAGAGCCCATGCACCCTATAGCAAAAACTGAAAAGAGTATTATGGCATGTCTAATTAATATAAAATCGTGAAGTCCAAATCCTTGGATCTAGTGAGCTTAAAAGAGGTTGAGGGACTTCAAGAAGTGGTCCACTAAAGGTGGGTCTGGGGAAATATAATAGTTTGGCTTTGGGAGACAAGAGGAGGGGAAATATTCTAGAAGAACAAGGTAAGGAAACTGTAGACGTCGTGAGGCCAGGGGTACATGGTCGGGGTAGACGCCAAGGCCTGGCTTCCTGGGGACAGCAGTGGGGGGA
>NW_006174333.1:0-297 GCF_000334495.1 Tupaia belangeri chinensis | reverse complement strand
TGGATGGGTTTGAAGTTGTGGAGGTAAAGTAGCCTCTGGTTTTGTCCCTAGTCTCTCACCCCAGATCAGGACGAGCTCGTGAAATTGTCTCGTCATTTACCTCCTGTGCTTGCCTGATCCAGATATTTATAGCTTTCCCATAAGCAGAACGGTCCGAGATCTTTAGTGTTTCCTGTGAGTCCCGGAGCTCCTTGGCTGGTCTGGCATTCTCTTCCTGCCCGTAGTCTTCCTGGTCAAAGGGAACTGTCCCCTGGCCCCAGCAACTAAGGTTGTTCTTCTAAGATGTCTCAGCTTCTT
>NW_006174332.1:0-297 GCF_000334495.1 Tupaia belangeri chinensis | reverse complement strand
CCCCATCTCCCAGGGTTCTAGGTTCACCATTCAGGATCTCTTACTCCATCTCCCAGGGTTCTAATTCCCATCCCAGGCCCCCACACCCTATTGCCCTAGATTCTGGACTCTCCACTCCTCTCCTCCCTATGACACTATGGCCCCTGGGAGGCCCCTGAGTGGTAGTCTGTATCCCAGACCCCGTAGGCCCCTTGGACAAGGTGCGGAAGGCCAAGATCCGAGTCAAGACCAGCAGCAAAGCCAAAGTGGAGTCCGAAGAGCCCCAGGACAACGACTTCCTCAGTTGCATGTCCCGGT
>NW_006174331.1:0-297 GCF_000334495.1 Tupaia belangeri chinensis | reverse complement strand
TATCACTTCTGAACCTCCAACCAAATGGCTGTTCATGGTTGGTCTTAATCAGCTTGGACTGTGATAACAAAATACATAGACTTAGAGCATTTAAATACTGACAGTTTATTCTCTTATAGTTCTGGAGGCTGAATGTCTGAAAGAAAAGTGCCAACATGGCCAGGTTTTGGTGAGGGTCCCCTTCCCTTGTACAGATTGCCATCTCATTGCAATGTCTTCACATGGTGGAAGAAAAGACAGGGAGAAAAAGGTTTTCTTCTCTTTTAAACAAAGGTTGTTTGTATATTTCTTCCATTA
>NW_006174330.1:0-297 GCF_000334495.1 Tupaia belangeri chinensis | reverse complement strand
AGTCTTTACTTGGAGCACCAACCCTCTTACTCAGGCACTAGTTTCCTTCAGTTTTGGGATGAGAGATGCCAGCATTCTGAAGTGTATGTGTTCCATATGCAAGATTTTTCCTTCACCCATTGAGTTTTTCAGCCCATTTTTCTAACCTTCCAACCTCCATTTTACCTGCAACCTCTCAGGCTCAGAGGCTCCTGGAGCTCTTTCACAGGCCGGCCTCTCTGCACACCTAGGCTGTGATCTCCTCTGTTCTGTTGGTAAACATTCCTTCAACTGCTTTCTGTCTTCCAGATATTTCTT
>NW_006174329.1:0-297 GCF_000334495.1 Tupaia belangeri chinensis | reverse complement strand
GAAGAGATTGTGGTGTGGCTATCCCCTTGGGAGGTGCTTTCTCATCCTCTTTCTGTCTCTTTCCAGAGGCACACACACCCTATGGCAAATTAAGAAAAAAAGTTCAAAAAGACAAAAGGAAGCACAAAGATGGTTAAAAATAACTCATACAAACATAATTACTGCTTGTGTATGTAATCACTAACTCCAAGAACTTGAATCTTGTCTGAATACTATCTTTAGATTGAATTTGTCCTATTCAATACATACGTTTTTATACTATTGTTATTTATAGTAACTGCTTGGTCATCATTATCT
>NW_006174328.1:0-297 GCF_000334495.1 Tupaia belangeri chinensis | reverse complement strand
TCTCTCTGTCTGTTTGGCAAGCGCACGTGCCTTCTAGCAAAAGCCTCTCAAAAAAAAGAATGTAGATATAGTTATAATAAAAAATGGAAAATCAGAAAGAGAATATCAAGCTTCTTTGAAAAGTCTTTAAACTTTCTCTCAAGGTTTTTGTCATAGAAATTATACTTATTGGAGAGACAGTGAGAAGAAAGTGAGAAATCAAACCACAGGGTGGATGGTCATGGAAACCCTCTCTTTTCCATTCTCTTCCTGAGGTTTTGGGCACACATGCACAAACACTGGGTGTGATTGTCAAGC
>NW_006174327.1:0-297 GCF_000334495.1 Tupaia belangeri chinensis | reverse complement strand
GTCAAGAACCCGAGCAGGGAGACCAAGATGACGAGAAGCACTGCCAGCACGTTCTCCGTGACGTCCTCTGTCCTGCGCGGGGCGGCAGACACAGGGAGAAGGGGCAGGTGGTCCACTCGGACAGGGCACGCCAGCCGCCTCGAAGACCGGCCGCCCCGCGTGGCCCCTTAAGCCAGCGTCAGCATCTGGTTCCGGCGTCAGGGTCCGTGCTGGGAGTGTGGGCTCTGGCAGCCCCTGCACTTCCTGCCTGACTCTGAACTGGACAGCCCGGCCACTGTCCTGCTGGCAGAGGGGCCC
>NW_006174326.1:0-297 GCF_000334495.1 Tupaia belangeri chinensis | reverse complement strand
AAAATTAAAAATTGATGATGAACAAAATACTCAGGTTTTAAATATAGACGGGATCAGTATTGCTGATTTTTCCTTTGTCTTCGGCCTCCAGTATGGCTCAGCACTGCACGCGCTGCAGCAGCACCAAGTCTTACCAACCAGAAGAGGTAAACGTTAGTAAATAGGCCCGTTTCACAGAGGCAAGAAAGGAAGCCCAGAGGAACTGCTCAGACAACCGCCCAAGGCACAAATCAGGTACAAATCAACTCTCATCCAGAATGGTTCTAGAGCTCATGCCCTCCCTCCGCCTTCTTTGCT
>NW_006174325.1:0-297 GCF_000334495.1 Tupaia belangeri chinensis | reverse complement strand
TAGTTCACAGAATTAGCACCCACTGTGCATGTACTTTAGAATCATCAGAAAAATCATTCTTTTTGGTACTGACCAGCCAATTAATTGACTCCACTGGAATGCCATGCCCATCTCTGGCACTCAGCATCGGCCTGAGAGTAGTGTCACTTCTGTGAACACAACCACCGGCACTTGCTCTTTATGGGCCTAGAGAGTGAAGAATTTCCCAGAAGAGAACATTCTAGGCTTGGAAGACAGGCAGCGAGGTTTATGTGATGCACAGGAGGGGATGGAGACAGAGGAGACAGAGCTCCATCC
>NW_006174324.1:0-297 GCF_000334495.1 Tupaia belangeri chinensis | reverse complement strand
AAAAAAAAAAGATATAAAACTACTACTACTAATAAAAGTAATTAAAACTTGCTCAAGGTTGGACAACAAGGAAGTTGTGCTACTGGAATTTAGACCTATAGCAAGCTGATCCAAGGTAATTGCTGGTTACGTGCCTTTCATAAACAGAGGAACAAATCTTATATGTTAATGGTTCTCCAGAATCCAGAAAGAGTCTAAACAGAACACATGCTCAAAAAACAATTTTGAATAATTATTGAACTAAGTAAGACTGACATTTCATTTCAGGAGTAGGACTATATTAGTAGAGAGATTTTT
>NW_006174323.1:0-297 GCF_000334495.1 Tupaia belangeri chinensis | reverse complement strand
TTTTTTTTTTAATGTAATAGGTTTCTATATTTCATATAATAGGGACCTAAGATTAATGTTAATTAATTAATTTAGTTATCTTATTTAAATTCACAAAGAGTTTGAGACATTTTCTATAGAAACAACGGGATGAACATGTGCACCGAGTGCTTTAGATGGGACTAAATAAAATCACTACAAGCCACTGAAGATCCTTCGTAACGTCACTAGGCCCGACAGGAGTGAGAAGCATCCTGGACCAGTTTCCTGGTGCTGCTGTGCAAAGTGAAAAGTGCAGTCAGGTGGCTGAAGACCGCA
>NW_006174322.1:0-297 GCF_000334495.1 Tupaia belangeri chinensis | reverse complement strand
TCTCTCTAGGTCTTTCTCTAACAAATACACACACCATATAATACATCATAATAATAATAAAACAACAATGAAATAAATAAACACAGCATGATGAATGTGTACATGAATAGCTGTTTAGGATTAATGAAGCGAATTTCTACAGGTTGAACATTCATCCATACTTCCATTTTCATTGTCTACCATAATCTCCCTCACTTTCTGCTCCCCAGTTCTATATAGCCTCCTTCGTTCCCTTTTCACCTAACTCCTCTTCATCCTTAATTCATTTGTAGCTTTCCCGTGGAAACCTTTCCGGAA
>NW_006174321.1:0-297 GCF_000334495.1 Tupaia belangeri chinensis | reverse complement strand
AACCAGGCCACTATCACTGTGACTTGGGGCCTGGACAATGGGACCAACGAAGTTTGTTACGTCAACTGACCAAGCATTCGTGATATCCTTTTGGGAGAGAGTTCCAGATTCTCCTGCCACTCCTCACTTAGCTCCCTTAACACACATTATCTTGATTTTACACAATGAGCATTTTTAGACCTCCATCTATCTCTCTCTCTATCTATATATATATAATTTTTTTTAATCTCAAAATGTCTTCAATGTTTACTGAGTCTTAAATAAGTTGATCCTGGGACCAGCAGATGGCATAATGGT
>NW_006174320.1:0-297 GCF_000334495.1 Tupaia belangeri chinensis | reverse complement strand
GGAAATATATCCCATGGTAATGGACTGGAATACTTAATATTGTTAAAATGTCAATGCTACTTAAAGCAAGGCACAGATTCAATTCAATACCTATCAAAATTCCACTGACATTTCTTAGAGAAAAAAAAAATCCTAAAATTCATATGGACTCACAAAGATCCTGAACAGTCAAAGCAATCTTGAGCCAAAAGAAAGCTGGAAAAATCATAGTATTTGACTTCAATATAGACTACAAACCTATAATAATCAAAATGGCATGGTATTGACATAAGAACAGACACACCAGGGGCTGGCAGG
>NW_006174319.1:0-297 GCF_000334495.1 Tupaia belangeri chinensis | reverse complement strand
GAAACAACACAGGAATTCGCTTGGAGACCCTTCACCTGTCTCCTCAGCAGAAACAGCTCGCCTCCATGAACTGGGCTGCCAGGGCTGCCACGCCTGCTGCTCCCTTGGAGAGAGTGCTTGGGCGTGTCTGTGGTCAGCAGACACTGTGGCAGCCAGGTCCAGAGGTGTTCCCCAGAGGAGCCGCCTTCCCGCACTGGGTAATGACTCAGAGCTGTGCACTGCTCAGTGTGGGTCCCGGGAGACTCCTGTCTCCAGCTCCCTCCCTCCCTCCCAGGACCAGGCCTGCCCAGCCTGCTC
>NW_006174318.1:0-297 GCF_000334495.1 Tupaia belangeri chinensis | reverse complement strand
AATAGAGAATAAAAGAACTATACAAAAAAAATCAATGAAACTAAAACCAGGTGTTTTGAAAGGATAAACATAATTGGCAAACAGTTAGAAAGGAACCAAATAGATAAAATCATAATATTTTAACTGACAGTAATATAACTGACATATCAGAAATACAAAAAAGTATGAGAGACTACTATGAGTGACTATATGCCAGCAAAGTAGAAAACCTAGACGAAACAGACAAATTTCTAGGCGAATACATTCACTTAGGCTGAATCAGAATCAAATAGAAAGTCTGAATAGATCAATAACAAG
>NW_006174317.1:0-297 GCF_000334495.1 Tupaia belangeri chinensis | reverse complement strand
GGTTGGTCAGCGCGCGGCAGCTGCTCCCCCTCGGGGGACCGCGGGGACCTGGGGGACGCCAGGCGCAGCTGGGAGTTTAGGGAAGCTGGGGCACCGGGACCAGGTCCTTCCCTCTTCGGGAGCCCCGCTACAGACTGAGTCACAGCGTGCCAGGCATAAAGCATTGTGCCAAGCACGGACATCCTTTAAATAAATGCTCTTCATTTCTATGACCACTCTGTATAGGTCTTTACATTTTCTATGCAGTTCATTTAGAGTCAAAACACGTAGAAAGAAAACTTGACTTTATCAGAGATT
>NW_006174316.1:0-297 GCF_000334495.1 Tupaia belangeri chinensis | reverse complement strand
AATCTGGAGGCACGGGGATCCTGACAAAAGTGAATCAGCCCTTTCCACCACAGTAGCTTGAGGTATGTCTGGCCCAGAACCTGTAGTGATTACCTATTGATGGTGTGTTCAGTGGAGAATAGTGTTCAATGATGGCTCCAACCTGGTGACACCCTCGGACTATTGGAGTAGAATTTCCTTCCCTCCTGCTGTTGGTGTAGATACTGACTTTGAGCAGGCTTACATGTCCCTGTCCTTTATCTTACTATGCTTGCATATGCGTTAGAACAATTGATATGAAGAAAGCCTTGACATTGT
>NW_006174315.1:0-297 GCF_000334495.1 Tupaia belangeri chinensis | reverse complement strand
CCCAGAAACTAAATGGAGGCATTTATAGAAAAAGTCATAGTAAGATTATTTATTAGTTCCATTAAGGTATAGTTAAAGAAAGAAATGCTGATAAACCAGATGTTTAATTATTTATTACCAGTATATTTAAATCTTGCACTGAATGCCTTGTAGGGTATGAATCTCGACAGTTCTAGATACACACGAGGATTAAGTCCAGCTCATTTTTTTGTATTATTGTTTGAATGCAAAGACTGCAGACATCATTTTATCTTTTGCATTTGTTTAACAACAATATTGATATTGTTAATAGTGTCT
>NW_006174314.1:0-297 GCF_000334495.1 Tupaia belangeri chinensis | reverse complement strand
GCCTGGCCCAGCCGTTAGAGCGAGACTGGCTGAGTGGGCGCGCCCTGCCGTGGGCCAGGCGCAGTGTAACGCCCTGCCCCGGACACTGCCACGCCGTCGGGCGGCCTGGTAGTGGAACGAGAACGAGCAAGGGTGCAGACCGCCTCCTCAGTGTCTTCATACTGGCTTAGAGCTCTGGCTGTTGGGCTTGTAGGTGGTGTAGCACATGCTTTTAGCTTGGTCAGCTTTTAAAAACCATCAGTCTGGGGCCAGCCCATTGCTTAGTGGTTAAGAGAACTGGATACCACATGACCTACC
>NW_006174313.1:0-297 GCF_000334495.1 Tupaia belangeri chinensis | reverse complement strand
TACTATTAACAGTTATACTAAATAAATACGTGTAGGTGTTAAAAGCAGGACTAATGGAACTTCAATTCACTAGCATTCATCTCTTCTCACTTCACTAATTCTTCTTAAAATCTGACAGAAATCACTAAGCAAACTGCACAACAGTGCTAACCCACCACCACGTTTTCATTCTAGCAAGCATTTACTCAAGTGATGCCCCTCTGCCCACAAACTCTCCTCCGGTTTACAACTCAGATCTGCTGGGAGGTGTACCATTTCCTTGGCACTATTCTCAAATTACTGTCCATACCGAATTTG
>NW_006174312.1:0-297 GCF_000334495.1 Tupaia belangeri chinensis | reverse complement strand
ACTACCTGGAGTGGTGGTTGAAGTTTAGATTCCTGGCTTTATTGCCGATCTAGGAAATTAGGATGCTAGAGCTAGATTTGGGTGTTTTTTAAAACTCATGATTAGTGAGCATTTCTGCCTGATCTAAAAAGCAGTGTGAGTAGCCCCTTTGACCTTCTTTCTTCTAGGAGCATACCTTACTTTGGTCTTACAGCTTTCAAACTAGCTGGGAGTAGGGGCAAGCATTCTGGAAAAGGAAGGTATCCAGTCAAGTAAACAACAATGAGTTTAAAAACAGAAAATAATTTCTTATGAGCA
>NW_006174311.1:0-297 GCF_000334495.1 Tupaia belangeri chinensis | reverse complement strand
TCTTGCAGGTCTCCCACATCCAGACCAGCTGTTGGAAACCACAGCCATGATGACCAGACCAGGTCGCTAGAGGACACAGCAGGCTGCATTGCTTTGATCCATGCCCTTGAAGGGGATGTTTTCTATGCATCTTTGGCCACCAATATCCATTTGAGGACACTACAAGCAATTTTGCACAGTGTTAAAAATGCCAATTTCCAGAGAGTCTGCATTTCTCCTCACGTATACGTTGTTTTTACAAATAATTGTGTTTTCTTTCTGTTAATTTAAACTTCTAAGACTTATGTTGAAAATTTC
>NW_006174310.1:0-297 GCF_000334495.1 Tupaia belangeri chinensis | reverse complement strand
TTACACTATCTGCTGGTCCCAGGATATCAGATTTTAATACCACAATGATACTGGCTTCATAGGATGAGTTGGAAAGTTCTCTTCAATTTTCCAGAAGAGTTTATATGGAGTTGGTATTATTTATAACTTAAACATATATTTGAATTCACTAGGACAGACATCTAGATCCAGAGTTTACTTTGGGGAAAGATTTTGACCTACAAAATAAATTTATCTTTAAGAATTACTTAATTTAATTAATTTTATTATTTTTATTATTTTAATTTGGCAGAGAGAGAGAGAAAGAGGGAAAATGAG
>NW_006174309.1:0-297 GCF_000334495.1 Tupaia belangeri chinensis | reverse complement strand
GCCATGCTTTGCAGAAAGCAATCAAACCAAAAACACAGACATCAAAATTTTCTGAGTGGTTCTAGACGTGATGATCATTGGAGAGAGGCAGGAATTATTTTACTTTCACAAAACGACAAGGAATTCTTGGTAACTAAAAATCTAGAATTTTTCCAAATGGACTTTAACTTTCAAATATGTTCACTCTGTGGGAAGAAGGTGGTGTGAAGAAGGGAAGGTGCTGGATTCCCATGTGACAGGCATCAGAGTACCAAAACCAGTAGATTGATAATCACGGTGTGTCCCGGCCTGCGGGAC
>NW_006174308.1:0-297 GCF_000334495.1 Tupaia belangeri chinensis | reverse complement strand
AAAAAAAGGAAATTTTTATCTTATTTTTTGACTTTAATAGTTCACTTGTAGTATTGCTTCTTATAGGGAGAGATATTAAATTGATAATAGCTGATTTGATAAAACATAATGTAAAACTAGAGAAAAAATTACCTCAAGGACAGTCCTGTAGCCCAGAGTAAGGGAGCCAGATCCCACATGGTTGACAAGACTTCAGTCCTAGCCCTGGAGATCTGAAAAACACACTGGGCAGGGAGAAACGTGTTGGACACATATACATGTGTGTTCCCAAATCTCAACAGGGTGGAGAAATGGAGA
>NW_006174307.1:0-296 GCF_000334495.1 Tupaia belangeri chinensis | reverse complement strand
TATTGAGTATTTTAAATAGAATTATCTGTCCCTTGAAGATTCAGTAGGTTCTTCTTTTCAATAACTTAGGCCTAGTTGCCTAAATGAAGGCAATAGAGCTGTTATTATAACTATCTGTTTCTGTTAGTATAGCTATGATTTTTACTTGATTCTTAGTTTTCCTGGTTTTTACTCTTACTGAAACTGAGGTTATTTTTCTAGCTTGTTGAGTGATCTGCTTTATCTTCAACTTATCTAAAACTTGACTCCATTGACCAGCAGGTGACATGGTGATTAAGGAGCTGAACTCCCACATG
>NW_006174306.1:0-296 GCF_000334495.1 Tupaia belangeri chinensis | reverse complement strand
GTGTGTCCAAAATTCTGAGAGAATGGAGGAGGAGGGGTTATGGCATAGCAATCCTGAGATTTTACCCTACTTAAATTCTAACAAGGGAGCCTGCCACATTTTCATAGATACTGGCAGAACACACAGGCTTTGGGTAAAAGGTGAAGGAATTTATTACTCATGACTTTTATGCACACCAAGCAGCATGAGTATAATATTTGTATCAGTCTTCCTTGTCCCCAGGGCCCATGGGTGACACAGGGGAGCCTAGACTGACGCAGCACATGCAGTGAGTTTGCATCATAGCTGAGTAGCCT
>NW_006174305.1:0-296 GCF_000334495.1 Tupaia belangeri chinensis | reverse complement strand
TAACCACCATGCCACCTGCCAGCCCCCCAGGTTCAAGTTTTATGAGGTCTGAAATGTCTGCATTTGGGGAGAGCCTCTAGAAGAAAAATTACACAAACCTACATATGGAAATTGCAAGGCCCATCCTCCCTGGTACAGGCCGTGGGGTACTAAACCACAGTGCTGGGAGCCACGTGGCCAACCACACGTTCAGATCCTCAGGCGAGCCAAGGCGTACCAAGTACACATGCACTCAAGACGGCTATGAGCTGGAGGGCTGTGAGGAAGAGGATCACAGTGCTATGAGACCCTGTTAA
>NW_006174304.1:0-296 GCF_000334495.1 Tupaia belangeri chinensis | reverse complement strand
GTGCCTTAACCACAACACCATCTGCCAGCCCCAACACTAAATTTTTTAGAAATACAAAGGAAAAAATTTGTGGCCTCAGGGTTGGAAAGGATTTCTTAAAACAAAAGAACAATTTGTCAAAGAAATGCTCGGTATTTTCGTCAAAATTAAAATCATAACTTGTACACGAATGTTTACAGCAACACTGTTAGTAATAGCCAAAATGTGGAGACAATCCAAATGGCCATCAATAATAGATTAAACTAATTCTGCAATATCCATACAATGATATACAATTCAGCCATAATAAGGAACAA
>NW_006174303.1:0-296 GCF_000334495.1 Tupaia belangeri chinensis | reverse complement strand
GTGGACATTATTTGCTCAGCATTAAGTCCTCCGTATTCACCCACTTTGACTCAAATGATAGGGTGTCATTGTTCAGTATGGCTCAGTAGTATTCCATAGTGTACACGTGCCAGTTTTTCCATCTAGCCATCAGTTCTTGGGCACTTAGGTTGGCAATTGGGAATAATGCTGCAGTAAACATTGAAAATGTGATACAAGGAAGGGTAAGTGTAGATACCAGAGAAATTAAGGGAAGGGAGTAGATGGCAGTGGGTTGGTGGGACAGGCTAAGGGAAGAAAATTTAACTGAAAGAAAA
>NW_006174302.1:0-296 GCF_000334495.1 Tupaia belangeri chinensis | reverse complement strand
GCCCACAGCCCCTCACTTTGATACGGGGACAAGGCCACCCAGACCAAGAACTGCCCCCACACCTAGGGCGGCCCAGTGTCATTG
The DNA here is from genome assembly GCF_000334495.1 of Tupaia belangeri chinensis. NCBI lineage: Eukaryota > Metazoa > Chordata > Mammalia > Scandentia > Tupaiidae > Tupaia > Tupaia belangeri. Next base: position 212 of record NW_006174302.1, on the reverse strand, counting down.
AGCCCCAGAAGGGTGAGGCAAGTCTCCCAGGGGAGCCTTGGAGTACAGCCCAGGAAGCGCGTGCCCCAACCCAGAGCCCCCTGAATTCCACCCGGCTTTGCTCCAGATCTGATCTGATTCCAGCAACCCTGGCCACAGAGTGCATTGAAATCTGGCACCGTGGGTGGAAAGGACTTGGAGAAAGTTGAGTGAGTCGTCTCAAGGTCACAGAA
>NW_006174301.1:0-296 GCF_000334495.1 Tupaia belangeri chinensis | reverse complement strand
TTTAAAACAGATTAAAAAAACCCACACCATTAAAAAATTAATAATAAAATATTTTTGCTCTTCTCATAAGAATATGAAAGTTCTGCCCTTTTGCTGACTTCTTTTAATGTGTATTAATTATTTAATGTTTGTTCAGTACTTTGTAGACAGAATGCACTATATAAGCACTAAAGTATCATTAACGGTGGTATCATATGAGATTAATTTGGAAGCCTGGATCCAATGGAGAAGAGCACAAGGGAATGTATTGTATGAAAAGAAATGAAATTTGTGACTATACACATTTTATCTCAGAG
>NW_006174300.1:0-296 GCF_000334495.1 Tupaia belangeri chinensis | reverse complement strand
GCACCCCCCACTCATGGAAGAAAAAAAGCTTTTAAAAAGGTTTATGATCTTTGTATATAAGTTAAACCAATAGTTTTTCTAATACTTGCTTTCCATATCATTCTCCAGTACCTAGCACAGGGCTGCTATGCACTAAAATACTCTCGTTGAATACTTCTGAAACCCTATTCAGAATTCCTAATCCCACTGTTCAAATTAACAATGACATAAATTGTGATCTAGACCTACGATATCTCATAAAGTAAACACTGACTACATTAAAACTAAATTAAATATGGGACCAGCAGATGGTGTAA
>NW_006174299.1:0-296 GCF_000334495.1 Tupaia belangeri chinensis | reverse complement strand
GCTATCTTTCTCTATCCTCTTCTCTTCATGCTTTTATAGTTGTAATAGTCTATGGGGAAGAATCCCACATATTACCAATCTAGACTAAACCAACACTGAAAGATGCTGTCAGGGGAACAAGCACTTAGAAAAAAAAAACCCACTAGGACCAGTGGTGGCGCAACGGTAATGCCCTGGGCCTGTGGAGGGAAAGTCCTAGGCTTGCACCCCAGGACCTCCCTGAGCATATAAGCTGCGTGTGTGCATATTTGTGATCCAGACCAGCTGAAACTGGGAGTGAATCAAGGCATGAAGAC
>NW_006174298.1:0-296 GCF_000334495.1 Tupaia belangeri chinensis | reverse complement strand
TGCCAGGTTCAGGACTTGAACCACAGTCAGTGTGGTTTTTTAAATCTGTCTATAATTAATCCTCTACACGAATCCTCTGAAATCTAGCCAGTGAACTGTCTAGAAACGCAAAGTGTCCCTTTGGGGGAACTTGTATGTTTCGATGATCACATCCCTTAAATCTGTCTTACTCCTTGATGACTTGAGAACTCCCCACTGAGGGCACACACGCACCTCTTCATTCTCCACTTCCTCAGTCAACCATGTAGGCCCCTTTGAATATCGTCTTTGCCACGTCTTCTAATGTTCCTGTCCAC
>NW_006174297.1:0-296 GCF_000334495.1 Tupaia belangeri chinensis | reverse complement strand
AATAAATCCATACATACTTTACTAAACAATTATGGATTTTCACCAGTTTACTCTTTAGAAGATCTAGTCAAAGACTAATTATTTTTTAGTGTTTTTGAGTTACATGTGCTTTATTTAGCAAGCAAGTGAAAATAATAAAATATTGATGTATTTGCATAAAGAAATGCGTAGTATTCTGGAATTTATATTCTGTTTCCTATTAACGTTTAATACCAAAAAAGAAAACACGATAAAAAATTAAATGAAAAACAATTTCAACCAAGAATTGCTGGGAGCTGTACCCCAGCCGGGGTGGG
>NW_006174296.1:0-296 GCF_000334495.1 Tupaia belangeri chinensis | reverse complement strand
AAGATGAACCACCAAGTGCATTTCCTGCAGGGCTAGTCTCTGTGTTGGTACCATCTTGCCTGCGTTCAGTCCTTTTTGCAATGCTGCATGCATGTCCTCAAGTACTCCTGAATCATGAGACAAAACATATTTTCCTTGACCATTTAAAGCCCATGTTTTTAGAACCAACAGTAGAATACAAGAAAATGCTTTCGAGTGTAAAAAGCATCTCAAATGGTCTGCAGGTAACACTGGGGTTACTGACTCTATGACTTTTGAATTAGCAGATCCGTTATGCCATAGTTAAGGTACCAGCA
>NW_006174295.1:0-296 GCF_000334495.1 Tupaia belangeri chinensis | reverse complement strand
GAGGTCATGGGAAAGACACCGTGAGGGCTGGAACTGCGATGATGAAGCGAAGCAGGACGTGAGTGACGTGAGGTTGCGTATGATCACCCGTGCCTGCTGCACCGGTTCCACCCTTTGTAACAGGAATGATCAGGAACAGGACAAAGCAAAGAGCAAACTCCTCACGCTGGGAAAGCGAGCACAGCAGCCCCATTTCTGACAGCAAATGCACCCCGAACGTGCTCCGGCAGCGGAGTCTGTGACAGCTACGAGCAAGGCACTGAGGGTCTCATGGACTGAGCACTGGATGGACACGA
>NW_006174294.1:0-296 GCF_000334495.1 Tupaia belangeri chinensis | reverse complement strand
TTTTGATATTTTTAATCTTTGCCATTCTGACCTTTCTATAGATTAAAAATATCTAGATAATTCATGTCAATTGATAGTGACAAAATTGTCTATATTTTTCTTCATGAAGAATTTAGTGATATAAAGATAACTGGATTAATAGAATAATCAACTAAAGGGTGCTTAGGTTAATCTATGCTGCAATCATGGACCTTACCAATGTGGATAAACTTTGTAAAACTATTCACATTACTGTACATGTTTTTCTATATATTTAGCTGTAAACTATAGTTATTTGTGTTTTTAGAGTTGTTTTT
>NW_006174293.1:0-296 GCF_000334495.1 Tupaia belangeri chinensis | reverse complement strand
CTGTCACAAGTTTATTGATGCCAACAGTAGACCAGAAACAACGTTGTCAGGGACAAAGGGCACTATTTCAGAATCTAGTAAATAAATCTGTAATTATAAAACAAGGATACATTATAACCAATATGAATTTTTCTTGGACTGCAATGTAGGTTTAACATTTAAAAGTTAGGGGCCGGCGGATGATGTGGTAAAGGTGCTAGATTTCCACATGGTTGACTATGACTTGAGTTTGAGCCTTGTCAGCCTGAAAATGACACCAAGTTCATGTGTGTGCGCACCCAAAATCCCAGGAGGAG
>NW_006174292.1:0-296 GCF_000334495.1 Tupaia belangeri chinensis | reverse complement strand
ATTACACTAACTGCTGGTTCCCATGTCCCCATTCTTAATCTTTCACCGCAGAATCTTGAAGTGAATTATGTTTTTACGGAACACTTTGTTTGTTTTAGACAGGAACTTTTTTCTTTAAATTTGTCAGAAGGCACCTGCTCTTGCCAGACCTGGGTGGTAGGGAGCCCCCCACGGGCATGGTCATGCTGCACTCCCTTCTCCACTTCTCCACTTCTCCCTGCTGTGCGGATAATTAGGAGCACACACAGCCTGCGTGTGCTTTCCATGCGGCTGTGGCCAGGACTCACGCTGCGTGG
>NW_006174291.1:0-296 GCF_000334495.1 Tupaia belangeri chinensis | reverse complement strand
TTTTCACGTTGTTGCATCGAGCCGTTGTTAGTGAATGGGGTCATTCACTAACACAGAGGCACTGAGGGTCTGTGTCAACCTGTAATGAGGCAGAGTTCCAGCCTCCGAGGAACTTTCTAACTCGGGTTTGTCGCCCCACGGGGAGAAGAGGGAAGCCCGGGAGAGGTCCTTTACGGAGGCCCCAGGGAACTCAGTGCCCAGACGAGCGGATGGAGGCATCGTTCCAGGTGCAAACAGGATTCCTTTTAAACTCTGCTGATTGTAAAGAATAAATCAAGATGGCAAATCCTCATGAT
>NW_006174290.1:0-296 GCF_000334495.1 Tupaia belangeri chinensis | reverse complement strand
GTCTGTATGTGTACCCAAAATCCTGAGAGGAAGTTGGAGAAGGAATTGAGACATGCCCAACCCCTCCCCCCAACCTAGTGAGAGTGATTTCTGACCCACTCTTGTCCCCTGGGCTCCCTGGGGAGTGTGCTTGCCATATAGCAAATTTAAAAACACGTATGCAATATTTGACAACTTGAATAATAGTGCTTACCTGAAGTCCTTAGTTAATGGGGCCCTTGTAAAGACGACGTGATGTAATGAAGATAAAACCCTGCTACACTGACCTGCATCATGGGAGTGCTCCCCAGTGACAC
>NW_006174289.1:0-296 GCF_000334495.1 Tupaia belangeri chinensis | reverse complement strand
CAAAAAGTGCTCCTTTACGGAGAAGGATGCATCTTGGTGGACTCCAAGAATGCAAGAGTGCTCGGCTCGTCCCGCTGGCGTTTGCCTCTACAGGGTGGTGCTCCTTCGGCCAGAGCTGAGTGATGGTTCGCAACTTGGCCAGAGGATTCCCAAAGCTTTTCATTAGGACAGAACTGTCTCTCCCTCCGTCCTTCTCTTTCTCATTCACCTGAACCTCCTCCACCCTACTCTTAAAATATTCCTACCTACTTAGAATGCAGCAAAGGCCAACTTTGCATCCTGAAAGACTTTTTTTT
>NW_006174288.1:0-296 GCF_000334495.1 Tupaia belangeri chinensis | reverse complement strand
ATCACTAAACTATCTAATACATATAATATACACTGCTACACGTACCTAATCTCCACACCATAGAGAGGTTGGAAGACCCCACAACCTATCACATTACCCTTAACTGTTTTATTTTCCTTTTTCTTTCTGTAAGACAGGATCTCTTTGTGTCATAGTCCTCCTGCCTCAGCCTCGCTGCTGGGACCATAGGTGTGTGCTCTAACCTACCTGACTCTTTTTTAGGCAGGTTCTTACTATGCTGCCCAAGCCTGCCTTGAGTTCACCACCCTTCTGCCTCAGCCTCCCTGAGTGGCTGG
>NW_006174287.1:0-296 GCF_000334495.1 Tupaia belangeri chinensis | reverse complement strand
GTCCCGGTGAGTGACCGAGGGTGTCCATCCCAGCTTGGGAAGGGCCAGCCAGATGGAAGGTGCATCCGGGCAAGCTGAGGCCTCTGGGGGACAAGCAGGACAGGGAGTGGCCAGCATCCCCCATCCAGGCCAGTTCATGTAGGTTCATGTCCTCAGTGTCAGGGAGAGGGTCCGCAAGGACACACGCCCTCCTTGGCCCTTGGTGTCTTATTTCACAATGCAAGAGAGGGGCACCCAAGTCCCAAAGTGGGCCCAGCGTGGGACACAGACCAGCAATGACAGTGCCCCCAGGCCAG
>NW_006174286.1:0-296 GCF_000334495.1 Tupaia belangeri chinensis | reverse complement strand
GAGATTAGGGAGGAGGAGGAGGTCTTGGAAGAACCTGTGAGACAGGGGATGCCCCCTTTGTTGGTTCATGTGCACTCGGTGTGATGGTAACAAGGCCACAAATGGACTTCTCAATATGGCTCCAGCTTCCTCAGCACTACTGATAACATACCCTGACACAGCGGGTCCCAGACCATTCTCCTTACAAATCGCTGTCACGGGGACCTCCGACTGTGTGTGTACAACTCGGGTTTGCAAGTAAGAGCAGGCTGCACAACCATCCTGGGCTGTTTTGTTTGTTGCTGTTGTTGTTGTTT
>NW_006174285.1:0-296 GCF_000334495.1 Tupaia belangeri chinensis | reverse complement strand
GTAGGTGTGAGGGTTAGGGTTAATTTTTGGGTTAGACTGATGGTTTTGATTATCGTAATGGTAAGGTTTATGTGTCACTGTATGGTTTTGGCGTTAAGTTTAGGGCTAGGCTTAGACTTACAATACGTTTACGGTTAGTGTTAGATTTAGGTTTAGGTTTAGAGTCAGGGGTGAGGATTACGTTTAGGATTACAGATTGGACTACAGTTTCATTTAGGGTTATGTTTAGGATCATTAGTTATGGTTAGGTTTAGTGGTTAGGGCTGGGTTAGGTTTCGGGTTCTGGTTACAGGAGT
>NW_006174284.1:0-296 GCF_000334495.1 Tupaia belangeri chinensis | reverse complement strand
TAACCTTCATGCCACCTGGCTGGCCCTTGAACAGTACTTTTAATTGATCTTTGCCAGAATGAGCATTAGAAAATAAAGAAAATATAGAAATTATTTATGAGACAAATGTTCTAGTGACAATGAATGTAATGACTGATGATGTTGCCAGCTCAATTAGGAAGAGAATGTGTCATGTAAAGCATATTTTAATGCAAATGGATACCACCTAGGATAGAAATAATTCACATGGGCTGAGTGAGACTGATACGTAAGAACACACTAGTTCTTTCCTTTTTTTGGGAAAGGTTTTTGCTATA
>NW_006174283.1:0-296 GCF_000334495.1 Tupaia belangeri chinensis | reverse complement strand
TCTAACCTGAGTACAGAACCTGTCCTAAAACTCTCTCAAGTGACAGCTGTCCCATCTCCTACACCATATTTATGAAGAACCAATGTCCACCCTCTTCCACCTGTTTATCTCCCCATCTCTACAACAGCACCCACTTGTCCACATGATAAATCAAAAAGCCATCCCTCCATCCTGACTCTTTCCACCACTTAAGTCAGACCTGTCCCAGTACTTCTCAAAGCCATCCCATTCTCCATCTCCAAAAGCACATGTACGTACAGAACAACTCTTGCTTGCACCAATACTGATTTTTTTTT
>NW_006174282.1:0-296 GCF_000334495.1 Tupaia belangeri chinensis | reverse complement strand
ATCTCTAATTTTAGTGATCTGAACCCAAAGAGCCAAGGATTTCACATCGCAGCTCAGCACTTTCCCATTCGTTAACAAAAGCATGCTGCAATGGGGCATGATCATGCTTCAATCCCTTCTCCGCCATTCTGCCATCCTGTCTGGGTTTGTGGTACGTCTGCACACATGCCTGGTGTCTTTCCAAGCCGCCAGAACTAGAATTTCAACTATGGTTGGCCATGTGGCATCTAGCTCCCTTAAACATTAGGCTACAGGCCAACCCTACAAATGTAAAAGTACTTCAAAGTCATATGTTG
>NW_006174281.1:0-296 GCF_000334495.1 Tupaia belangeri chinensis | reverse complement strand
GGTCAGCATCTGTGCCTCTAAATGGAAAAGGTACAGTAAAAGTATGGTATAATAGATTTAAAGAGAGTATACCTTTATAAAGCATTTACCATGAGCTGGAAATACCTCTGTAAAACAGTGAGTGGTGAGTGAAGACCTAGGACACTCCTGGAAACTACCGTAAACTGTAGTTTAAACCACTATAAACTACAGTTTATAAACACTGTACACTTAGGCTACACTCAATTTCTAAAATGGTATTTTTTCTTCAAGACTAAATTAACCTTAGCTTACTAAAACTTTTCATATTACTTTAT
>NW_006174280.1:0-296 GCF_000334495.1 Tupaia belangeri chinensis | reverse complement strand
GACTGCCATGAAGGAGAGGTTGGTCAGGAGCCCGCTCTCTCTGCACGTGCCTCCACTCCTGGTGCTTCCGTCGGACGCTCTGTAGGCCCGATGCCCGGCCTATACCTGCAGGCTTTCCAGGCATCAGAATTGCAAGTCCACGAACCTCTATTTCTTTATAAATCACCTGGTCTCGGGCGTCTCTGTTAGCAGTGCAAAAACAACCGAGAGTCAACCGCTAGACAGTGGTTGAGGGCTTTGCATAGAAAGCCAGATGCCACATGGCCATAGCCAACCACAGTTCAAATCCCAGCCCT
>NW_006174279.1:0-296 GCF_000334495.1 Tupaia belangeri chinensis | reverse complement strand
CTCAGGGAGGTCTCGGGATGTGAACCCAGAACCTCCTGATGAGGGTCCGCTCACAGCTGCATTTCCGCTGCACCACTACCCAGCCCGTTCTGTCCTCTGACCAAGCGCGGTGGGCTGTGGATTCAGACCTGGGTCTAACCTGTTGCTGTGTGGCCCTGGGTAAGTAACTTGACCACTCTGATCCTGGGTTTCCACCTCTGTAAACTGTGTCTAAAATCTCTCTGCTTCAGGGCCAGCAGGTGGTGTGGTGGTCAAGACGTTAGACACTCTCACATGGCCAATCGTGGTTCGAGTCC
>NW_006174278.1:0-296 GCF_000334495.1 Tupaia belangeri chinensis | reverse complement strand
GTGTTGCAACCCTCTTGATTCAAGCTTCCTGAGTCACTGGGATTTGCACCCAACACTTGTTAAATTGGACTAAGAATGAAACTCAGGCCTCTCATGCCTGCATCTTAGAAGCACATTGCCACTGTGACTGGGCTTCGGTCTTTAATAAAGGTAACACAAAAACTAAAAAATGTCTTTTCTAAATTTTGAGTGTTGGGAGTTTTACATCTCCCTCATTTGCATGGTGAATGATCTCCAACCCCCAAAATTTACCTAGAAAGAATCTTATATTTAAAAGAATTATTTTATTTATCTTT
>NW_006174277.1:0-296 GCF_000334495.1 Tupaia belangeri chinensis | reverse complement strand
TGTTTATTTTTTTCTAGATGATCTGTCCAGAAGAGACAGTAGGAGTGCTGAGATCTTCAATGATTATTGTGTGGCAGTATATCTCTCAATTTTGGTCTAGCAGTCTTCTCTTTCACATTTTTGGACACCTCACCATTGGGTGTATAGATATTTAAATGTGTTAGATAATCTTGGTGAACTCCCTTTTATTACTATATAGTGTTCTTCTTTCTTTCTTCTTACAACTTTTCTCTTGAAATTTATTTTATCCAATGTCAGTTTTGCAATTCCAGCCTTTTTTTTTGGTTTCCATTTGC
>NW_006174276.1:0-296 GCF_000334495.1 Tupaia belangeri chinensis | reverse complement strand
TGATAATTTTCTCAACTCCAGACACCATGAACCATGGAATTTAGAACAGGGCCATGGAGGCTGGATGGTGGTTCAGTGTGAAAAAACAATGCTCTATGAGACTGATCCATATGGCAAGGTTCTGGGTTCACATCCAGAGATATCCCTATATAGTAGCCACACTTGCTCAAGACCTGGAGCTGGCTGAAACTGAAGGTGATACATGATATCAGAACTCTGGTGGAGGTGCAGTTTTTCTGTTTCTTTCTCTCTCTCTTTCTCTATGTGTCTCTCTTGCTCATAGAAAAAATACATAA
>NW_006174275.1:0-296 GCF_000334495.1 Tupaia belangeri chinensis | reverse complement strand
GGGAGCCACCGTGGAGTTGGAGCACAGCCGCGGACTCCCAGAGCCGTTCTTCCTGATAGGGAGCAGTCCTGCTGAGCAGGGACAGAACATTCCAGAAGTTTGTGGAGCCTGGGCCACCCAACCACACTCACCCAGACCCTTGGTCCTCACCCAATTGCTGCCTGGTGTGTGCTTTCCGGAAACTCCAGCCCAGAGCAGAGGGATGCACCTTGCAGCTGTGTCTGACTGCAGCGTGCACGGGTCCAGGGCAGAGCCAGTGGGCATCAACAGATAAGGAGAAACGGTCTAAAGAGATG
>NW_006174274.1:0-296 GCF_000334495.1 Tupaia belangeri chinensis | reverse complement strand
TATGATCTTTACAATTCTGCTTTCAGCATCACGCAGTGCTGGTGACCTCACATATGAGATTAAGGCTGAGATGACGAGAGATGGTACCAATGGGTGGGGTGTCAGAGATGGATTGTGAATGGAGAAGCCACCACTGGGAACAGCAGTAATTACTATTTTTAAATGCCACATGCCTAATGTTTACTTTTAGGTTAAATCACGTCTCTTTGTCCCAGTAGCTTTATTACAGTCCTAGGAGCTCCCTAACTTCTGTCTAACCATCCTGTGACCACTAGCTTGGATTCCCTATTTTTTTT
>NW_006174273.1:0-296 GCF_000334495.1 Tupaia belangeri chinensis | reverse complement strand
AGGAATGGGCAGTGTCTGGAACTGATGGAACTTCCTCCGGGGTGAGGAGAGGGAGTAACAATTGTAAATGATCTGCTCAAGGTTAAGCAGCTTGCAGGTAGCTTAAATAGGATTCACTCTCAGCCTCTCTCTCTTCCCGTTAGTGGGCTTTACACTTATCACAGCTGCTCATTCATTTATTAATTAAATAATTATTTAGAACATTGTTAAAGAATTTAGTCTGTACAAAACTGAAACTGAAACACTGCAATTACTTGGTCTGGAAAATTTTGCCATAAGAGAACTTTTTTTTTTTT
>NW_006174272.1:0-296 GCF_000334495.1 Tupaia belangeri chinensis | reverse complement strand
GACTGCTGAGGAGGGCTGAAGAAAAGAAGAGACGAGTATAGGAAAGGAAGCCCTTGGATTCCAGCAAGTGATAGCGCAGCCATGGTCAAAGAGGCAATAGCTGCTGCCAGAGATGACACCTTGACACCTTTCTCCTCCATCTTTTGATCTACCACCAACTTTTGTCATGGCCGACCACAATGAGCAGTTATTCAACAAGGAAGTCTGCAAGGCTCCTCCTGGGGTGTGGTACAGTCTGCTCTCCGCGACTCTTTGAAGCAGTCCCTCCTCTTATTGTGTTACACCCTATCCCCCAA
>NW_006174271.1:0-296 GCF_000334495.1 Tupaia belangeri chinensis | reverse complement strand
CACACACACACACACACACACACACTGGTAGTATTCTGGGGTCTCCTCATGCACAGGAGCTCAGGCACCGCCTCTGCCAGCACTGCTGTATCAGCTTGTCACTCATCATACCACCTTATATTCATTCCACAAATGTTTACAGAGCATCTACCTCATATCAGATACTAGGAGTCCCATGGTGGTCAATATGTCCTTGTCCTTCAGGAATTTTCAGTCCATCCTATAACCTGTGAGCTCTAACCTTCTCTCAGCCTGTGAATTTAAGTGTCTATTTGTATGAAGTCACCTTCTCAAAA
>NW_006174270.1:0-296 GCF_000334495.1 Tupaia belangeri chinensis | reverse complement strand
ACATTTAGATATTTGATCTATTTTGAGTTGACTTGCTAATGGTGAGAGGCAGGGGTTAGTTTCATTTTTCTGCAGGTGCATATTCAGCTTTTCTAGCGTCATTTGCTGAAAAGACTTTCTTTTATCCACTGGATTATCTTGTGCCGGTTGTCAAAGTCAGTTGGCTGGATGGTTCTGGATACTCTATTCTGTTCCATTGGTCTCTACGTCTGTTTCTGTGCCAATACTGAGGAGCAGAGAAAGTGGACAACCTCTTCTTGTTCCAGTCTTTAGTGGGAAAGCTTTCAGCTTTTCTC
>NW_006174269.1:0-296 GCF_000334495.1 Tupaia belangeri chinensis | reverse complement strand
AAAATAAGAGATACTCTAAGAAATATTTTGCGGCCAGCCTGTGGTATGGTGTTTAAGGTGGCTGTGTCCCACATGACTACGTGGTTTGAGTCCCAGACCTAGCAGCTCGAGAGAAATGCCGGTGCATGTGTGTGAGTGCCCGAAATCCCAAAAGGAGGGCGAGGTGGAGGAGAAGGGGACTGCAGCATGACTATTCCCCTCTTCAGTCTCTCTTTAGTCCTCTCGGCAAGCACATGTTCTGTCTGGCAAAATTAAAAAAGGGGGGCGGGGGACCAGCAGGTGGCATAATGGTTATG
>NW_006174268.1:0-296 GCF_000334495.1 Tupaia belangeri chinensis | reverse complement strand
TTTTTGAAGTAAGTTGTTAAGCTGTTACTTCATGCTTGTACTTCATAAAATTAGGTTAAAATATTGAATTATGTTATTAGTACTTATGATAGTATCAGTTGCTATCGTTAACAATAAATATACCATCCTAATTTTTAAAAAATTTATTTAAAATGCAGAACTTAACTAAAATTTAATGCCATATTCTAGTCACAGATGTGCAAATCCTTCCAGGTGAATACCTAATTAATTCTTTAAGTAGAATCTTCAGAGTCATGCCTTCCCAACCACAAATGTATGGGCTAACCACACACTTT
>NW_006174267.1:0-296 GCF_000334495.1 Tupaia belangeri chinensis | reverse complement strand
CAAAAAATGTATAAGGATTAACATTTGGCATATCCAGTGATAGTTCAGAATGTAACTTAAAAATCCCCATCTATGATGAATAATGTTTCCTTCTGTGTCCTTGACCCCATTAACACATATTATTGACTTTAATCTTACACAAATATAGCCGTCTCTGAAAGGTTGTTGTATAGCCATCTCTGAAATATCTTTGCATCTGATGAAGTTTTGGAGTTTGAAGTCTCCAAGGCAGGCAATTGAACAGGTAAGATGGTTGTATAGAAACAGGACAGGACTCCATAAAACACAAGCTTGGC
>NW_006174266.1:0-296 GCF_000334495.1 Tupaia belangeri chinensis | reverse complement strand
CAATTTTATACAGTATTTTGAAATGTTAACCAGTGGCATTTATTATTTAGCAAAACTGGGAAATAGAAAGTACTTGGCATTTTAATATTAGAGTATAATTAAAATAGTCTTTCATTTCGTACTGTTCTCTCTAATTTAGATTTTATATTTCTGGGATGTGGCTTAGTTAATAACTCAAACAATCAATGTAGGTGCCGAATGAACAATTCTCAGAACTTAAAATTTATTTTATAATAATGCAGACTTCAATGTTCTATTTGGCTATAGTTTTTGAAAAATATTTGCTATGAATTATA
>NW_006174265.1:0-296 GCF_000334495.1 Tupaia belangeri chinensis | reverse complement strand
GTTTCTCAGAGCTGGTTCATGTAGGATAATCCATCTAATTTGTTTTCACTTGTGCCCTTTTTGAATCAACACAGGATCTTACTTGGCTTGGTCTATACCTTTGCTCACTGGACTTTTGACTGCTTCCAAGGATGACATTTACTACCAGATGGCAAATATTTCATGTCACAGAAAGTGTCTGTCTGTCTATCCATCTATCCATCTATCTATCTATAAACTACCATCCATCTATTTATATCTATCTATCTATATCCATGTCTATCATCTATATATTTATCATCTATTTATATCTATCT
>NW_006174264.1:0-296 GCF_000334495.1 Tupaia belangeri chinensis | reverse complement strand
CTCAACATGGTCTCATACCACAATCCTCCCCCCAGTCTTCTCAGCAGCGTAGTTAACAGGCATGCATGCACACAAGCCCAATGCGTATGTGGACCAGAACCCTCAATCTTCCTATGGCTTCCAGCGTTGTAGAGCAGAGTGCTTCACTGCACCACTGAGATTGGTGGAAAGATCAACACTCTCTTCCCTCACCTTCAAAAATATCAATTTGCCACAATCCACTCTTTCATCTCAAATCTTTTTTTCTGCTTTTCAGAAACACAAACTCATGTTGTAAGGTATAGGGAAGGTTGTGA
>NW_006174263.1:0-296 GCF_000334495.1 Tupaia belangeri chinensis | reverse complement strand
ATCCCAATGCTTGTTTGTTGAAGTAAATATACTCACAGTAAGACTTCGTGACATCATATTGAGGAATGAGGTATTGAAATGTAAAAGTAACTTCTTCAGATTAGGCTTTCCAAGTCTTTGTAAAAATGGTGCATAAAAACCTAATATACCTAACTTTGCAAAATTGCTGAGAATCTGCAAGAGACTTTTACATACAAGGCTTTCACTATGACGTTTATGCCATCGGATTTTAAAAAATGATTTAGAAGTATAAATAAAGGTAAAGCTTCAGAATAGGCTTTCTATACCTTAATGAG
>NW_006174262.1:0-296 GCF_000334495.1 Tupaia belangeri chinensis | reverse complement strand
ACCATCTGCTGGTCCCACCATGTGTCTTTCTAATAGTAGTGGAGAACCATGGAAAGACAGTCATTCTATTAAGAAATAGATTCATAAAATCTTGGCTATAGTTTTGTGGACTGAAAAAAAGAAAAGCATGTTTCATACACAATATAAGAGATAAAGAGTTTAGGGGAACCAAAACTAATGACATTTACTAACCTCAAGCATTTCTTTTGCCCACTTCTATAATAACAAAGTAGCATGTCACCAAACGATGCAAAAATATCTTTTCAAATTAAAATAGTTTTAAAATTCCTTCTGAA
>NW_006174261.1:0-296 GCF_000334495.1 Tupaia belangeri chinensis | reverse complement strand
AGTGTGGACAGTCGTGGGGAAATAGGACAGGGCAACCAGTATGATCTAATGATAATAAACTGGGGGAAACTTAGCGAGGTCTATTTGTTCATATTTCTCTCTGTGTCCCTGATCTTAAGAGATAGGAATGCCCCTTTCCTCTAGGTGTGGAGAGGGCATCTGTCACATGACAGTCTTATAACCTGTTTCAGGGGTAGGTCAGAAAATCTTTCTTGGCTTTCTTAACTTGCTTTAGAAGAAGGATAGGGGAAGCTCAGAGAGACCTTCCTGCTTCTTCTGTTTTCAATATGCCAAGG
>NW_006174260.1:0-296 GCF_000334495.1 Tupaia belangeri chinensis | reverse complement strand
AAAAAAAAAAAGAAGTATGTGAAAGTTGAATGAGATAATATTTTTCAAACTATGAACAAGGTACAAATCAGAAACTCCATAAATATTCACTTAATTCTCCACTCTTGGGCACTGGGTAAAAATTAGCTTGTAATACTAAAAATGCTGAAATTTTTTTATACTTTGAAAGCATTTTATTATGGAAATTTTTATACACATAGAATAATTTAGAACATAATACAATTAACTATACTTAACATATTGATAAGTTTTAAAACTTATGAACTCAGGGACCAGCAGTTAATGTAATGACTATG
>NW_006174259.1:0-296 GCF_000334495.1 Tupaia belangeri chinensis | reverse complement strand
ATTACGCTAACTGCTGGTCCCTGGGATCATTCTTTTCATGTATAACTCCAAATACAGTTGACCTTGCAGAAGTATAAAACAGATTTTGCAACAAGGCTAACTAAAGAAAGAGCAGGGAAAACAGAGAGGGTGGAGGTGTGGAGTCTTCTGGGCACTCGACCAGCAGGAGAGCAGCACATGGTCGCAGGCAGGTCGTGCGGGTGAGGCGAAGGTGGAACTGGAGAGTGGACCCGTGTGCAGGAGTTCTGAACTCTACCCTGAAGGCTCGGGGACAGCCCCTTAGGACAGGAAGTGTC
>NW_006174258.1:0-296 GCF_000334495.1 Tupaia belangeri chinensis | reverse complement strand
GTGCTTTTCCATCATATAAAGATCAATTAATGAATAATAAATAAATAGCTCACTCCTGTTGCTGGGTAGCATTCCTGGGTTTAGATGTACTGCAGTTGGCTTAACCATGTACCTATCAAAAGACATCCGGGCTGTTAAAGCACAGCTTTTGGCTTCATGAATGACCCTGCTATGAACATCTGTGTACGGGGTTTTGTGAGAACATGGTCCTTCTTTCTCTAGGGCAAATGCTCAGTAGTGCCATTGTTGGGGTATATGTAATTGCATTTTTTAAAAAATTTATTTATTCATTCATT
>NW_006174257.1:0-296 GCF_000334495.1 Tupaia belangeri chinensis | reverse complement strand
ATAAATAAATAAATAAATAAATAGATAAATTGGTCATTTTAACTAAGAAATGTACCCTGTTTTTTATCCCAAAGCATTATGAAGAAAATGTAATTTTCCCTGGACTTTTGTTTACCTTTATTTTAAAAACAACAAACAAAACCATTGTCATACTAGCTTCAGTTGTTTCCCCATTTGCTTGCAATATCAATTAATGCTATATATCCAAGTCAAAATACAGTTTAAATGCCACTCACCTGTGCCTTGGGACTGTTGGTTTACCTTTTCCTGGTTCAATAGAAAAGGTTGGAGAAAAA
>NW_006174256.1:0-296 GCF_000334495.1 Tupaia belangeri chinensis | reverse complement strand
AAAAAAAAAAAAAAAAAAAAGAACTGTCCCCAGGAGCCAACAGAGCCAGGGAGAGTCAACCAGGAGTCGTTTAAATGTCGGTAACAGGAAGGCCCTAACAGATAGGAAGTCTCAGAATAGAGTCGGGCAGTCAGAGCCCACTGGGTGGGTCCCAGTGAGTAGAGGTATAGCCCAATCTGACTTCACAAAGAGAGTATGCATAGGGTGGACCCAGAAGACATGGGCTGTGGAACCCCCTGTGTAGGGTTGGGAATCCCAACTGCGTAGGTCACATTCCCTCAGGGGCTCAGGCAAAC
>NW_006174255.1:0-296 GCF_000334495.1 Tupaia belangeri chinensis | reverse complement strand
GCCATTACGCTAACTGCTGGTCCCCCCCTTAGCCATGTTCAAGCCCACAGTCTTGTGATGATCAGGACATTTATGGTGCTGGGCAGCCACCACATGCCCCATCTATCTCCAGAACAGTCCCGTCTTCCAGCACTGAGACTCTGTTCCCATCAGACAAGAGTTCCCCAATGTTTCCTCTTCCCAGCCCCACTAACCACTGTTCTACTCCCCGTGTCCGATCAGTCAATAAGCTTTGAGGTGGTTGGTTAGGGAGCAGCACGTAGATTTATACAGGTACTGATTTAATAATCCCTTTT
>NW_006174254.1:0-296 GCF_000334495.1 Tupaia belangeri chinensis | reverse complement strand
CCAGAGACAAGAAGAGATGAGGACTGAGAGAGAGACTGAGAGAGGCAGAGACTCAGACAGCTATACAGGGTCAGGGCAGGGGCAAGAGATTGAGAGACAAGAGAAAGAGAGAGGGACATGGGTAGGTTAGGACAAAGGACACACTCAGGACAGGGTGGCCCCGGGACCCTGAGGACAGAGGCCAGGACCCCAGTAACCGGGCGGGGCTCACCCCCAGGGAGGAGAGCGTCATGGACACCCCGCCCCAGATGCAGCGCCACTCACGCACAACGCACTGGCTCCCACCCGGCAGCGTC
>NW_006174253.1:0-296 GCF_000334495.1 Tupaia belangeri chinensis | reverse complement strand
AAAATATAAGCTCCTTGAGTTATTCCTTGGTGAACACCAGGTACTAGAATGACTCTTGCCACTTGGTAAGTATCCTTTCTCAAGTGATAAATACCATTTACCACCACTTACATTGTCAGTTTAGAAAGCCAAACTATTATTATTTTTTTGCTTAGATTGACATAATGGCCAAATTACTGAATTTGTCACCCACATGCTACTTGGCACTTTTAAGCCATGTTGAAATCACTTTCTCACATATTGCACAGTTTATTTTCTCTTTACAACTATCCTTGGATCATTCACTCTCAGCTGAA
>NW_006174252.1:0-296 GCF_000334495.1 Tupaia belangeri chinensis | reverse complement strand
CAGAGGCGCTCTTCTCCAACTGCTCGCTGGACAACGGTGGCTGCGCGCAATACTGCCTGGAGGAGACCGACCAGCGCCGCTGCAGCTGTGCCCAGGACTACAAGCTGGGGGACGACCACAGGCAGTGCGACTCCACAGGTGAGCGACCAGCCAGCTCCGCGCCCGCCCTCCCCGGACTCGGGAGTCCCACCAGGGTGCTCGCAGGCGGAGTGGGTTCGGGGACATTCCGGAAGTGTGCAGAGGGACAGGGGCGGTCTTTTCCCTGCTTGCCTGCGGTCCTGCGGGTGGCCCGCTCA
>NW_006174251.1:0-296 GCF_000334495.1 Tupaia belangeri chinensis | reverse complement strand
TATATATTAAATTGTTAACTATAGTTATTCTATTTTGCTATAGTACTCTAGAGCTCATTCCTCTTATCTAAGTGTAATTGTATATTTGCTAACATTTATTCCTCTTATCTAACTGCAATTTTAAATTTCTTAACCAAATTCTCCCTATTCTCTATTCCCCCACTCTTCCCCTAGTATCTCCCATTTCATTCTCTACTTCTGTGTGATGAAATATTTTAGTTTCCACAAATGAGTGAGAATATACAGTATTTGTCTTCTTGTACCGGGCTTATTTCATTTAGCATAATTTCCTCCAG
>NW_006174250.1:0-296 GCF_000334495.1 Tupaia belangeri chinensis | reverse complement strand
GTGGTTTCTGCCACAGAGAAGCGGTGTCCCTGTTTTGTCGCGGTGTGGAGGTGAAGCCTGCTGCTGCAGGGTCAGCGCCAAGTGACGTTCTTCACCTACACAAAGAGCTGCCAAGGGAAACTCGAATCACCTGCACCCTTTATCCCAGGGACGCTTAGCACTCCATGGATAGGCCACATCTTCGCGCTCTGACTATTGTCAAGGACACAGCCTTTACAATGTCGATGAAACCCTCAGCAGTTGCTAGCTCTCTAGTTAGGACTATTAACTTGTTTCTTTGCCATTCTGCTGTGCTC
>NW_006174249.1:0-296 GCF_000334495.1 Tupaia belangeri chinensis | reverse complement strand
TTTTTTAAGCCCTCTTGGTTGAAGTGGATCTGTGCTCACACCTTTGTTAAGAGATCATGGCCTAACAGGGGCACCGGACGTTCAGGTATCACCAAAAACAAGTGGGTCATTTGATGGTGGCCGAGATCCACTTTGCATTGGGTGGTCCAATGATATGATCTGGCTCTAGTGTCCCCCTGGACTACACTTTTTAGGTGCAAGTGGGTAAGACGGGGTGTTAAGGACCGAATATTGAGCTCCGGTATCCACCATAAACTTAAAGGGCTTCCCCTCCACAAACATGGTTACCCAGGACT
>NW_006174248.1:0-296 GCF_000334495.1 Tupaia belangeri chinensis | reverse complement strand
CAAACCACATCAGGAAAAATGATCAGAAAATAATCACTTACTCTAATCTGAAATAATACATATGAAGGATGTTTCCACATATAGTCATCCCTTGGTATTCGGGAGATTGTGTCTAAGATGGTCCCACAATATCTACAGATGCTTAAGTTCTTTATATAAAAAGGCTAAGTATTTGCACATAACCTACACATATCCTCCCATATTCTTTAAATCCTCTCTAAATTACTTACAATACCATGCAATGCCTATATACCACTCCATTTACATGGATTTAGCAAAGTACTTTGCATGTAGCA
>NW_006174247.1:0-296 GCF_000334495.1 Tupaia belangeri chinensis | reverse complement strand
TTGTTGAAATTAAATTTTAATTAATACCTGATTTTTTGGGTCTCTACTGGCCTTGTATATAGTCCATGTAGTCAAATGAAATTAATTCTCACACTGAATAAAGACTAACTCAGGCCCATGGAGCTGAAGAAGGTGGCGCTAATGACACATCATTCTAGCATAGATAGGATAGTAATCTCCATAACCTTCATCATGTTTTATTATGAGGATGCTACACCTGTATGGTCTTTGTTTAGAACTGTGAGGAATTAATTTGAATTTAAAACATACAATGATGCAATTTATAGTTAGATATA
>NW_006174246.1:0-296 GCF_000334495.1 Tupaia belangeri chinensis | reverse complement strand
AAAAAAGAAAAAGAAAAAAATATTCAGAAATAAACAATTCATAGGTTTTAAATTGTGCGTCATTCTGAGTCACATAATGAAATCTTGTGTTGTTTCTCTGTCCCAACCAGGACGTAAATCATCTCTTTTATCAGTGTGTCCATACTGCGTGTGCTACTCACTTTTTGATCACTTAGTAACTGTCTTAGTTATCAGATCAACTGATGCAATATCACAGTGCTTATGTTTAAGTAACCCTTATTTTATATGTGAATTTAATGTACAAATTAAACCTTGTTATAGGTATGTATGTATAG
>NW_006174245.1:0-296 GCF_000334495.1 Tupaia belangeri chinensis | reverse complement strand
GTAAATATAGCAAAGTGAAATCATTTTTGGCCTCTTTGCCATTTTATATTTCATTCTCGCTCTCGCTCTTTCTCTGATTCTGAAGGTACAGTTGTCATCTTCTAACTATAAAGGGATGAGGAATATATTACTGTTACTCTGAATATCCAGCTCCCTCTCCATTACAGAGGCATAGTAAACTATATTCCTTGACTCTATGCTTGATTTTGCTCAGTGATATGTGGATGGAAATGATATGTATCAAGGCTGAAGCAGTGAAAACCCATGCACCATTCTCTTCTTCTTTGCATGGTGAC
>NW_006174244.1:0-296 GCF_000334495.1 Tupaia belangeri chinensis | reverse complement strand
CAGTGCCTTAACCACCATGCCCCTTGCTGGCTCTATTTGTAAATTTTAAACATATAGTCCTGTTTTTGATGTGTAGATTCATACCATTGTGACCAGAAATGGTACTTGACGTGATTTCAATATTCTTAAATTGATAATGTTTTCTTGTGGCCTAATATATGATCCACCTAGGACAACAATTCTGTGTGCTTGAGACTAATGTGGGAACAGCAGGGGGCATGGTGGTGGAGGCACTGGACTCCTACATGGCCAAACAAGATTCAAGTCCCAGACTTGGTGACTTTCTTTTCTATTTT
>NW_006174243.1:0-296 GCF_000334495.1 Tupaia belangeri chinensis | reverse complement strand
CTCAGCCAGCCCCAGACCATGGGCACATGCATGGCGAAGCTATAAATCTCACTTATCCACACCACAGAGTAAGACACCAGAACCTTCCCACGTGAGTTGGCCTCACGCAGCATCGCATTGTACTACTGTTCTGCCACCATCTGGCCCCCTATGCCAAAACAAATCGGAAAAAGGAATATTTCAGGCCTGCACAGTAGCACACGCTGGTAGATCCTGCCATATAGGGAGCTCAGGTTTGATCCCCAGCTCACCCTAGAAGTCATGCACTGTAGCACACGCTGTAGTCCCAGCTATTC
>NW_006174242.1:0-296 GCF_000334495.1 Tupaia belangeri chinensis | reverse complement strand
TTTAGACACCAAGGCCACCCTACTTGAAAATCAAGTTTGTTACAGATATTGAACTTGTCCAATTGGTCTTTAGACCCCTTTCTAGGACCCCATTCTTTAGACCCCTGGCCACTTCACTTTCTTTCCATCTACCTGAAACTCACAAAGGACCTTTGTAACACCAACTCACAACAAAATTAAACCCAAAAAGTGGCTGGACAGACCACATTGGTGCCCAAATCAAGGTAAGCCACATACCCTAGGCCCTGCATCCAGCACAGAACATGAATACAGTCCCTGATTCAGGGAATAGGACC
>NW_006174241.1:0-296 GCF_000334495.1 Tupaia belangeri chinensis | reverse complement strand
GCCATTACTCTAACTGCTGGTTCCCCCAGCCGGGAAACATTTTAAAAACTGGTAATGTCCAGAGTTTGTGAGAATGTGTATTCCCTCAAAAATTTTAAAAGAATAATACCCAGTTTCTATGAGGATATACACTGTTGATGAAACTGAACACCGGGAGAGCCCATTCTGAAAAGAATGGAGTATTTGTCAGTAGTTGAATTGTGCATACTCTGTGACTGTGCTTCCAATTTCAGGTATCTAGCCCAGAGAAGTGGTTTCCCATGTGTATAAAGGGCATGTACAAGAAAAGGCATATA
>NW_006174240.1:0-296 GCF_000334495.1 Tupaia belangeri chinensis | reverse complement strand
GTTCCCCTTCACCACAGTGTTACACACCAGTGCTTGTTTTCATATTTTTCTCTTGCCATTCTAATAAGACAAATGACCTAACAGACAAATTTCTAAGAAAGATGAACTAATACCCAAAAGACATGAAAAAATGTTCACTGTCTCTTATCCTGAGGGAAACATAAATCAAAACCCTTATGACATACCATTTCAGCTCGATGTTGCTAATGTTTAAATCAATGCAATTTGAGGAAGTGGGGCCATCTACCTTAAATGGTTTCTTGCCATTGGTCTAGATTTTGTTTGTATTTTAGTTT
>NW_006174239.1:0-296 GCF_000334495.1 Tupaia belangeri chinensis | reverse complement strand
CTGTCTTCTCAGAATGCAGCTCTCCATGTCACAGAGAGTGACATGCCACCGAGTAATGGAGGAAGTCATGGTTGTGTGGCGGGCTGTGTGCTGCCAGTACATCACCCATGCCGCACCTCAGCCTCAAGCGTCTTTGATCAGTGGCTTAGCTGACCTGGCAGATACCAGGCGTCCCTGGTTGGAGACGGATGGCAGGTCAGGAACAGCTGGGGCGAGGCAGATGGCAGCCTGCATGTCTCCAGGACCTGGGTTGGCAGCCAGCCTGAAAAGGAAGGACCAAAATAGCTTCATTTTTT
>NW_006174238.1:0-296 GCF_000334495.1 Tupaia belangeri chinensis | reverse complement strand
GCGCACTGTTTACTAACTGGGTGCTGGCTAGGACCGCTGGCGTGATTGCTGGTGGTGACTCTTGTTAGTCATACTAACAACATTCATTGTCGTCTGGCCAGGGACAGCAGAAATTAGGATCCCATTTTGCAGAAAGGAAAGCACATTCCTGTAGGAGTGCTGATAAGAGCCTGGTGACCTGACTGACGCCTGTTCTGGTGACCCAGCTCCCTCTCCTGTTGACTGTCACATTCCTCTGAGGGTCAAGTTCAGCCTGTCACTCCTTACCTTTTTTTTTTTTTTTTTTAGAACTTTTT
>NW_006174237.1:0-296 GCF_000334495.1 Tupaia belangeri chinensis | reverse complement strand
CCAGGAAGAAATGATGCATGTACTGTTCTTTATTTTTCCCACTAAGTGGAACTAAAATTCATGTACTTTATATATGAAACAAATACAAAAAGGAGGAAAAGTAAAAAGAGGCAGAGTGGAAAGCGACTACATGATCTGAAGGAAGACAGTGGTGAGTTTCCTGGGTTTTCTTTTTGTCTCAGTTCTCAGACTTACAGCTAAAGAAGCTGGCAATGGAGAAACATTAATGGCATAGATAAAATAAAAGTACCAAATTCCTTCCTACTTCTGACAGCAAACGTATAGGTTTCTTTTTT
>NW_006174236.1:0-296 GCF_000334495.1 Tupaia belangeri chinensis | reverse complement strand
GTGCTCTGTGTTATCAGGGTCCCAGTGCTAGGATCCTAGTAAAAGCTGGAAATATTGGCAGGAGTAAAGACAAAGAAACCAAGCACCTACTTCTAAAACTTCAAGGAAATTTTATTTTCATTTCACTCACCATTAACTGCAGAAAGATTGACCTTCCTGAAGATATAAAAAGTGAAGTCCTTTGAGACCGGAAGGGGCATTGAAGGGCTCTGGAAGGGGACCAGTAGCCTTCTGCCTCCTATCAAATTCCACTGCCAACGCTCATTTCAGTTACGACTTGCTGCTGCACTTGACTG
>NW_006174235.1:0-296 GCF_000334495.1 Tupaia belangeri chinensis | reverse complement strand
GGAAGTAGCTTATTTTTCAAAACCTGTCATGACTGATTCTCCATGGTTACCCTAAGTACTCAGAGTAAATGCAATAGGGTCTCTTCTGAGTCCTCTCTCCTTGACTTCTAGATGGCCATCTTCTTCCTATGTTTTCATATGATCTTCTTTCTTGCAGGTGTCTGTGTCCTAATTCCCCTCTCTTACTGAGATACCAGTTATATTGGTTGAGAGCTCATTTTACCTTAATTACCTCTTTAAAGTCATCATTTCCCAGTAGAGGCACATTCTGAGTTACTGAGATTTAGGACTTCAAT
>NW_006174234.1:0-296 GCF_000334495.1 Tupaia belangeri chinensis | reverse complement strand
TTTTTTAATAAAATATAAAAATTAAAAAAGGAGAGGGGCCAATTTTAAGTTAGGTAGTCAAGGAAGGCTTCTCAGAATAGGTGACTTTCAAGCTCAGACCTGAAGTGATGAAAGAGCATCCAGTTGTGAGAATGCAGAGCAAGAGTCAGTCCGGGGAGAGAGGCAGTAAATGTAAGATCCTAGGAAAGAAGTTTATATATTTTAAACCGATGCAAGATCAGAGATGAATTGGGGGTGCTGCCCTGGCCCAGATGCTGCTGAGCCTTATAGGCTATGAGAGGGACTTGGATTTAACT
>NW_006174233.1:0-296 GCF_000334495.1 Tupaia belangeri chinensis | reverse complement strand
CAAACCACAATCAGCCATGTGGGAGTTCAGCTGGCCTCCAACCCCCTTTGTTTTACCATGTCAGAGGGTACATGCGCTGGAGGGAAATAGAGAAGGGGAGAGTGAGAAAGCACCCGCTCCTTGCAGAAATGGCTGTGCTGTAGTCCCTTCTCCCTCTTTCTCCCTCCTCTCTTGGGCATCCACACATGTGCACGGCGTGATCTTCCAGCTGCTGGGTCCGGGCCTCGACCTGTGCAGTCAGCCACGTGGGGATCCAGTCCCCTGCCACCATGTCCTGTGCTGGTCCTCTCCTATTT
>NW_006174232.1:0-296 GCF_000334495.1 Tupaia belangeri chinensis | reverse complement strand
TGCGATAGGTTTTAAATATGATTTGCCTCCTTTTACGAGAAAGCTGAGGCTTGGGGAAGTTAAGCAGCTTGGATTCCCACTCAGTGGCTTCCTGCTTGAGCCATCTTGCTCCACCATGACACCTAGCAACATCTGAGCATGATTTTGGTCACGACTTGGAGGTTGTGGGACCTAGCAGGTGGAGGACAGAGGTCCTGCTAGCCATCCTATCCCAGAAGACAGCCCTCATCACGGAGAAGTGCCTCCCTGTCGGTGGCTAAGGTGGAGAAACCTGTTCTAGCTCCCAGCTGGTTCTT
>NW_006174231.1:0-296 GCF_000334495.1 Tupaia belangeri chinensis | reverse complement strand
CCACAATCATCTCCTCCATTGCTCTGTCCTGTGGGGATTTGGGGCACCAACGCACCTGGCAAAAACCTCTCCTGGCCTGTTTTTCAAGCAACCAGGGCTGGGATTAAAGCCACATTTGGCTATGTGGAATCACTTCCCTTAAACAGTAGCCCATAGGGTTGGCCTAAGATAAATTAATATTCTAAGTGCTTAGATCAAAACCTGGTACATAGCAGAAAATACATATTTATTAAATACATAAAGCTAAGCAGGAAGGAACCTGTCTCCACTGTTCTCTTTTCTTTCTTTTTTAAAAG
>NW_006174230.1:0-296 GCF_000334495.1 Tupaia belangeri chinensis | reverse complement strand
GTCCCTATGTGCATACAACAGGGTTATTTACAAAGAAAGTCCAAGGGAATCTACAAAACAAACAAACAAAAACCTCCTAGAAGTGATGAATGAATTCAGGAAAGTGGCAGGATACAGAACCAATATACACAAATCTATAGCATTTTTATATACCACAGCAACTAACTGAGACAGAATTGAAGGAAGCAATCCTATTTACAGTTGCTACAAAAAACAAACAAACAGAAACCCAAGAGTAAGCCTAACCAAAGAGCTGAAAGACCTTTTCAAGGAAAACTATGAAAAACTGAAAAAAG
>NW_006174229.1:0-296 GCF_000334495.1 Tupaia belangeri chinensis | reverse complement strand
CTGAGAAAGTCTCACCTTCCTGAGCCTCCCTTCCTCACCTGCAGACCAGGAGGTGGGAATGCTGCTCTCCTCCCGCTGGGCTCCCTGTGGAGATGGAGCAGCAAGGACAGGGAGGGGACTGGGTCAGGGGGGAGCCCTGCAGAGAGGGCAGAGTGCCCCCCACACACCCTCAGCTGCTATTCTGGGCTCCAGCATCAACTGCTCAGAAGTAGTTGCAGCTGGAAGTCTCTGGGGACAGAGGCTGGGCAGGAGGGGAAAAGGACACCTTAGGGGATCCCCTGAGGAGGCATCCCCAC
>NW_006174228.1:0-296 GCF_000334495.1 Tupaia belangeri chinensis | reverse complement strand
CCACATAGTTGACTGCGGCTTTGGACCCCCAGTCTCTGTCTTTGTATTTCTTTGTTTGTTTTGGGAGAGGTTTCTTCTATAGGGCGCATGCTTGCTTGCGCGTGTGCTGGTACACTTTAGGAGAGCAGGTGTCTTATCTTCAGCTTATCAGCCTGCAGCTTGTGGGTTGATAAGCTGAAGCATGATAAGCATCCATGCCCACAAGCTGCAGGTCGATTCCCTACTGACTTTCCTCATGTCCTGTTGGAAGAGGAAGATGCACTGAAAATGTCCAAATGGCTTTGGACCCTCAGTTC
>NW_006174227.1:0-296 GCF_000334495.1 Tupaia belangeri chinensis | reverse complement strand
TGGGTCTGCCCACACTGCTGTGTCTCGGTGAGTCCACACGGGCCCCAGGAGGCTGGTGCAGCCACCCCAGGAGGCTGGGCGGTTCCCACCCAGGACTCTCTTCTTTTCTCCCAGGGCTGTGTCTGAGCCCGCGGACGCAGGCACAGGAGGGTGAGTGTCCCTGTTAGTGTCCCCAAGTCCCTGCTCTCGGTTCAGGCCACGCATCAGGGGTCCTGGTGGCTGGAAACTGCAGGCAGCTGGTTTAGCTGTTCACACAGGAGGGCTGGGAGTGGGGAGGGCATGAGGCGGGGTGGGGG
>NW_006174226.1:0-296 GCF_000334495.1 Tupaia belangeri chinensis | reverse complement strand
CCATGTGGGAGTCCAACACTTTAACCATCACACCATATGCTAGCCCCTGGAAATATCTTTTAAAATTTATTTTATGATTTACTTATACACAATTTTTATACTTTTCTGTAGCACACAATATAGATTTCCAAAGTATCCACACTGTATGTAATCATCTAATCAAGGATATTATTATATGCATCATTTTCAACAGAGAAATTTACATTCTTCTGTCTTTAAGTGTTTGTTCCCTGAGCACCCTACCACCTATCCACTAATACCTACTTCCCTCCTATACAGTCTCTAGTATTTACACT
>NW_006174225.1:0-296 GCF_000334495.1 Tupaia belangeri chinensis | reverse complement strand
TTGAAAGAATTCCTGCCCATAACCTTTCTCATCTCTGAGAAGAGACAATATTTAAAAAAAGGAAAGGACTAAGAGTAATGATGAAAGTTAGTTTGCTTGATATAAGCTTCTCAGTAAGATACTGTTGAACTAGCATATCTTTACCATATACTCTAGAATATTAGGTATTCAGTTAGAGAAGTCAAGTTGTATAGATTACTTGCCTATATATTCAATGCCCCTACTCTTTCATACATATTACAAAGATTTAAAAAAATACTATGGGAAGGACCCCCACCCCTGTGAAAAAATATTCT
>NW_006174224.1:0-296 GCF_000334495.1 Tupaia belangeri chinensis | reverse complement strand
TCATTCAATTGAAGTGGTCTTCACTTTCCACAGTAACTTTAGCAGAAATGTTTTGTAGACCTCAAAAAACTTGAAAAGAAGCTCTCTTTCAAAGACAGTTTATCTTACGTATTGTCCTTGATGTTGATTTTTTGTTCATTGAATATATGAGTTGTGCTAGAATCAATCATCCTGCCTAGTGTAACCTCTGTCCACATAGTTGAACATCTGGGCTAAAATTTTGTATTTAATTGATTCCTTTCATAACTGGTGGAGCTTATTTAACTGAGCTGTGAAGAGGCACATCTCAGGATCAC
>NW_006174223.1:0-296 GCF_000334495.1 Tupaia belangeri chinensis | reverse complement strand
TACATGGGAGTCCAGCAATACAGTCATTATGTCAACTGCTGGTCCCAGGTTTTAAATGGCATGCTAAAATATTTAAAATGGAATTTTGGTATCTAAATATGTGTACAAATCTTTATTTTAAAGAAACTTTTATGTTTAAATATATTTTAATGAATCATGTTAATATGATATATAATTTAAGACTTATTAGTAAAAG
Organism: Tupaia belangeri chinensis; assembly: GCF_000334495.1. Classification (NCBI taxonomy): domain Eukaryota; kingdom Metazoa; phylum Chordata; class Mammalia; order Scandentia; family Tupaiidae; genus Tupaia; species Tupaia belangeri. The sequence continues at coordinate 100 of NW_006174223.1, read as the reverse complement.
GCCACTTTTATTGTGTTTTATAAAGTTCTCCTTTTTAGCTCTATGATACTTTTGTTAAGTCTTTTTTTTTTTAAATCTTTTTTTGAAATGAGAGATTTTT
>NW_006174222.1:0-296 GCF_000334495.1 Tupaia belangeri chinensis | reverse complement strand
AGACCAAAACAAGCAAGAATTAGCAGGAGACGGCGGAGCAGACGCCGGAAAGTGGTTTCACGAAGTGCTCGCGTGCCCCCTGCCGGCGGTGAGCGGCGCTGCGTGCTCGCCGCAGCCTCTTCCTTCCTAGCTCTGTACTGTAATGGCTGTCGCAGGCCTCAGGCTCCTCCAGATCCAACCCAGAGCCAGGAAGACTGCCTAAAGCCTAAAGTGTTTTGTAAAGTTTTCATTTTCGTTTTTTAATTTTATGCTTTCACTGTACATTATTACAGCTTGTACAGTGAATTTACCCAACA
>NW_006174221.1:0-296 GCF_000334495.1 Tupaia belangeri chinensis | reverse complement strand
ACTTTCTGTAATCCCACAGGATCTTCACAGTGACCGCGGAGGCCACCTAGCTGATGAGATAGAGCATTTGGAATTGGAAGACAAGGATTTAAAGCTGTAATATGGGACCTTGGACACGTTCTTTCAGAGAATTTCTGTACCTCTAAAATGGGTGTAACAGTATCAAACTCAGAGTTGTTTGCAAGGATCAAATGAGAAAACGTGCATAGAACATAAGGAGCTGGTGTGGAGCTCAGTACAGGGGGGCTGAGGTTGCTGGGGGAAATGCACAAGAATGTTAATGTTTTTTTTTTTTT
>NW_006174220.1:0-296 GCF_000334495.1 Tupaia belangeri chinensis | reverse complement strand
AGGCTGACTCACGTGGGAAGGTTCTGGGTTCCTGTTCAGAGACCTCCTGGAATACACAGGGCATGTGTGTGTCCGTGATCTGGCCTGGCTGAAACTGGGGGGTGGTTCACAGCATCAGGAACCTGTCAGAGGAACTGTACCGCCTCTCCCTCTCTCTGTGTCTGCCTGTCTCTGTCTTTCAATCACAGAATAAATACATACGCTTAGAAAAGGGGAGGGGGGCAGATGCTCAGGCCCTGCCTGAGTCTCACATGGTGGGGAGAGACCTGGGGCAGAGAGCAAATTTAAACCTTAAA
>NW_006174219.1:0-296 GCF_000334495.1 Tupaia belangeri chinensis | reverse complement strand
TGTCCCAAATCCTGATAGGAAGGAGAACTGTGGAAAAAGGACTGCGGAGCGCCACATCCACCGAGGGGTGCTTTCTCTGACCACATCCCACTGAGGGGTGTGCACGCATGCATGCTCCTGTTTACTTGCTCTCTTAGCACATGTACCCTCTGGTAAGCAAAAAAGTTTATTTCAAAAATTGTAAAATATTTGTTAGCTAGTATTGCTATTTTCTAGACTTGGAGAATATAAATTAAAAACCTATCTTCTTATAAATAGCATTACTTTAGTTTAATTCTTTTTCTTTTTTTTTTTTT
>NW_006174218.1:0-296 GCF_000334495.1 Tupaia belangeri chinensis | reverse complement strand
TGTGTGTGTGTATTTACATATGCAGGGTGAGGAGCCTACCTACCCATCCTGAGCAATATTCCTTCCATAGAGATACAGGGAAGGGACACACAGGCCAGTTTCATGCAGTGCTTCTGCATAGAGCCCCACACATTCTATTAAACAGACCTAGAGCCCTCCCTCCTTAGGACTCTCAATGCCACTTCTGATGCCACACACAGCCATAGTCACATAAAGCCTTCTCCCAAAGCCTCTGAGACCATCAGACCTCTCCTCAGGGACCTCATTCAGAGTCTCGTTGTACATCAGAACTGAAC
>NW_006174217.1:0-296 GCF_000334495.1 Tupaia belangeri chinensis | reverse complement strand
ACATCCTCATCTTTTCTCCCATGTTCACTGCAACATGGAAAGGACGTCTCTGTAGCTGGCACTTCCTGCTTTCCCGTCCTCACGTCTCAGCACAGAATCTTGCTTCTTACTTCCTGAAGAAACTGCAACGATTAGAAAAGACCACCCCCCAGAGCCCCACCCATAGCTGCTCTGTAGATGGCCAGCCAAGCCGGTCAGCCAACTGCTCTCCTACCGCACGTCATAGCATTGAGCACTGCTGACCCTCACTCCTCAAACCACTCACTTCCCCGGGAACCAGCAGGTAGCGTAATGGC
>NW_006174216.1:0-296 GCF_000334495.1 Tupaia belangeri chinensis | reverse complement strand
ATATATATATATACACATATATATATAACATCTGTTTAGATATGGCAAACAGACTGATGTCATGTATTAATTCCTTCAATGTTTGTTCTTTAAATTTCATATGAACTTAGAAAAGCTAGGAAGATTTCTTATAGAAAGAACAACAGGAAATATCAAGTTCTTAAGAGAAACTTGAAAAAACTCCTTACCTATTCAGTCCCTTGCAACAGGTATGACATTGCATCATAATATATGAAAATTAGTGCAAAAACAGAATTTAAATTGCTATGTTTGCCCCTGTTAGACTTATTTAATAG
>NW_006174215.1:0-296 GCF_000334495.1 Tupaia belangeri chinensis | reverse complement strand
GAACAAACTCCAGTGGGAGATGGACACAGTGCTTCTGCGGGTCAGTGAGGAGACGGCTATGGCTAAGGAGTGCTAGCCGGAGCTCCAGGTGGGCAGTTACCAGAATTCGCAGAAGCAGTTGAAGGGGGTTTGATGTGATGTGCCTGGAAATGGCAGGATCTCGAAGGCTTTTGAGAGCAGTGACAAAGCGAAGAGGGCAGGGGCACGCGTGATGGACTAACATGACAGACGCTGGAGTCCCAGAAACAGAGATCTCGACTTGATGAAGATGAGCATAATGGCAGCCTTGGCCAAAC
>NW_006174214.1:0-296 GCF_000334495.1 Tupaia belangeri chinensis | reverse complement strand
TGTCTTTTCTAGTAACTTAAAAACAAACAAACAAAAATTACCATTCAGGCTTTTTTCCCTTCTCATTGTATTGTGTTAGCATTTCCAACCTAGTTCTACCCAGATTTTTAAAATCACATTCTTGAAATAGTTACTTCTCTTCTTAAAAGAGCTCTATGAGTTATTAAGAGAATAGTATCTTCCTTAACAGGGGCCAAGATCACTGGACATTTTATACCTTCTAACTACACATAATATCGAGTAGTATAATTGGAGTATGTCCAATACTCATTCTTGCTTAATTAAATGCACTGGGA
>NW_006174213.1:0-296 GCF_000334495.1 Tupaia belangeri chinensis | reverse complement strand
TAGGCTTTATTCCAAGGATGCAAGGATGCTTAAACATACACAGACCATAAGTATAATACACTACATTAACAGAAAGAAAGACAAAAAAATATGATCACATCAATTGATGCAGACAAAGTGTTTGGTAAAATACATCACTTTATGGTTAAGACTCGGTAAAATTGACATAGAAGGAACATTGCTCAACACAATAAAAAACATCTAAGAAAAACCCATAGCCAACTTCTTAATGAATGGAGAAAAGTTTAAAGCTTTTTGCACTAATAACTGGAACAAGACAAGGCTGCCCACCTTCT
>NW_006174212.1:0-296 GCF_000334495.1 Tupaia belangeri chinensis | reverse complement strand
GTATATAGTATTGCCTTCTATGTTTTTGAGAATACAAAAGTTTGTATGGCATGTAAACTGCCATAAGCAACTTTAGTAATTTAGAAAAAGGTTAACTGTCTCTGGGTGATACACATGGTCATAATATACAAATACAGTGAATCTGCAGTGAACATTTGGGAAACTAATTGTACAAAATTGGATTCCTGGCTCATTTTTTTCTATTTACCTCTAATATTCACAATGCATGCTTCCATCATACCTTACATAACAATGAAGGATTATGAATAGACATTATATTATATACCAGAAAATGT
>NW_006174211.1:0-296 GCF_000334495.1 Tupaia belangeri chinensis | reverse complement strand
CATCGGTGGGTGAGTCGGCAGCAGGATCTGTACTCAGAGGGAACTGGCGATGGCCCGGTGCTGCTGTGGGATGGGCTGGGGCTTCTTTGAGGCTGTACCAGGACCCGAAGCACAGGGGCTGCTCGTCCTCCTGCTGAGCCCACTGAAGTCTCTCCCTTCCCTGTCTGCTTCTGAGGGCTGAGTTACGGTGGCCCAGTCCTCTTGGAGGAAGTGAGGGTAGGGCAAGGGGAGCCCCAGCCCCACAGGGCTGGGGGCTTGCTGTCCCCCTCGGCCTGTTTACCTACCCCTCTATCTCA
>NW_006174210.1:0-296 GCF_000334495.1 Tupaia belangeri chinensis | reverse complement strand
GCCATTATGCTAACTGCTGGTCCCCAAGTTCCATATCTTAAGGAACTGTTCAGTCCCGGGCAAACTGGGATGCCTGGTCACCCTAAGTGTGATGTAGTTTCACTGACAGTGTTGCTGACTGGTTAAGTACAGGGGGGGAGAGTTAAGACTCCCCAGTGCTATGTGCAGTACAGTGCACAGCTGCCCTGAATGTCTAGCAACTTTATCTGTGTAAAGATATTCATTCCAGGGACCAGTAGATGAGGTAATGGTTATGCCACTGGAGTCCCAGGTAGTCAACTGCAGTTCAAGTCCCA
>NW_006174209.1:0-296 GCF_000334495.1 Tupaia belangeri chinensis | reverse complement strand
AATAATAATAATAATAATAAAAACAATTCTCAGTCTTTAGTGATCATCGTGGGCAGTATAACCCAGCTTCTTAAGTAGTTTCTGTAGATTAGTTTCACTCCATGAAATTGGATCAATGCTTCTTTTTCATTTAATTCCTAGGAGTATTAGCTGTGAGACCTTCTTTTCTGGGAGGAGCTGAGGAAAAGTCCTGTACTAAGGATCTGTTTGCATACACAGCTGGAATAATCATGATAGACTGGAAAGAATGAGTGAAAACAATCATTATTGTTATTGCAGTCCAATTTAGTCTCCTC
>NW_006174208.1:0-296 GCF_000334495.1 Tupaia belangeri chinensis | reverse complement strand
ACTGCTCCAGCCTCCAACAAACGTCACTCGGTCCCTGCAGTCCCAAAGGTGGGAGCTGCTGCCCCACCTGGGCTGACACCATTCTTCCTCTCACCTATAGGAGCAGTAGGAAAGCAAAGGCCACTCAGCCTGAGCTGATCAGCAGGGACCCCCACCCAGCCTGAAGTGGGGGAGGAAGGCTGCTCCAGCCATACATTGCATGGTGCACGAATTAGACTACCACCTTACATTCTACCTGTCCCTCCAACCACACAGGGAGCAGGGAGGTTCGCAGACCTCCCCAGCAGTAAAGGAAA
>NW_006174207.1:0-296 GCF_000334495.1 Tupaia belangeri chinensis | reverse complement strand
ACCTGTCACCAGGTGCTGGACGTGCTGTCCCTCAGGTGAGTCCCTCCCCTCCAGGGCACATGGTCCACGGACCCACCTACCCTCTGTGGTCCTGGGAATGCAATTCACCTTTCGGAGCATCAGCTTCCTCCTGTGGAAGGTCACGCTCCAGCACTGTGGCAAGAATCACCCTATGGAACGGCCTAATCTGGACCCTGACCCACACGAGAGCGGCCAGGGCTCGGGTGTTTGCACTAAGGGTGTTCCTCTCCCGGGGGGATGTGCTCTGAATCGGCCTCGCCTCGTGCGGCCTCAGG
>NW_006174206.1:0-296 GCF_000334495.1 Tupaia belangeri chinensis | reverse complement strand
CTCTCCCTCGCTTGCTCTGCCTCTTTCTGAGGAGCACACACCTCCTGGCTTATAAAACAAACAAACGAAACGGTTCAGGAGGGATCCGCCTTCCAAAACCAGGTGCAGCTCCCAGCATGGCTGGAGTGTGGCTTTCTGTGGCACAGGCCTCACCACCACACTGCCACACAAGCTCCCGGAGTACCGGGGCGGTGGTCAGGGCCAGATCAACCCAAGAGTGCGAGCTCAACCCCAGCTTTAATCTCTGTGAGACTTTCTTCCTCTTCCGTAGTGGTTAAAACACAAAACAAAAACAA
>NW_006174205.1:0-296 GCF_000334495.1 Tupaia belangeri chinensis | reverse complement strand
GGGATTTGGAAGATTCTTTAAAACCTGTTATATGTCATGCACACACTGTTTCAAGGCCTGGTGAAATCCAGGCTTAAACTGGAGAGTTGTTTCTAGGCATACAAGAAGGTACAGGGAAGACATAAAGGTATTTCTCATCCTCTTAACAACAATGTGTTTTTGAATGCTTCATTCCACTAAAGTCTGAGTAGAGTTGCTATCTATTTTAGAAATACCAGTTGTACAGACATGCTTAGAACATAGACTTTCACCCAAGAGACGAGCTGTGGGGGACCAGCACTTAGCGTAATGGCTAT
>NW_006174204.1:0-296 GCF_000334495.1 Tupaia belangeri chinensis | reverse complement strand
CAGCTTCCCACACAAAACAAAAGCACTCCTTCCTGCTATTTAAAGTTGTGCCCTGAGCCAAAGTCGGTGTCATCCTCTCTCTTTAATACTGGAAAAATACACTAAATTAAATCTTCCTCTCTTATTTAATAAGTCCTCAAGTTGAAGATGGGTCACATTCTGTCTTGATTGACCCCTACTTCTATGCTTTATTTCTCTGTCTTTTCGTCATCCATGTACATTCTGTGGCATAAAGAAAAGAAAATAAAGAGCCCTCATGTTCCAAAATGGAGCCCAGAGACTGGTAAAGAAACTGA
>NW_006174203.1:0-296 GCF_000334495.1 Tupaia belangeri chinensis | reverse complement strand
TTTGTCTGAGTTCGAGGGGCCTTGTTCAGGCTTGTTTTAGATGGGGCTCATGCATGCATTCCCTGTGGGGTTGGGAAGGGCATGTTCAACAGTATGTTTAATATTAGTAATGAGAGTGCACACTTTTGGTTTGTTCCTGATCCTAGAGAAAACAGTTTTAGCTTTTTCCATTGGGTATGATGTTAGCTGTGAGCTTTTCATACATGACTTTTATCATGTCAAGGTATTCTACTGATATACGTTGTTTGTTGAGTGTTTTTTTTCTTTCTGTTCCTTTTTTTTTTTTTTTTTTTTTT
>NW_006174202.1:0-296 GCF_000334495.1 Tupaia belangeri chinensis | reverse complement strand
CACACACACACACACACACACACAAAGGTTATGTACTGAGTGATGGACAAAAAATTTATGATTAGAGGCTCACAGGAACCTGAGCCTATATTTCCCCAGGAGCAATGGTTGAGCATTTGCTGATTCTGTGACTTTTTCTGTGACTTTATAGAACACAATGCCCCCAAATAACAGGAACTGACTGTATATATGCTTTTTTTCTCTGAACCTCTTGAATGTAAGTTGCAAACATGCCCTATCCCCCTAAATTTGTCAATCTATATTTCCTAAAAACTAGGACGTTCACTTTTATAACT
>NW_006174201.1:0-296 GCF_000334495.1 Tupaia belangeri chinensis | reverse complement strand
TTCTCTGTTTCCTTTCAGGATAAAGCACTGGAGCCCAGAGCTTCACCTTCTCTGAGTCCAGTCAATTTCAGCTCTTTCATTTCTATTGATTTTGTTTAATTCTCCATTTCCCTTTTCCCTGCTGTATTTCAGATAACTATCATCTCTATTTATTTTCTCACAAAATAGAAATGTTTAAACCATTCCTATTATGAAAATATAACTTACACAGAAAAAAGCATATAAAGAAACGTAGAGCCAAAAAATTATCATAAAGCAAACATGTTTATAACTCTAACCCAGACCCGGAGACTGGA
>NW_006174200.1:0-296 GCF_000334495.1 Tupaia belangeri chinensis | reverse complement strand
ATATAACCATTATGCCGTCTGCTGGTCCCAAGTGAGGGGGAGGTGCTGTCCCTTTGGCTTGCTTACTCATGAAAGAAAGAAATTAATAAGTGTGAAAGATAAATAAATAAAGAAGCATCAGACACTACCCCAGTTCCCGAGGTATACCCTTTAATAAATACTTCCAAAAAATAAACTAAAAATACATGAATCCACCAGGACAGAGATACAGAGAACACAACCACAGTAGTTTGAGACCTGGAGTGCAGACTGATGAGTGTAACTGACAGAGCAGACTTAAGAAGCTGAACACTAGC
>NW_006174199.1:0-296 GCF_000334495.1 Tupaia belangeri chinensis | reverse complement strand
GGCTTTGTATTAAAGACACTGTAACAAGTGCCACAAGCAGACTTGAACAGAGCGACCGTTTCAGCTCATGATTCTGCAATTTGGTGTAGGCTGGGCAGTCTGACAGGGACCGGAGGGTCTAGAATAGCCGTGCTCACGGTCCACGCCCCGCCCGGAAAGCTGAAATGGTGAGGGGTTGGCCAAACCTGTCTCCGGCAAGGTGGCGGGACTCCTTTACATGACACTTGGCTTCTGCACAGAGAAAGCCTTGAGACTTCTTAAGACTGAGACCTAGGGACCAGCAGTTAGCATAATGG
>NW_006174198.1:0-295 GCF_000334495.1 Tupaia belangeri chinensis | reverse complement strand
GGATACAAAGACAGTGACATGGAAATAATGCTTAGCTAGATAGTAAATTTTAAACAAGGGATAAGGAGTATTAGAATTTTTGGTAGAAATTAAGCAAAGTACTGATTAAGATAATATTGATTCATAGATTACCAATAAAATGAAAAAAATCAAATTGAAAACATTAAAGATCTCTCCTGGTGATAATCATTGTTCTCTACTCCTCCAAAGAAAACAAAAATTTAAAAAGGAAAAGGTGGCTCAGGAATTAACGAGAGAGTTGGACAAGCCTTCAAAATGTCAAGTAAATGATCTC
>NW_006174197.1:0-295 GCF_000334495.1 Tupaia belangeri chinensis | reverse complement strand
AGGTGCTGCGTGCACTTACACAGCCCCCTCTCTGAGGGCCACGGGCAACGCACGTACTGTCTGGCTAACAGGGAGCGAGCTGGCCGTGGCCTTTGACCTTTCTGGGAAAGGCTCTCCTGTCCTACACATCCTGAAATGGAAATACGAGCATTACGTAAAGATTGCATCCTCTTTCCAAGCTGATGAAAAGAAAAATAAGTTCAAAAAAAAAATTTTAAAAAGGTCTTTTAATGCACCAAGAACAAGATAAGTATTCCCCCACCCCACTGCCCTTCTATTTATTTTTTTTATTTTA
>NW_006174196.1:0-295 GCF_000334495.1 Tupaia belangeri chinensis | reverse complement strand
GTACACACTTAGACCATACATGGTACCATTTGCAGATGAGGGAAATGTAAACAAATGTGGAAGATGCAGTATTAAGTGTATAAATTAACTATGATACATACGGTAATGATTTCATAGCTAACTGCTGTTACTGTTGTGGTGAGCTCAAGTGGTGATCCTAATCATTCTGAGGGGGCAATTTATCTGTCACAGTAAAAAGTAATCTGTCAAGTCCAGCAAGCGGCGTGGAAATTAAGGCAGTTGAGTCCCACATGGCCAACCATGCGATTTGAGTCCTGGACCCCGCAGCTTGAAA
>NW_006174195.1:0-295 GCF_000334495.1 Tupaia belangeri chinensis | reverse complement strand
TTAACAAAGAACTAAACAATAACAAAAACCACACAAGTCCCAGTGTCAAGGGAAATGAAACAACATGTTGTTCCAAATTCTTTCTCAGCCTAAATATTATTTGATATGCAACAAACATGACTCTGTATTTGAAAGAATTACATGGGAAAACCTACAACTGGTTTCAAGCCTCTATTTTATCATGAACTAACTACATGTACAAAATATATTTTAAGTCTGTAAAAAATAGCATTAGCATATCAAATGTACGAGACTTGTAAGAATTAAATATAGTGAATGTATGGGACCAGCAGTT
>NW_006174194.1:0-295 GCF_000334495.1 Tupaia belangeri chinensis | reverse complement strand
ATTTCAGAGTAACACATACACGCACAGACAAAATGAGTGTATGTAAAAACCTGGTGAAACCCAAATAAGGTCTGAGTTTTGTCAATAGTACTGTACTATGTTCAAGTCCTGGTTCTGTACATCTCTGTGTACTATGGTAATGTATAATGTAATGTAATAATCTACGTTATGTAAGATGTTATTATTGGGGACAGCTGGGTGACGGGTACATCTAAACTCTGTTATTTTTGAAGATTCTTCACGGTCTTAAATTATTTCAATATTTAAAAACATTAAAAACACAGAGGCAAAGAAG
>NW_006174193.1:0-295 GCF_000334495.1 Tupaia belangeri chinensis | reverse complement strand
CTGGGACTTGAACCATGTGGGACCCGATATCCTTTGCACAGTGCTTAACTGCTACATTATGGGGCCACCTCCACCCAAGATTTTTGATGAAGCTAGATTTGTTGCTCAACTATTTGATTTAGACCCATAATTATCTATCTGAGACCAGTATTTCTCTAAGTACTTCAAAGAATATGCTATTCTGTAGATCTCACCCTATCTCCTAGATATCCTAGACTCTGCCCCATGATAGATAAACCTTTTTATTAATTACAATTGAGGCATTTTTTAAAGAACTGTTTTATTTAATTTTATT
>NW_006174192.1:0-295 GCF_000334495.1 Tupaia belangeri chinensis | reverse complement strand
ATGGAGAGAGCTAGTAACTACTGTGAGCAAGTCCCCTGGCCCCTGATCAGCCTCCTCCCATGACTGGTGACTGTTTAATGAGCTGTGCGACCCCCACAAAAACAGAAGTGCCCTCTGCGTGGCCTCTGACCCTCTGCACAGCCCCTTCTGGGTGGTCCTCACCAGGTCTCTGAGCTGGGTGGGAGGCTATCCTGGCAACCACTGCCCATTCCACTCACCCCTCACTATACCTGCCCCAGAACCTGGCCTGGGTACAGGGGCAGGGAGAAGAGAAGGCATTAGTAGGAAAAAAAAA
>NW_006174191.1:0-295 GCF_000334495.1 Tupaia belangeri chinensis | reverse complement strand
CCAGAGAGAGACAGATACAGAGGAAAAGGAGAGAGCCCTCCCCATGTGGAATGGTCATGTTGCAATCCTTTCCCCTCCTTCTTTCTCCCTTTTTGGGATTTTGGGCTCTTTGGGGCCATGCAGAACTCAGCGCTGGCTAGGATCCTAGATTCAACCAGGCGGTTGGAATGTGGGATCCACTGCCTTAATCATCAGGCCACAGAGCCCGTCAAAATCCTAAAAGGTTCTGCAAAACTAAAATCTGAATGTATTGGAGGAGCACATCATTGGGGAACAGCAGTTAGTGTAATGGCTA
>NW_006174190.1:0-295 GCF_000334495.1 Tupaia belangeri chinensis | reverse complement strand
TTTTTTTTCTTTAATATCCTCTCCAGTTATTTTTGTCTTCTGAGTTATCTCACCTCAACCCCTCTCTTAAATGTTTTGGTTCTTCGAAGTTCTGACACTTCTGTTCTCTTTTCACGTGTGTCGCAGAGTGAGGTCTTAAACGCTACCCAAATGCCCAAGGCTGACACATCCTTTCCATCATCTCTCAAGCCTCTCCTGAGCCCAGGTCTGTGCATCTGATTACCCTCCAGCGAGCTCCACCGGAGTGTCTCATAGGCAAAGCGTTGGTCTGCTTGGGCTGCTGTAACAAAATACC
>NW_006174189.1:0-295 GCF_000334495.1 Tupaia belangeri chinensis | reverse complement strand
CAATCCTCTTAGATCTTAGAAGGCCAGTGCCCCTCTGCACCATTCCCACTGGTCAGACTTCCCCGCGTTCTGCTTGGTTCGGGTCCCCTGAGCATGGCTGGCGTTACGATTAACCTGTCATTTACTCCTCTTCTAGGCATCCGAGACAGAGTGTCCGACTGGGATGAGTTTCTGCGGCAGACCCTGGTGGGAGCTTGCAGTCCTCCCGTTCCGCTGCTAGAGGGCGTGAGTATTCCTGCATGCCGAATCCCTGTGGGAAACCAGCTCATTTTTCCAGGAATTTTAACCTTGGTTG
>NW_006174188.1:0-295 GCF_000334495.1 Tupaia belangeri chinensis | reverse complement strand
GCTTTGGTCCGAGCCCTTGTCTGTAAATGCGGCTTCCACCACTGATGAGCCACAGTACACTTCAGAGCATCTGTTCATCTGCCTGTATCTTGCTTGCCTCATTTATAAAATGGGAATTACAATAGTACCTTTCTATAGTTCTATAGTTTTTGTTTGCTTTTCCATTTTTGTTTTTCTGTTTTGCTTTAAAGGACTTAGTAAGGTACTATACACATTGCACCCCAGAACACGGTTCTCATAAACCCTGGCCTTTAAAAATCTATCTGGGGTGGCCAGCAGGTGGCATAGTGGTTAA
>NW_006174187.1:0-295 GCF_000334495.1 Tupaia belangeri chinensis | reverse complement strand
AAGAGGCTGGAGGAGGGCCCTCCAGAGAGGCTCTGTGCTGCAGACTCTGGGAGGCGGCTGGAAAGAGGCCACTGGATTTGGCGACCCAGAGCTTGGTGCGCTTTTAAGGAGAGATCACCTGCTCAGAGACCACATTCCCAGTGGGTCAGGAGAGGTTCAAATGGAGAGGCCTGGCATGAAATAAAAGGAACAGGACAGTGAGCGGCTGGCAGCAGGTTCAATGAGAGATACGCATGTTTCAGACAAGATGAGGTAGGCCGTGCCTGTTGATGGACCAAGAAAAGGGGGGGCTCCG
>NW_006174186.1:0-295 GCF_000334495.1 Tupaia belangeri chinensis | reverse complement strand
CTGGACGGCGGCAGGGCTGGGAGGCGTGTGGCCGAGGGGCTGGGCTCCGACGGGCACATCCCAGGTGGCCACCTAAGGATGGCGCAGGAGAGCAGGGGCCAGCCTAGGCCCCAGGACCACAAGCATCAGGAGCTGCAGCTGTCTGGAGCTCCACCATTCACATTTAAAACTAAATGTCCTCTCCTCAGAAAGATTTTTCCTAACCACAAGACGTATTCATATTCCATCACATTGTTTTATTTCCTTCAAATACTGGAGGACTCAAACTGGAGGAGTCTGACCCGGCGAGGCCCCA
>NW_006174185.1:0-295 GCF_000334495.1 Tupaia belangeri chinensis | reverse complement strand
AGAGAGGGTGAGAGACAGAGAAAGAGAGACAGACATCTCTGGCAGGGTTTCCACCCTGTGGTCTGCCCCCGCTTCTGCTGGCCTGGACCACAGGCAGGCGTGTTTGTTCCTGGGACACTCTAGGAGGTCTCACGGGGTGATCTCAGGACTTTTCCTAATTGGGTCCAGTGGTACCATAACTGCACCACTACCTTTCCCGTAATTCTAGACATATCTCTTTTGGGCAGCTACATTTAATGGGATTCTTCTGGCATTAAGATTTCAAAAATTGGTGGGACCACCAGTTAGCATAATG
>NW_006174184.1:0-295 GCF_000334495.1 Tupaia belangeri chinensis | reverse complement strand
GATGGTGACTATGAAAGTAAGTAGTGATATTAAAAATAGTGATGATGATAAAGATGGAATTGATGGAACTGTAGATTTGAAAATTCTGCCATTAGAAATTAACGTATGTTACCATTGGCAGGCACCAGCAGATGAGGGAGAAGCCAACACCATAGTCTGTGTCCTCTCAGAAATGACAACTTATCAAGACATTTGCATTCCACAAAGGGGCACAAATTTCACTTATTCAGCACTCATTATAGGTTGAGAGGTTTTGCTTCTCAAATAAACAAAAGGTGGGACCAGCAGTTGGCGT
>NW_006174183.1:0-295 GCF_000334495.1 Tupaia belangeri chinensis | reverse complement strand
TGACTTTTGATTTTGATAGCATGTAAACTAAGACTCTTGGTTTAGATGAGAGACAATTCTTCATAGATGTAATAGTCAATCAGCTCAATGGAGATTTATTTCTTCAAGGAAAGTTCAATAGATCTGAGAAATAAGGAAAATGTCAAAAGCTTCTGGTCAGTATTTACATGCTATTTGTTATGAATATATTAAATAAATTTGCAAGTGAAGTCAGTAGCTACTCAGAGGTATATTTTTATTAGGAAGAGAAGGTAATTAATGGTTAAAAGGCAATTCCTCAGACATCATCAATATT
>NW_006174182.1:0-295 GCF_000334495.1 Tupaia belangeri chinensis | reverse complement strand
GCAACCAATACTCACAGTGAGAAATAGGGGCTCTGAGAGAAGCAATTTGCACAGATTTCCTGAGTCTGGATTCATTTGCCACCACTCTGTCTCGTGTTTTTCCTCATAAGATAGAAAACTGAAGACAAACCAAATAGACAATGTGAACAAAAAGAAAGTAACCATGGATGTATTCTGTTGGCAAGGTTTCAGTAAATGGTTTAGAAATATTAAGTGGTGTATGTGTATGTGTGAGTGAGAAAGAGCTAGAGAATGTTTTCATATAAACCTCGTATAGCATAGTATCGATTTTTAA
>NW_006174181.1:0-295 GCF_000334495.1 Tupaia belangeri chinensis | reverse complement strand
AAAAAAAAAAAAGAGAAAATGCATATAATGAAAAAAATATGCATAGATTTCAATTTTTTGCAGGCACAAAATAAACTTGTAATTTAATATCTTTTTTCTGCAAAGTTCCTTCATCAACTAACTGAATATGCATCTGTATACTAACTTATTTAAAATTGCATTTATTTGTTTTTAGATTTATAATTATGTATTTTTATTAAATGCCAACATTTTATTAAGTTTCCTAATAAATGTAATAGTTAAAATAGTTTTACAATAGTCATATTTAAAAATAGTACCTCTAAAAAGAAAGGAG
>NW_006174180.1:0-295 GCF_000334495.1 Tupaia belangeri chinensis | reverse complement strand
TCTCTCTGGCGAGCACATATGCCCTAGGGTAAAAATCTAAAAAAAAGGAAAAAAATGCATAAACACAATATGATGATAACAGCACAAAAAAGATGAGAGAAAATGGACTTACATTAGAGCAAAAGTGCTATATATTACTGGACTTGAATCAGTAATAACCTGAAAAACACAGTCATACACTGAAGACACACATTGAAATTCTAAGAACAACTGCAATAAATACAAGTACATAAATACAGCTAAAAAAAATTAGGTTGGTGCAAAAGCAATTGCAGTTTTAGACCATGAGTTTTAA
>NW_006174179.1:0-295 GCF_000334495.1 Tupaia belangeri chinensis | reverse complement strand
GAGAGAGAGAGACTGAGCACGTGCACCCCGAGGGTCCTGACGCTGCGATGCGACTCAGCCTCAGCCTGCCCCGGGTCACACAGGGAGGCCAGCTGCAAACCCGGAACCTTCCCACGAGGGCTGGCCCCGTGGGGTTTCCACTGCACCACCGGCAGCCCTCCTCCATCCCCTTCCTGTCATCTCCCCCACATCCAGCCCTGGGTACAGCACTGCTAACTCCCTGCCTCTCTCAGCCCACCCCCTCCTCGCCACCTCCGCTGCGACCTCCTCATCGGCCTCCTCACCGTCCCCTCAC
>NW_006174178.1:0-295 GCF_000334495.1 Tupaia belangeri chinensis | reverse complement strand
TTCTAAGAGTCATCATTAAATTTCCTCAAAGTGGCTGTCAAATGTTATTAGTAGTAGTAAAAACGGAAATCACATGGTAAATTAACCTTTTCGATGATGACGATTTTTCATATACATTAACTTGTCTTAATGAGAAAAATTGACTAAAGTACTTGTTCCCTGTGAATAAAGATATTTTACACATAAAGTTTGGATTTAGGTATGTTTAGTTAAAATACAAACTTATTTATAAACTAGATAGGATAGTCTGAGCTTAGATGCATTGTAAGTAGTTTTGCATTTTAACATCAAACCA
>NW_006174177.1:0-295 GCF_000334495.1 Tupaia belangeri chinensis | reverse complement strand
CATACATGAACTTAAATAAACACATACAAAATATCTCAGTTGAAATTTCTAACACGATACATATTAAATATAAGTCACATCAATAAAAGTTCATTACAGTGTTCAGTAATTTTTAAAAGTGAGAAAGAGTCTTAACAGAAAGCTTGAAACTTGCCCTAAACTAGCTGATATGGGCATGATACAAGTCTGTTATTCATTTTATGGGCCTGAGTCTAGTTCACAGACCTCCACTCAAGTTGCTTTTGTTCATTTGTTTTTTTTGTCTTTATTTTTGTTTTTGCCCAGGAAAGAGCAA
>NW_006174176.1:0-295 GCF_000334495.1 Tupaia belangeri chinensis | reverse complement strand
GAGAATGGAGAAGGGACTGCGGCATGGCCAATCCCACTGTGGGATGATTTCTCACTTTGTCTCTCTCAGGTGAGTGCCCCTAAAAGATGCTAAAAATCTAAATCAAACAAGCAAAAACCCACAAATGTTCATAACACATTATTGCAATAGCCAAATGGTGGAAACAACCCAAATGTCTATCAACAGATAAATGAATAAAGAAAATTTGGTGTATCCATATAATGGAGTATTATTCAGCCATAATAAATGGAATGAAGTACTGATAGTTGCTACATGGTTGAACCTTGGCAATGAT
>NW_006174175.1:0-295 GCF_000334495.1 Tupaia belangeri chinensis | reverse complement strand
TGTGTTGTGCACATTGTTGGACTCAGTCCTCAACAAAGCTGTCTGATGTAGCCACTTATGGTAAGACACCCAGCTCTCCACAGAAGAGCAAACCCCACTTCCACGGAAAGGGAGTTGCAGCTGAACATGTGGTTGCCCAGGAAGGCAGGCTTCTTTGCAGCTCATCTGGCCTTATGACCACATTTATATTAACAGGATGTTATTACAAGTTAGATGTGCGACTTCTGGGTCATTTGTTAAGTCCAAAGGCAAGTCTCGTACTGTCATCTCACTCTCTCTCAGCCTACCCCCCCCC
>NW_006174174.1:0-295 GCF_000334495.1 Tupaia belangeri chinensis | reverse complement strand
AGTTGGCCATGCAGGAGGAGTACAATAACATAACCACCATGCCATCTGTTGGTACCATATAAATAAATATTATTCCATTTTATGGCTATGTCACAACTGATTCCCCCTGATCTTATATGCATATACACATAGGCTCAAAAAGTAATTTTGGTGAATTGAAACTTTTATCATTATGTAATACTTTTTTTCTACTTTTGTTTCTTCTTATAGAATACTTGTCTTTCACTGCATAACAAATTACACAAATTCTAGGGAGGGGGTAAAAAATAATTCATTTGTTATTGGCTTTTTTTTT
>NW_006174173.1:0-295 GCF_000334495.1 Tupaia belangeri chinensis | reverse complement strand
CTGTCGGCCATGTGAGAGTCTAGCACCTTATTCACCCCACTACCTGCTAGCCCCTAAAAGATGTCTTTTGAAGAGAAGACTCCATCATTTCAAACGTTTGGAAACTAAGGACCTAGACCACCATCTTCACTTTGCAGAGACTGAGGGCCAGAAGGGGAAGTGAAGGTCAGGGGCAGAGGAAGAGACAGAGGAACCGGAACCTGGTCGGAGCAAGCCCTGGTGCCCCTGCGCTCCTCCTGATGGGACAGTCAACACTCCAAGGAGTGACTTTGAGCTTCGATTCCCCACAGTGCCC
>NW_006174172.1:0-295 GCF_000334495.1 Tupaia belangeri chinensis | reverse complement strand
GATTTTGCAGTGAGGTCACTGTACCACCACTCTGGTTAATACCCATTGATAGCTCCCTACCACCCTTGGCACAACACGTAAGCTCTAGCCTGGCACTGCAGACCCTCAGCCACCCAGCCCTGCCCAATTTGCCTTCTCGCTTCCTCACACTAAGTCTAATGTGAACTGGTTAAAGCAATTAATTATTATATTTTTAATGATTTATTTTAGAATTATTAATTTAATTTTATCTTTTGTTTGTTTTGTTTTAGTTTGGCCAGACAGAGAGAGAGGGGAAGTGAGAAATCAAGCTGCC
>NW_006174171.1:0-295 GCF_000334495.1 Tupaia belangeri chinensis | reverse complement strand
GGATCATTAGCAAAATAAATAAGGAAGGCACTTACACTTTCTATCAGTCTAAACTTTACAGTCATTGTTTCAACATGCTAACAGAACACCATCAGCCAACTGTGTGAAAAGATCTTATTTTTCACTTCCAAATGGAAAAGGTCCTAGTTTATTCAAATGTATTTGACTTATGTAAAAAATGGCATACTACGGGAAATGACAAAACAGATGTGTATCTACCTAACTGAAGAGCTATCTTGCTGAGGAAAACATTGTTTCTTCACATCTGTTCTAAACTGTAAGATGAGTGGATCCT
>NW_006174170.1:0-295 GCF_000334495.1 Tupaia belangeri chinensis | reverse complement strand
GAGAGAGAGAGAGAACCTTCCAGGGGTGTGTGATCACTCGCAGTCCTTTTCCTCTGTCACTTCACCCTCTCAGGGTTTGGGGCACACAGGCACAAGTGCGCAATGTGCTTCTCAACTTCCTGGGCCAGGAATCAAACCATGGTCAGCCAGGTGGGATCTCATTCCCACGTACCGGACTTTACTACCATGCTATGGCCCTCCATTTTCAGCGTCATTGTTCCTCTCAGCCTAAGCAGATGTAAACACCTTCCGGGGAGGGGCTGTGCGTGTTCTCACCATGGAGCGTCAGTGTCCA
>NW_006174169.1:0-295 GCF_000334495.1 Tupaia belangeri chinensis | reverse complement strand
ACAGTTAAACATACTTTATAAAAAAAAGTACAAAAGTGACATTAGAAATTTTTTTGAAGAAAAGTATACCCTCTAACAGCAAAGAAATATGAACCAGACAATGAATGGCACAAAGACAGCACTAACAGAGTACTCAGTCACCACCCAGAAACCTCGTCTGAGTTATGGAATCGAGTCAGTTTGAGAAGTTACACATTCAGCTCGTTTCTGAACTAGACTGTCTTATTTTGTCTTTCTTTCCTAAGAACAGAGTTAGGTCTTTACTACTGCTGGGACAAAATACTGTACATGAATT
>NW_006174168.1:0-295 GCF_000334495.1 Tupaia belangeri chinensis | reverse complement strand
GATGTTTGCACAACTCCATAATCTTACTGAAACTCATTAAACGGCACACTTACAATGGATCAATGTTATGGTGTATAAATTATACCTTGATAAGGTTATTAAAGTTAACCAAAGCACCAAAGAAACAATAAAAAACACAAAGTGCTTTTTTAGAAGTTGAACTCATTGGAGTAGAGAGCAGAATGGTGGCTACCAGAGGTTGGGGGAGAGGAGTAAGGGAGAACGGGGAGATGTCATTCAAAGGGTCATACAAAGTTTCAGTTAGACAGCAGTGGTATGTTTTAGAGACCTACTG
>NW_006174167.1:0-295 GCF_000334495.1 Tupaia belangeri chinensis | reverse complement strand
TCCAAAACTTTATGTATTTAATGAGGGTGAGAGACAGAAACAGAGACAGAGAGAGATACGACACCTGGCACAAGGTCTCACGTCAGAGTCTCTGTCTCCTCTGTCCCAGCTTTTTCAGCAGCCGAGATCATGGGCACACATGCCCAGCCTGTACAGATCAACCAGGGAACTGAACGTCAACTCACCTACATGGATCCAGCATCACTTTGACTGTGTGTTACTGCTGTGTGGCTAAGAAGGCCTAATCTCTCTTTATACATCACCTGGACTCAGGTATTTATTTATTTATTTATTT
>NW_006174166.1:0-295 GCF_000334495.1 Tupaia belangeri chinensis | reverse complement strand
AATAATTAAAAATTGAAAATCTCGAATTCAGGAATGAATCATCTCTGAAACCTTCCCAACTTGTGACCTAGTTTTAAGGATAAAAACTTTGGGAGAACTGGGGCTTAGGGCTAGGCATCATTGTCTATATAGATCATTATATCTATTTCTTACATCAAATAAAATTTAGTGACAACTATGGTTTTTGCCATCGAATTATATTGGCATTTATAAATTAAAATAAGAAAGATTGAAGAAAATAATTGTGGACATCTGTTCATTAGACACTGAGTAGTATTCCATAGAGTATATGTGC
>NW_006174165.1:0-295 GCF_000334495.1 Tupaia belangeri chinensis | reverse complement strand
TTTTTTTTTATTTTTAATTACCTCAAGTGTAGGTTGGCAGCCTTCACTGCTTCTCTCTGCTCAAGAGGGATGTTGATTTTTGAGTCATAGAATAAAATGATTTAGGAAAAAGAATCCTCAGTGTTCAGGCTTCGCCTTCTAGCTTCAAAGCCTTTTACAAGCTGCAATTCATTAAACGCAATAATCATTTGGGGCCAGCGGACCGACCTCTGCAGGGAGAGAGGCCAAGCCCTCCCACCACCCCCACCTCCTTCTCTTTGTGTTCACAGCCACAGCAGCAAGCAGGAGAGGGGGC
>NW_006174164.1:0-295 GCF_000334495.1 Tupaia belangeri chinensis | reverse complement strand
ATTTGTCAATTGTTCACCTTAGCGCCAATAAGAGACTATGGATATCTTCCCAGGATATCTCAATGTTCTTTGCCCTGAAGCAGGTTGATGAAGATGGACAAAAAGGCCCCAGCTACACTGCTAGAGATTGCTGCACAGAGCCTGCTGCGCAATGAGCCTGCAGCTATCCAGGCCCTTGAAGAGGTCCCAAGAGATCTCTTTGTTCCATTGTTCACTGCTGCCTTCTTGGGTGGTCGTAAGAAGATACTGAAGGCTATGGTGAGAGTTTGGCCCTTTCACTGTCTCCATATCGGGA
>NW_006174163.1:0-295 GCF_000334495.1 Tupaia belangeri chinensis | reverse complement strand
GTTACTCCTCATTCTTCCTCAGCCTAACCTCAAGGAGGCAAATCTACTCCTGTTCTCTCTATGTCCTGTAGGCCCATAGCCCCAACAACGCTAGCCCAACTGGAATGCTGTGGTTAAGAGTGTGGGCCCCGGGGAGTCCGCGTGGCACGGCTAGATGGTCACCATGAAGTCCAACCCCTTCATGAGCTCGCACCGCAGCAAAAACCGCAAAGGCCACTTCAATGCCCCCTCGCATGTGTGCGGGAAGATCATGTTGCCCCCGCCGTCCAAGGAGCTGCGGCAGAAATACAACGTC
>NW_006174162.1:0-295 GCF_000334495.1 Tupaia belangeri chinensis | reverse complement strand
GATGCTGGATTAAAACAACTCTCTAAGACTCTTTTACCTGCATCAGCTAGCCTCACACACTTACAAGTATGCACTGGCTTCTTAGTCTGTTATATACTGTAATGATAAGAAAGCTTGTTCAAAGAGGCATATTAAGCCATACTTAGCCATCCAAAGGTGTGGCCCAGCAATCAACTGACAAAGAGTTCATGGGATTATATGAGCAGAAGCACTGCTAGTATGAACTGAGAGTAGTGGAGACAAAATGAGGGCATGATCTCAGAATTCAAGGCTTTGACAGGATGGGATGATAATT
>NW_006174161.1:0-295 GCF_000334495.1 Tupaia belangeri chinensis | reverse complement strand
TGGCATGGAGACTCTGCTACAAGTGTCTCTTTTCACTTCTCTCTGTATAAAAATAAACTTTTTTAAGTGTTATTTTAATTCCCTTTCCCCCAGATACTACACAGTGCCTCAGATAGCAGTACTAGGTGCAGAAACTACCGAATTAAACGAAGTAAGTGTCAGAAAGAAGGAAGATTACAAAACTCAAATGAAAAGAGTAAGAGAGTGTTGAGGAGGGAAAGTATGAGGGGAAAGAAAAGCAAGGAGAGGGCAATAATAAAGCCAGATCTATCTCTCTCTCTCTCTCTCTCTCTCT
>NW_006174160.1:0-295 GCF_000334495.1 Tupaia belangeri chinensis | reverse complement strand
TGGTCCACATGTCAGTTTTTGTGCCAATACCCACTGTTTTTATTATCACAGCTTTGGGGACAGGGAGTGAGATGCCTCCTTCTTCGCTCTTCTTGCACAGAATTGCTTTGGCAACATGGGGTTGTTTATGATTCAAGGCAAATTTTGAGACTGTGTTTTCTAAATATGAGAAGAATTTGGTATTTTGATTTGGAATTACATGAAATATTTAAATTGATTTCAGTAGAACTGAAATTTTGATTATATTCATTCCTCCAGGTGCAGGAACATGAAATGTCCTTCCATATTTTTGTAT
>NW_006174159.1:0-295 GCF_000334495.1 Tupaia belangeri chinensis | reverse complement strand
AGATATTCGAAAGCCATTTTGTTGCATTCTGCATGTATTTAATTTTTAAAAAACTCCAGCACTTACAAATATATTAAGAATACAATTCTGGGTAAAGTAAAATATGTCTGTTTCATTGTTGATTGCATTTCATTATTTCTGAGAAATAAAGATTAAGAGAACAGTAAGTACAACCCTAGATAAAATTGTAGTTTTTTTTTTCACAATTATTTATTTAATTTTATGTAGCATTATTACTCTTTTTTTAAAATTTGTTACATGTCATGAGAGAGAGAGAGAAAAGTGAGAAAACAAG
>NW_006174158.1:0-295 GCF_000334495.1 Tupaia belangeri chinensis | reverse complement strand
GAAGTGGCTGGGGCTTAGGGCTCTGGTGGAGGATTCAAGACAGGAGGATGAGGCCGTGCCCAGGTGGCTTTAGATGCCCCCTCTAGTCCCCATGTTACAGCCACTGCAGACTCGGTCAGCCACTGTGGTGCCTCAGGGTGTGACAAGCACTCATATGGTGGCTTCTCAGCCTGCCATGGACAGGGCCTGCATTCCCCTGAGGGTCCCGGGGAGACATGGCCCAGGCTACTGTGTCTTGGGCATCTGCCCATGATGTCCTCACCGCAGTGTCCTCCCTGCTACCTACCAAGGCTCC
>NW_006174157.1:0-295 GCF_000334495.1 Tupaia belangeri chinensis | reverse complement strand
GCCTCAGGTCGGGGGACGTCCCAAGGCACTGGGTGCCTCATTCACAAGACCGTTGCCCACCCAAAACAATGCTGCTCCCTCCCCCAAGCAGGTCAAGGCAACAACACGCACGTGCGCACTTTCCCGCGTGCCAAGCATCCCTCACTAAGTTTCTGCTTCCACACAACCGCCCAAGCCATCACCTTCCAACTCCACGATTTCCATTCGCTCTCCTTCAACATCTTGGCCGACGAACTTCAAGCCCTGCTCTTCCAGGCATTTTTTCAAGACTGGATTCACCTGTCGAAATAGGAAA
>NW_006174156.1:0-295 GCF_000334495.1 Tupaia belangeri chinensis | reverse complement strand
AAAAAAAAAAAGAGAAAGGAAAGAAAATCTGAATATGAAAAACACTGGGAGATGGTCTGCCAAACGTGTCACCGATGGTCGGGCCATCGTGGTGAAGTCCCTCTTTCCTACCTTGCACAGCCTTACTCTGACCTAGCTGCTCTGCTACACGCATGCTCCTCAGCACTGTGAAAATGATTTCTTTCAATACAACACACTGGAAAACCCCTGGGGAGCCAGTTACGCGTCACTAAACTAACCAGCCCCTGTCTTTCCATGTCCCTAATTGCTGGCGCAAATACAGAAGGGGTTACTG
>NW_006174155.1:0-295 GCF_000334495.1 Tupaia belangeri chinensis | reverse complement strand
TGCTATAACCACCACACCACCTGCTGGGCAGGGTTAAGGTTTTTATGCCTTTATTCTTTTCATTCCGTCTTGAGGGCGGGGAGATGGGGGTGAATGGCTCTCTGCGGGAAGATGTGGGGATTCTTTCATCAGAGCAGGAACTTTCCCAGGGTGAGCAGTAACTCCAGTGCTGGGTTTTGTGTGAGCCTGAGTAAGTGACTGCTGTTAGGCTGTTGTCAGTGTTGCTCTTTACAAGGATTTATTTATATTCATTAGAAATCCAGGTCACAAGATCATTTGTTTTGCTGGTGGGTGG
>NW_006174154.1:0-295 GCF_000334495.1 Tupaia belangeri chinensis | reverse complement strand
CTGCCCAGGGTCTGCCCCAGATCCTGGCAGGCTGAAGGAAGGGATATAGCCACATGGCTGGATCCTGTGGCGGGTGCCCTTCTCCACGTGTGTGCATGTCCTCTGTCATGAACGACCAACAAAGAAGTGAGGGTAGTTCTTGAGAATGAATTAGAATGGTTCTAATGTACAGGTATAGGCATTGAGTTGGCAGTAGCAGTTATTATTGTGTTATTAGCTAATATACTGTAGCTTAAGTAAATATCTACTGAAAGAGGAACAACAAAGATTATTTTCATGATAATCTTTTTTTTTT
>NW_006174153.1:0-295 GCF_000334495.1 Tupaia belangeri chinensis | reverse complement strand
AAAAAAAAAAAAGACATTAAGAGCTCTTGCATGTGTGTTTCCTCATGAGTTTCAATCATACATGTTCAGCTTTTTGAATCCTCAAACTCCAAATCCATAACACTTTCCTGAAACAGTTTCTTGGGCCTTGAATATTCTTAGGTATTCTTTAGGCAATCCAAGAAATCAAAACATGGAAGAATCTCGTAATCCTCACTTATTTGTTCCTTCATACATTTGTTTCCTTTAATCATTTATTCATTCATTTAAATTGCCAGAGGGTGTATGTGCTTACTGGGGAGAGAGAGAGAGAGAG
>NW_006174152.1:0-295 GCF_000334495.1 Tupaia belangeri chinensis | reverse complement strand
GGGGGGGTGACTCTCACTTTCTTTCTTTTAAAAGAACATAATTATCATAAACTATTGCTGTCTGTGCTTACCAGTAATGTCTCCTGGATGCTGCCTATATTAGACAGTGTCCCTAAAAGGAACCTCTGAGGTAGAGTTGACAAGATGCGTGCCTCCTAGAAAATGCAGGCAGCCAGGAATCTACTCCATGTAGGAGAGGAAGATGTTAGTGTCTTTCCTGCAATGATAGCAGCAGACAGTTTCTGTGTCTGGTAGCTGTACCTAGGCAGAATCTGATTCCCTCCAGAGAGCAAAA
>NW_006174151.1:0-295 GCF_000334495.1 Tupaia belangeri chinensis | reverse complement strand
ACACTGAAAACAGGGAAACGGGAGGCCTTCATACACCAGAATGGGAGCCCAGGCAGCTCTGGGGTATACGGCTTCAGTGCCCAATCTTGGGGTCACCGGGAAGAGCAGGACCTGGAAGGGGCTGGGGGCTCCTGAGGTGAGCGAGTGGGGTTGGGGAGGTGGGGACCAGAGGGCAGGGTTTTGAGAGGGACTGTGCAGGGGAAGGAGGGGTCTTGCGGTAGACTAGCATGAAGGCCGAGGCCTCCCATCCACCCGGCTTTAGGACATGGGCAGGGGACAGGGTGCCAGTTCCAGG
>NW_006174150.1:0-295 GCF_000334495.1 Tupaia belangeri chinensis | reverse complement strand
TAGGCCTTCTCTCGCCTCCTGACTCTGCACACATCACCTGCTCCCCCTCCTCTGCTATTCAACACCCTGCTTCCCCTTTACAAACCAGTGCCGCCTCTTCCTGGAAGCCCTCCTCTAGCCTGTGACCTATAGGATGAATCGCTCCCTCCTTAACTTCTCTGCCTCCTCAAATCCTGCTTGCCCTCTGCCCCTGCCTGTGGACTGACTGATGCCTAGACCAGAGGGCTGGGGCTGTTTTACTCATCTCGGCACAAGGCTGTTTGTGGTAAAGATCATATTAAATAATAATGATCAG
>NW_006174149.1:0-295 GCF_000334495.1 Tupaia belangeri chinensis | reverse complement strand
GGCTAACCAGACCAACCCCTGGGGTGGACCGGCCGCTCCCGCGAGCACTTCAGACGCCGCCTGGCCGTCGTTCGGTAAAGACCCCGGCATTGGTCTCTATGCTAGCCTGCTGCTGGGCGAGGGGCGGGGGCAGACCTTCCACTGCCTCTCACCAGGACAGGCAACCGCGGGTGTGTGGGCTCCTCTGATCCACAGGGACTTCCGGCCCTCCAGATTCTCTTTGAGACGGTGCGTGGCCTTCTTTTCTGGGTTTGTTTTTCTGTTTGGAAGGAGAAAGCTGACTGCCTCTCTGCCC
>NW_006174148.1:0-295 GCF_000334495.1 Tupaia belangeri chinensis | reverse complement strand
AGAACTGAGATGTCCTTGGAGCACGCGGGCAACTCAGCCAGGAGAGCGGATTTGGCTTCCCTCTGCCAGCGGGTTTCTACTGTTTCTACTGGAAGAACACTCTGTATTTCCATGTCCTAGGTATGTCATTTAAAAACTGAAGTTATGGAGACCAGCAGAGGGCATAATGTTGGCACCTCTGTACTCCCACATAGTCAATAGTGGGTCCAGTACCAGACCAGTGGAGACCTGGGGACTTGAAACTCACACCAGTCACATGTGTGCGTGTCCCCAAAATCCCAGGAGGAGAATGGAG
>NW_006174147.1:0-295 GCF_000334495.1 Tupaia belangeri chinensis | reverse complement strand
TTTCAGGTAGCGTTAGAGTCAGCTCTGCTACAGTGGCAATGGATGAAGCCAATCACTCTGTGGTCTCTGAGTTTGTGTTCCTAGGACTGTCCAATTCATGGGAGATTCAGCTGTTTCTTTTCTTCTTTTCCTCTGTCTTCTACATGGCAAGCCTCATGGGAAACCTCCTCATAGTGTTCTCTGTGGCCTCTGACTCTAACTTACACTCTCCCATGTACTTCCTGCTGGCCAATCTGTCTTTTCTTGACCTGGGAGGTTGCTCTATTGCAACCCCCAAAATGCTCTATGATCTCTT
>NW_006174146.1:0-295 GCF_000334495.1 Tupaia belangeri chinensis | reverse complement strand
TGTAAAATAAATAAAATTTTTTTAAAAAGAAATATAAGGTCTTATGGAACTGTAAAATGGAGAAATGAGATTTAATTTACTGTAGGTATCAAGGAGTTGCTTTGCTCAAGTTATAAAAAAAAGTGCAGAGTTATAGTAACTAACCTTATAGAGAAAAAAAGTGCAGTAAGAGGTTGAGGTGTCCCTCTGCCTCAGTTGATTGCACTTACTGCTCTGGTCTCTGCTCCATGGCGAGGTTCAGGAGGTTAATGGCGATGGGAAAGACATGGGAAGGGCCAGTTTGAGATAGAAAAAA
>NW_006174145.1:0-295 GCF_000334495.1 Tupaia belangeri chinensis | reverse complement strand
CCCAGTCTGCCTTGCTTTGTGAACTCGGCTTCCCACACTTCATCACCAGGCGTCCTGGTTCCCCCAAGTGCAGCTCTGGAAGGTTCTGGTATGGTACGTGGTGCATCCAGCAATGTATGGGGCCAGGACTGCCCAAAGCTATGGAGGCAAGTGAAGCTCTGAAGGTTGGACGGCCACCAGATCTGAAAGTCAGTGAGCCTGGAGGACAGAGTATTAAGCCAAGGAAGATTGTTCTTGAGCCTTAAGGTTCTGGATTTGCCTGGTAACCATCACCCATTTCTTCTTTCCTATTTGG
>NW_006174144.1:0-295 GCF_000334495.1 Tupaia belangeri chinensis | reverse complement strand
TGGCCATGTGAGATTCTAGCAACATAATCATTATGCAATCTTCTGTTTCCATCATATGGAATAGTTTTTAAAGGAGAACTATTTTTATTATTGACTTAAGAGGCTTTCTAATGATCCTCTTGATTTGAATACTTTATTTCCTGCTATTGTCCATCTATTTTATTCCACTGCAGCTACATTCATCTCCACTGAGTGTATCAAATATAGGCACCATGTAATTGACTTACAGCCTTTGCATTGTCTGTTTCCAAAATATCTGAATAATGTTCTTACTAAATGTCACCTTTTTTTTTTT
>NW_006174143.1:0-295 GCF_000334495.1 Tupaia belangeri chinensis | reverse complement strand
TAATGATATACAGTAATTGAATGTAAAATAATTTAAATACATATTTAAATAAAATAAAAAAGGAAAAGATGAGGCTTATAAAATAAAAAAAATAAAAAATTAATTCCTGTCCTTACTCTGATAATTTGTTATTGACAAATCAGTCTTTACAAATGCTTTTAAAGGAAAAATAATGTAAAGTGAAGGTTTTGTTTGTTTGTTTGTTGATGTTGTTGTTTTGGAGATGTTTTTGCTATATGTCTTGTGAGCTCACCGGAAGGACAGAGAGAAAGACAGACAGAAATCCAGAAATGAC
>NW_006174142.1:0-295 GCF_000334495.1 Tupaia belangeri chinensis | reverse complement strand
TCCTCCTTGACACTCCTGCAACCTTTGACCTTCTGACCTGCAGAGCCTCTATCACATTCCCAGGCTTTGTGGACATCTTCACTGCACAGGCTTAAGGGTAAGGGTGGTGGTTGCTGTTTTGGCACCCGTCTTCTTGCTAAACCAAACAAGTCGGTTTTGTAGGTCTTGTTTGCTTCCAGACTGGCAGCTGGGGCAGACGCTGCCTATATAACACCCCAGGATCTGCATTGCCATATCTGTGTTGGTGCACGGCTCTCAGGTCTGGGCTTTGAGTCATGTGGAGGAAAGGGCCCTG
>NW_006174141.1:0-295 GCF_000334495.1 Tupaia belangeri chinensis | reverse complement strand
CACAGTCGACCACGTGGGAGTCCAGTTCCTTTAACCACCATACAACCTGCTGGCCCATGATCACCTATTTACCAGCTACAATGTAAAATCCAGGGAGCACCATATTCTGTCTCTGTCAAGTTGTTTACTGTGTTCCTGAGGATTGCTCGATTATTTGACAGTAAACTATTTCCTTGTCCATGAAACTGGATCAATAAAACAGGTTTCATTTGTAGAAAGTCTCAAATATCACTGTTTTTCTTTCTGTCTTTTAAAACTATGCTGACTAAAACTAGTTTGTTCAAAAAAAAAAAAA
>NW_006174140.1:0-295 GCF_000334495.1 Tupaia belangeri chinensis | reverse complement strand
TGGTCCTGAGTCACACAGAATCCTTTCCCCCAGCGCCATCCCACCAGGATCCTGGGCATGGGTGTTCCGCCCAGCAGGTAAGCTGCGGCAGAGCCTTGCACCGTGGTTGGCATGTGGGATCTGGCTTCCGCTGGATGACAAGAGCACAGTCCAAGACTAGCAGGTCACGCCAAATGACTAGAGCAAGGGCCTCCAGCAGCCAGGCTGCAGATGATCCGGACCTCCGATCCGGTAAGAACTCAGACGCCTCTAACAGTGGTAAGATCTAGGACACGCACGTGTGTGTGTGTGTGTG
>NW_006174139.1:0-295 GCF_000334495.1 Tupaia belangeri chinensis | reverse complement strand
GACAGCAGGCGGGTCAGGTAGATCTCAGGGAGCACTTTCTTGCGGTGGCTCTGCCGGTGGGACTTCTTGGGCTCCGCCAGCTCGTCTGTGGGCAGCACCTGGGAGGCCGGGCAGTGGTCAGCGCCCATGCCTGGCACCCTCCCCACAGGCCCCGGGAAGTCCATCCCATGCCCGGGGCGCCTGGCTCTGCCCACAGGCTGTGGTTCCCTCTGGATTCTGTCTCCCCCCACCCCAGCCTTTCCCAGGGCCTGGGAGCACTTTTCCCGGAGACCCAGCAGGGCAGAGAGCCAGGGCC
>NW_006174138.1:0-295 GCF_000334495.1 Tupaia belangeri chinensis | reverse complement strand
CTACTACTACTATGAAAATTTAACATTTTTTGAGCATTTAATATGAACCAGATACTAATGTAAGCACCTTATATATATGGTCTCACTTAATACTCACATCAAATTTATAACATATGAATAATGATTACCTTCATGTTACAAAAGAAAACTGAGGCAAAAGGAAGTTAAGTAATGTATCCAAGGTCACACAGTTAGTAAACAGTGAAATCAAATTCTAAGCCTAGACAGAATCTGTGCTCTCAAGCATCACTTTTTAAGTCTTTCTAAAAATAAATCAAAGAGGGACCAGCAGTTA
>NW_006174137.1:0-295 GCF_000334495.1 Tupaia belangeri chinensis | reverse complement strand
TAATTAATTTTTTTCAAATTAATTACAAAAAGAATAGAGAAATGGAAAAAGAGCAAAGAAATTTAAGGCAATAATTTGTTCTTCCTTTGTTTTGTTTTAAAACAAAATGGCAAATGAGGGAGACAGATAAACACATACTTTTATAGGATCTTGTAAACCTTGAAACATATTAGAACCTTTTTTTTTAGCCACAGTACTATTGAGAATAATGAGTCTACCTACTGTAAACCACCCCCAAAATTTCAAATCATGGTGGGCCATATGGGTGTCCAGTACCTTAACCATCATGTCACAT
>NW_006174136.1:0-295 GCF_000334495.1 Tupaia belangeri chinensis | reverse complement strand
AAAGATACTGGAGAGAGTTTGCATACACTCTTCGTTTGAATTTCTTTATAATATCTTACAATACTATGGTACATTTGTGTTATACTAAGGAACCAGAACAGAACTTATACATTATTATCAATTAAAGTCTATAGAGTCTTTTGGATTTCCTTATTTTTTACTCACTGTTCTTTTGATATTCTAGGATCCCATTGAGAAATCGCATTGCATTTAGCTTTCATATCTCCTAAGGCTTCTGTTGGTATAATAAGTGAGGTAGTTTTTCAGGTTTCTTCACTATAGAGCTTTCTTTTTT
>NW_006174135.1:0-295 GCF_000334495.1 Tupaia belangeri chinensis | reverse complement strand
GGAGCGGAGAGGAGGGCTCTGTCACCCCCGGCCCATGGCGTAGCCTGGGTCTCGAAGGAGAGCCAAGGGGTCGGGGTCCAGGAAGAGAGCCAGGGACGGCAGCAGCCGTGCTGAAGAGAGGGTGCCGGGGCTGGTGGTGGGAGTCGGCGTGGCCCGCCGGGGTCCGGGACCTTCAGGGACGAGGGTCTCCCACAGGCATGCAGGGGCTGGGGCCTCGGCAAGGGTGCTCGACCCACGTCTGTGGTGGAGCCCGGGACCCCAGGGAGGGAGGACAGAGCCCCAGTGGTGCTGAGAG
>NW_006174134.1:0-295 GCF_000334495.1 Tupaia belangeri chinensis | reverse complement strand
TTTTTTTTTTTTTTCCTTTGGAGGAAGAAGTGGAGAGGAGGGAAAGATGGCATTTCTGAATTTAAAATTCTGTATGGTATCTGAGTCTTCTCACCAAAACTCGGCTTTGACTATCTAGCCCTACTCTAAGAAGGAACTTGGACACACTGTTCATTGTGTTTAGTGGAACATCTGGTATTTATTGACAGTAGGCAATAGTGATGATTTTCAAGAAAATGGAAGCCAAAGTCTTGATGGATTCGAGTCCCTCTTATTTATGTCATGCTTTTTGTGTCAGAATCTTAAGCCTAAATAC
>NW_006174133.1:0-295 GCF_000334495.1 Tupaia belangeri chinensis | reverse complement strand
AATAAAATTAAATACATAATTCTTTAAAAAACAAACAATAAAACCATGTCGAGTGTTGGGTGACTGGGGGCTGGGACCCTCTCCTCACTTTCCAGTAGACTGGTGAGGCGAGGATGGGGCCGGGGCCAACCTCCCCGCCCGCCCTGGCAGCCTGCCACCTCCGCAGCCTGGCATCCAAGGCCAACCTAGATGTCCCTGCTGGCGTCCCATCCTTGCAGCCCTTCACCTTCTGCAGAGCTCTCCCACTGCACCCCGTTTTTCTTGCCCTGGTGTCTTTCCATCTGCACCCCTCTCT
>NW_006174132.1:0-295 GCF_000334495.1 Tupaia belangeri chinensis | reverse complement strand
CATTATGCTAACTGCTGGTTCCCCTATTTTTGATTACTCATTATAATAAATACAAATCCATTTTTTTCTTACAGATTCTTTTAAATAAATATACATGTGGCTGAATAAAATAAAAAATAAATTCTTTATTCTGCATGCAGTCATATATATTTAAAGGAACTGGTAAATCAGATTTTAAATAATACTAGTCCTATATACCATGTCATATTCTGTGTTCCAGATCCTAGGACAAGCACTGCTTCAATCTTCCGTCTAGAAATATAGTTCCATTGGGACCAGCAGTTACTGTAATGGC
>NW_006174131.1:0-295 GCF_000334495.1 Tupaia belangeri chinensis | reverse complement strand
CCCCTCCTCCCTTACTGCAGACTGGGCAGGGTCCCTGCTGATGAGCTAAGGCTGGGAGGCCTTTGCTTCCCTGTTGGTCTTGGGTGGGTGAGGAGCAGAATGGCATCAGCACAGGTGAGGCCACAACTTCTACCTTCTCTCTCTCTTCACTTTTAATTTCTAATATGGTAAATATGTCTAGGTATACCCCACATAAAGATAAGCTCTTTGGGGCCAACAATAACTTTTAAGTGTGAAAAGAGGTAGCAAGACCAAAAAGTTGGAAGACTATTGATTTAGACTAAAGCATTACAGA
>NW_006174130.1:0-295 GCF_000334495.1 Tupaia belangeri chinensis | reverse complement strand
CCCGCCCCCTCTCCCGTGGTCACATGCCCCACCCCAGACCCCCTCACCCTCAGGAGGGGCTGCAGCGTGGTCGGCCAACACCGCCTCGGCCAGGACGATATGGGCTCGTCTGTCCAGGTGGGATCCTGGTGCGATGGTCGACACGTATTCCGCCAGTGTCTCGAGCCCGGGGAAGTCGGGAGGTTCGTAAAAGTCGTCAAGGTAGTCGTCAAGCCACGTGCTCAGAAGGGAGCAGATGACACTAGAAAGGATAAGCAGGCAGCGCCGTCGTCAGAGGTCGATCCTGTCCTTCCCA
>NW_006174129.1:0-295 GCF_000334495.1 Tupaia belangeri chinensis | reverse complement strand
TACAGTTGCCAGATGAAATTGCTTTTTGTTTAATTCTTTTAAAAAGCACTAAACTGCAATCACATCAAATAAAGCTGGTTGGGTGGATGTGTCGCTGGATAAAATTGTAATGGAGACAGTAAATCACTGAGAGCTTAGCGCTGAACAGTCTTGCTCTGTTTTTTCCGCAATCGAACATCATACAGTTAACGAGGAGACACAAGGAGAGAGGCATGGAGCTCATTAAATTAACTTTTTTCCTTGAAATAACTTTCATCTCCTTGTTTTCAATCTCTGTTTTTCCTTCTGGCCTTTA
>NW_006174128.1:0-295 GCF_000334495.1 Tupaia belangeri chinensis | reverse complement strand
TATATCCAGAGCTGGTGCTGGACAAAGCACTGGATTGGGAGCAGCAGCGGGAGCTCATTTTAACACTCACAGCGCTGGATGGTGGGTCTCCACCCAGGTCTGGGACCACCACTTTGCGTATTGTGGTCCTGGACATCAATGACAATGCCCCGCAGTTTGCCCAGGTGCTCTATGAGACCCAGGTTCCAGAAGATAGCCCAGAAGGATCCCTTATTGTTAAAGTCTCTGCAGGAGATGTAGATTCTGGAGTCAATGCAGAAGTATCCTATTCATTTTTTGATGCTTCAGAAGATAT
>NW_006174127.1:0-295 GCF_000334495.1 Tupaia belangeri chinensis | reverse complement strand
GCAGGATGCAGAAGATGCTTTCCAAGAGTTTTTTGAGTCCTGAAGAATGGATTTTTATACAATAAGAATAAACAAACTTAATTGTTGTTGGCAAACATGTTTGGTTGTAATGGTTCCTATTTTGATGAATGAAACTGTGTTTGAGCAAGCCATAATGATTTTAAATTCTTGGTTCAAAACCACAATCACTTTTGCACCAACCTGAATATGGGGACATAATAAATAGAGGGATAATTGATAATAAGTTTGAGGCTTCTGGCCCAGAGACATGATATATTCCACCATTTATTTAGGT
>NW_006174126.1:0-295 GCF_000334495.1 Tupaia belangeri chinensis | reverse complement strand
TTGAGCAAATCAATATTTGCTAAAGAAATGAGTTGTATCAACGCTGTATTACCAATAGAGTTTACAGCCAGTAGTGAAAGAGGGAAACCCTCTAAACTGTTTGAAAAGAATTTGATGTTTAATAGTTGATAAAAGCTTTGAAGTGTTCTTATGAAAAAATGAGGAAATGAGAGCTTTGGGCAATTTCTTTACATTCTTTTCGCTGTTAAGACTTTTTATATCATTATGTTCTCAACTATCAACTACATAACTTTTTTAAAAATTTCCAGAGGGTGTGTGCAGTTACCAGAGAGAG
>NW_006174125.1:0-295 GCF_000334495.1 Tupaia belangeri chinensis | reverse complement strand
AACTAACAACATCCAATTGGCCATCAAGTCCTATCAACAGTACTTCCTAACATACTATTTAAATGTAGGTCTTCCTCATTTCTCACTTAGATTAAGGTAACCAATGAGTTTCTTCCTGCAGTCTCTATGCCCTCTAATCTCTGCCACCATTAAACACAATCTTGACCAAGTAACTCTACTTAAAAGTCATGTAGACCATGAATGGTCTAGTCCTGAGTACTACTTCAGCCCTCTCTCCTGGTATTTCCTAGAACCTACCACCTTCCAAGCATTTCAAACTATTTCGAGTTCCTGG
>NW_006174124.1:0-295 GCF_000334495.1 Tupaia belangeri chinensis | reverse complement strand
CTGTGCTTGGTCTTGTATATTTACATTAATTTTTAAAACAGAAAAAGGGTTTGGGAAAGAACTTCCCCCTTTTACTTTGTAAGCCCTACAACTGATATTTTATTTTTCCTAGTGAGAGATCGCTTCTGTAAGTACACAGTAGCATGACGTTGAAGCATAACAGAAACTGGGGCTGGAGAACCGCTGCCCTATCCCAGTTTCTTCTTCAGTGTTCAAAGTAGGCTAACACCACGTTTTAGGAAAAGAACTCAGAAGGCGATTGTCTTTCCTGAGATGAAGGGTACCGGAGAAGCAG
>NW_006174123.1:0-295 GCF_000334495.1 Tupaia belangeri chinensis | reverse complement strand
TTGAATTGTACTTTTGGAGACAGACCTGCAGTTGAATTCGGACCTCCTTGGACTGCCCCGCAGAGACTCACGAGACCTGACCTTACCTCTCCTCTGTCTCTAGCACTCTCTGATCGTCCATGCCCAGAGGTGTTTCCATGTATTAAAGGAATGCTCAAATATGGAAACATGCCTACGTATGACAGGGCTTCCGAGAATTTTTGGAAAAATAGAATTAGAGTATGACTTTATTTTCACACCAAAGTTTGCAATCCATGCAGTATGTATTTTTCATAATACGCATTTTCCATGAACT
>NW_006174122.1:0-295 GCF_000334495.1 Tupaia belangeri chinensis | reverse complement strand
AAATCAAATGTACCTGCTAAAAGGCCTTCAAATTGAAAGAAATGCTTGTCGAAGACCTACCATTGTTTCTCATAGCTAGCCTTCTACTGTGCCCCTTCAAGAATAATAAATAGAAAACAGTTCTTTTCAAAAATTAAAATTCATGGCATATGTAGTCTGTCCTTCATTTTCCAACTGCAGTGTTCATTCTTCATTTTTATCTGCCACTCTAGGGCCCATTTAAAATACTCTGGGGCATGCAATGTGAACACAAAATAAAAGAGGGCACTCAAAACCCTCACTGGCTGGCTGGCTT
>NW_006174121.1:0-295 GCF_000334495.1 Tupaia belangeri chinensis | reverse complement strand
TTGACTAAAGGATATAGAAACAGTATATGGAGGTAAACACCGGGTATAGCGTGTGTGAAAGAGGATAGCCCTGGACATTAAAATGCTAATGAAGGCCCGTGTTGCCAGGCATTTCCCAAGTTTATTGGAGGAAAATAGTAAGATCGGGGCTGGAAATTTCAGCTCGAGTCCAGGCAAAGAGAACGTTTATCTTCTACAGCCTCGGGATTGGGGTTTCTGAAAACGAAATCCGGAGTTCAATCATTGGAATTGGTGAATTACATTACAAATTGAATTTACAACCTCAGAGTCTCTT
>NW_006174120.1:0-295 GCF_000334495.1 Tupaia belangeri chinensis | reverse complement strand
GGCCATCCCCCCGGAGTCATCTCTCCCTTTCCCTCCCGCTATCTCTGTCTCTCTCTCCCCGTCATGAAAGAAAGAAATAAAAATTGAACTTAAAAAACATCAGTGCCCTAAGTACGTGAATAAGGAGGTAAAAGCCCCTAACCCCCACCACCTCTTCAATGTGCTTCCGTTTCTGAAGCTTTGCCGCCAAGCACCCGCTCTCACTGGAGACAGAGCAGGAGAGAGAGACGGTGAGAAAGCAGCCTCCCACGAGGCTGGCCATGCCGCAGTCCGCTCCCCTCCGTGTCTCCCTCCT
>NW_006174119.1:0-295 GCF_000334495.1 Tupaia belangeri chinensis | reverse complement strand
GGCTCACCAAGGACATGCTGACCCATCGCCAGAGGCTAGGGATGGCACATGGGATCAGCACAGAATCCCACCTGCCCCTACAAGGCTCATGACGCGGAAACAGTCAGTGAACGGGAATGGAAATGACGTGACCGCAGTCTGTGAGGAGCTGTGGAGATTCACAGCACGCAGCATCAGAGAGCATGAGGAAGTGACATTGAAGCTGACGTTTGAAAAGTGAGGACACATGTATTATAACAAATTCGGGAACAGCCTTCCAGTAAGAGGGAACAGCATGTTCAAGGGAATGTCCCAG
>NW_006174118.1:0-295 GCF_000334495.1 Tupaia belangeri chinensis | reverse complement strand
GCTTTGTGTCAGGAGTGCTGGCAGTTCGCTCACAGAGCTCCACTCGGGTGAGTGTGCGTGTGCACGGATGGAATGTGTGTGTGAACGAGTGCACACGTGTGCATGTGTGTGCATGCACAGAATGTTTAACCTCATGATGGGTGCCTAAGAGAAGGCCTTTGGGATTTAAATGCTTTCTTCAAATTATGGGACGCAACGTGGCTACGAAATGTGTGGCTGGTGGTTATGTGACTGGACTCCTGCGTAGGCGACTGCAGTTCGAGTCCCAGGCCTGGCGACTTGAAGCTCACAGCCG
>NW_006174117.1:0-295 GCF_000334495.1 Tupaia belangeri chinensis | reverse complement strand
TTCTTTTCTTTCTTCTTCTTTTTTTTTTTAATCAAACCCTCTGGATTTGCCTTTTTGACTAAAGCACATTATTCCAGGCAAACTTAGGTTACTTTCTTAAGTTATATCTGGACACAAGATGGAAAATTTACTACCACAGTACATAGTGTTATTGGACATAAGCTTACAGCCAGAGTTAGTGGACATAAGTTTACACAAGGAAAGTGTACCTTGAAGCTGCACTTATCCAATGCAATGATCTCCAGTCTCAGACTCAGTAAGCCTTCTTTTAGAATCATGTGGCAATAGCAACTCA
>NW_006174116.1:0-295 GCF_000334495.1 Tupaia belangeri chinensis | reverse complement strand
CCTGGGCTCTTTCTCTGGGCTGAGCTAGACCTCCTCAGTCCATTCTCCAGTGCTGAGACTGTCCCTGGGCAGAGCTTGGGAAGGAGATTCAGGGTTCTTGGGTCATTCTGGGAAACAGGAAGCCAAATGTCCAAACTAGAAAAAAGGGAAAGTAACCACGTGCCTTGAAATAGATTTCTATTATTTTAGCAGAAAAAGATACATATTTTTTGCCTAGAATGTGGCAGAGTCTCAGTACAGACACCAAGGGTCCAGATCCTTAGAAGAGAGCCTGAGCCGTTAGTCTAATTCAGAT
>NW_006174115.1:0-295 GCF_000334495.1 Tupaia belangeri chinensis | reverse complement strand
CATTTTTATTATAATTTTATTTATTTATTCTTAATGAGAGAGAAACAGAGGAGGAGACATATTCTCAAAAGGTTTTTACACCATAATCCATCCTCACTATGAGCAAGCCTGGATGGTGGAGACCATCACATGCTGTTTGCTCAGGGAAGCCCTGGAAAATGAACCCCAGAGCTTTACCATATGGTTTCAGTTGCATTACCACTACTGCACCAGTTCTTGGGTCTCACTCTCATTTTTGAATTATACATTCATTTGATGAAAATGTTTTGGTTAATAGTTTTGCTTTTTGTTGGTT
>NW_006174114.1:0-295 GCF_000334495.1 Tupaia belangeri chinensis | reverse complement strand
CTCCCCTCTTCTGGGATCTTGGGCATATACATGCACACACGCCCAGCGTGTTTCTCAAGCTGACAGTCTGAGACTTGAACCAGGCGGTCGGCCACGTAGGATTTGGCCACCTTCACACCAGACCAAGGGCTGGCCCATGCCTCCATTTTTCTACCCTCAGCCCCGTCTGTATCTTTAACTGGTCGTCAGTCCTGGCATCGTATTCTGGCACAACAGTGCAGAGGAAGAAAGGAGGGGAAGCAACTCCCTTGTAGGCCTTTCCTTCTTTTTAAATTTTGTCTCTTCTTCATATAGA
>NW_006174113.1:0-295 GCF_000334495.1 Tupaia belangeri chinensis | reverse complement strand
TCCAGCAAGAGCATATGCCCTATAGCAAAAACATAACAAAACAAAGAGAAATTCTGGAAAAGTTGGGAAAGAGAACAAACAGGCTTCTAAAATACTTTATCAGGGTAGAAAACCAAGAATTAGCACCAAGAGAAGTAAAGCAAAAGATGAGTACTTTTTTCTCTTTAAAGAATCAGGTCAAAATAAGTATTAACGAAGACCTAGCTAAAGCTTAAGGTAAGAATTCACCAGCTCAACTGGTCATGTGCTATTTGACCCTAAACGTTCTGTTTCCAATAGGTTTTTTTTTTTTTTT
>NW_006174112.1:0-295 GCF_000334495.1 Tupaia belangeri chinensis | reverse complement strand
GCTGCTGGTCTTCAGAACCGGATGCGTCTGGGTCCCGAGGGCCGTCCTGTGTCCTGCAGGGTCATTTCCGCATCTCTGGCCTCTGCCCACTAGTCATCTGCTTGGTGGCAACCCAAACGGTCTCCAGAGGTCAGCAGGTGTCCCCCAGATCAGAACCAGTGTCCCACAACCAAAACCGTGGATCCCCAAATTTGCTTTGCCCAACATATCCAAGCTTAAGGCCCACACAAGAAACCGAAAACGAACACCACAGAGTCCAAACCACTTTGGTCTCTCGCAAAATCATGTTGAAATT
>NW_006174111.1:0-295 GCF_000334495.1 Tupaia belangeri chinensis | reverse complement strand
CTGCTCAGTTGATGTCGAAATTTGAAAGGCAGCAGGAAATTGATTGAGAGATCAACACACATGAGCACAGATCAGGAGATCAAAGAAAATAATTGATATATTGAATCAGCTCTCCTTTTTTAGCTAAACTACCCTCTGAGAGGAGCTGATGGGAACAGGTAGTAGAGATGCATTAACAAGAAGTATGTCCATTTTCCTGAGGAAAAATTAGGAACTTTGGATGCTGCACAGGCAACAACAAGAATAAGTCCAGGAACCAGCAGCCGGTGTAATGGCTATGTTGCTGGACTCCCAT
>NW_006174110.1:0-295 GCF_000334495.1 Tupaia belangeri chinensis | reverse complement strand
GCACAGCAGCACCGGCACACAGGAGCCAGGGGAGCAGATGGTAAGCTGGTCCAGGGCCAAAGGGTGGCCAAGGACGTTCTGAGGGTGTCTGCACCCCAGTGCTGTACATGCGGAGTGCGCTTGCCCAGGAGGGGAAGGCGAGGGCTGGCAGAGGGCAGGGGGTGAGCAGCCATTAGGATATAGAAAGACTTTGTGGCTGCTGTCATGGGAGGAGAGCCTTCCAAGGGTGGAAAGCAGGGACTGGTGGGCTCCGATGATACGAAGAGTGAAAGCGCAGGGCCAGCAGGTGGCATGG
>NW_006174109.1:0-295 GCF_000334495.1 Tupaia belangeri chinensis | reverse complement strand
ACTGCTGCAAGCTGTCTCTGTGAGCAGACAGCTCGGCCACAGCTGAGCAGTGGTGTCAACTCAAAAGTCGGCTGCTCTGTGATCTCATCTTAGGCTTATACCCTAGTGATGCCCAGCAGTGCTGGTGAACTAGCGGTGCCCCTGGGGAGAGGTCACCCGCTCCTCCACGCCCTACCTGGAGCTGACGGGAAGTCTGTGAGTGGACTTTGGCTCCTCATCCTCTGGTCTCAGTCGACTGGCTTTATGAACAGAGCAGTTTATACCTTTTATTAGCCCAAGGTTCAAGACAGCTTAG
>NW_006174108.1:0-295 GCF_000334495.1 Tupaia belangeri chinensis | reverse complement strand
TTCCCACGGCCCAGCCTACCCATCTCATCTCTGAGTCTACGCTTCTCTCCAGTAGAGCCAACACCCCAAGCTGGAGTCACACCAGCTTCACTGCCAAGGCAATGCCACCCATTGTACAGGGTCAGCTAGGGACTCCTCCTCTAGGACCTGCCCCTGGGAGCAGGCCTGTCTCACCCTTCCCAGAACTCCTACAGGTTAGGACACCCTTCTGTTCTTTTTTTGTCAGTTCAGACACTGGTCCCTGTCTTCCCACCATGGTTCCAGAATGATCAAGAAGGTGGATGTCTTCCTGCAG
>NW_006174107.1:0-295 GCF_000334495.1 Tupaia belangeri chinensis | reverse complement strand
TTTCCCTCTCACTGTCTCTGTCTCTTTTTGGTGAGTATACACACTCTAAGGCAAAAACCTTTCAAAAATAAATAAGTAAACAAATGAACAAATAAATAAATGAACCAGTGTATATGGTTTAAAGGGGCCCCTGACAAAGGGAATATGGTGAAATTTAAAATAATGCTGCTCTTTAGTTAAAACTAGGGCTTCCCTAAGTAGTAAATTTTTGTTCTTCAGGTTTTTAGTTTTGTTTTTTTTTTCTTAATTGCTAAAAGGTGCGTGAGCTCACCAGAGAGAGACTGAGAGATGGGGG
>NW_006174106.1:0-295 GCF_000334495.1 Tupaia belangeri chinensis | reverse complement strand
TTTATTTTAATCAATAGGTCCTTGCCCTCAAATGTTTCTCCTCCTCAATTACTAATTTTTTACATTAACTACCACAAGATTTTTCCATATCAATCAGAAATTTCACAATGATAAAAGTTATTTTTCACATTTAATTTTGCAACCTAAAGTATCTTTTTGTATTTGCTAGAGGGCGTGCATTAACCAGAGAAAGACAGAGGGAGACAAGGGAAGTGAGAAAGCCCTCTTCATGGGGCATGGTCCCACCACAATCCCCTTTCCTCCATCTCTCTCCTTAGGGGATTTTGGGTACACA
>NW_006174105.1:0-295 GCF_000334495.1 Tupaia belangeri chinensis | reverse complement strand
CAGATGTCAGTCCATTTCACGGAAATAGGAAATACCAGAGGAGGAACAGGCTGAGTGAAGTTGGAAGTGCCTGATTTCCAATATTCAGAGATTATTGGCAGTTCCTAATAGACTTACACATGAAGACTCTGGGTTGGCTGATATTGATCTAGAGTTCACAGGTGATCAGGGATGGAGATACAGATTCTGGCATCTTGGATGGCAATTAGACTCACAGAAGTGGACCATCTCTCCTTGGGAAAGTTTATAGAATGACAAGGAAGGGGCAGGAAAGTCACCATGTAAGGTTTGAGCA
>NW_006174104.1:0-295 GCF_000334495.1 Tupaia belangeri chinensis | reverse complement strand
CGGGCTATCTCTGTCTCTGTGTGTCTCTCCTTTTCCATCTCTTTGTGTCTTGTCTCTCTCAGTTTTTCTATATCCTCCTGTGGCCCCGTGTCTCTCTGTCTCTGTCTCTCCCACCTTCCCCTACCTCCGTGTTCAGCCTCACCCTCTGCCTTTCCCCACTCGCTTCTCTTCACGTTCACTCTGTTCCCTGCCAGACTTCACAGCCCCGGAGTCTTTTCCCATCAGGCCAACCCGGACACACACAGCTTTGTCTGTCTCACCTCCGTTTCCCCATCGGTCAAGCAGAGCGAAACCC
>NW_006174103.1:0-295 GCF_000334495.1 Tupaia belangeri chinensis | reverse complement strand
TCTCACAAGAGCTAGCACTTACTCAGTTTCACAAGACAGCATTAATTCGTTCATAAAGGTGATACCTCTATGGTCCAATCACTGGCCGCTAGTCCACACCTCTTAAAGATTTCACCATGTCCCAGTGTCATTACACTGGGGACCAAATTTTAAAATATGAAACTTTAGGAGACAAACCATTACCCAAGTCATAGTAAAATATATTGTTGTTAATATAAAAAGAGTTAAAACAGTGCCAAGAACTATACATGTGTAATGCATGCTTATTATTACTATTATATGTAAATTTGGAGAA
>NW_006174102.1:0-295 GCF_000334495.1 Tupaia belangeri chinensis | reverse complement strand
CTCACAGCTGCCCAGGATCATGAAACTCGTAAGTGATGGGCTAGACTTCGAAGCTAGACAGTCTGACGCCAGGTCCCAAGCTGTGGGTCATGATGCACCAAATACCCTGAACATGGACTTCCAGGTCCACGGACTCCCTCTTCTCTGTAATCTGCAAGACAGGCCTGCACCACCCTGTTAGGGCCCACACCTGCCTAGGGAGTGAAGCCCTCTAGAGACCATCCTGTCCACTCCCCTGCCTTCGGGCAGATCCCTTCTCCCCCAGCAGTCATTTGCACATCTATCTCCCCTACTC
>NW_006174101.1:0-295 GCF_000334495.1 Tupaia belangeri chinensis | reverse complement strand
TCCTGCCAGGCCTCCTCTCATTCCTGTGAGCACAGTAAGCTGTCCCTGGTCCTGGAACTAGCAACTTTCCCTAGTTATTTCGGTCTCCCCTTAAGGGTCGCGTCCTCAGTTCTCGTCTCAGACTGCTGGCTGCGTCCTCCCTTCTATACCCTCTGTGTAGTCAAAACCTGACTTGCGTTCACGCGCGTGACTTGCGGCACTGCACCTTTGCCACCGAACGTGTTCCCTAGGTCTTGGTTATGTCTCTCCAGTAGAATGCAAGCTGGCTGAAGACAGAGGCCTTGCTCTGTCAGCA
>NW_006174100.1:0-295 GCF_000334495.1 Tupaia belangeri chinensis | reverse complement strand
AAGCTAAAATTTTTAATAAGATACAAGGACCAAGGTTCTAGAGGTGACTGGTGGGAGGGGAGCAGGTGGGGTGCTGTGAAGGTGGGTCGAGGACAAGGTCGGAGGGCAAGTGGGGTGGGGTGGAGAAAACCCTCAGGGCCAGGGAGGTGACCAGGAAACCTTCGGGGATAAGAACACTCACCCCACTTTGTGAGGATGGGCTGTGCCGTGGAGAGGCCCGTGCACAGGACACCCCCAGACTGTGCCTGGCCGCCCCACGACCCCTGCTCCTGCTGCTGCGTCAGGCCAAGCAGCC
>NW_006174099.1:0-295 GCF_000334495.1 Tupaia belangeri chinensis | reverse complement strand
ACAGATACAAATAGATATCTATTATTCTGCAAACACATGTGGCTGACAACAGCAGAGAGGCGGGTAGGGCTGACGTGCTGAAGGACCAAGAGGCATTAGCAGCCCCAGGATGAGAAGTTCGTGTTTACAGCCATCCGTTGACCGTGTGCCGGTCACCTGCTGTGGATCCACCCTGAGGGTGGACTTTTGGGGTGGCACGTGTGTGACGCCCTTTGTGCAGGAGCAGCTGCATGGAGCATTGTATCCGGCATCTCACAAGTAGATAGAGTCTAGAGACTGGCCAGGAAGACAAACC
>NW_006174098.1:0-295 GCF_000334495.1 Tupaia belangeri chinensis | reverse complement strand
CTTCTCTTCTCTTCTTACAGAATACAATGTATCTGAAACAGAGTGGTTCAACAGTTTGTCTTCTCCTGCTGGGCATATTTGGAATACTTATTTTATGCCATGGTCAACCTGGTGGCTTCACCAGGGCTCAATGGTTTTACATCCAGCACTTAAATATGACTCACTCCCGATGTGATAATGCAATGCTGGCCGTCAACTCTAACACAGGAAGATGCAAACCCATCAATACTTTTCTTCATACAACTTATGCTGCTGTAGTTAACGTCTGTGGTTACCCAAATATGACTTGTCTTCC
>NW_006174097.1:0-295 GCF_000334495.1 Tupaia belangeri chinensis | reverse complement strand
CATTTGATGCTTAGTTGCTCTGGGGCACTCTAACCTCTGGACCAGAAACCAATTTTCCAGAGTTGAGCCTGGACGCAGCACACTTTTCTGGAGAAATTCTCTGCTTCCATGAAAGAGGCCAGCAGATGGGGCTGAAAGGTCCTTCAGGAGCCTTGGGCTCTTCCTGCGGGCAGGTGGCAGGGGAGGCGTGGTTGCCAGTGTCCTGGTTCCAAGTTTAGAGTGGGCATCTCCCAGGCCTGTGGGGTATGAAGCTGAGCAGGGTGGCAGCACCTCTGGATCCTAATCAGGGGACAAC
>NW_006174096.1:0-295 GCF_000334495.1 Tupaia belangeri chinensis | reverse complement strand
AAGGGATATGGTGCCCCCGCGTGAACAGTGGGAGTGCCAGGTAAGCATCCAGGCTGCACGTGTGGGACAGTGCAAAGCTGTACTAGAAAAGCCAGAGAACGGAGGAACCATCGCCCAAGTACGAGTGTATCTCCACCCAGCGTAAAGCAGAGTGTCTAGAACCGTGCCGGGCCATGTCACCTTCTCTTTTAGGACCTTAAATAGCTCCTTACTGTAGACTCGTAAGGTCTAAAGCCCTCAGCCCTGCACCATCTGACCTCAGCTCCTGACTGCTGCTCTCTGCACACTGCTCTCC
>NW_006174095.1:0-294 GCF_000334495.1 Tupaia belangeri chinensis | reverse complement strand
AGGACTCCTGTCTTTCTGATTATCCTTGAGAATTTGATGAGTAGTTGTTCATGCTAAATATGGATAATCATGCATAAAGAAGTGCCTTTGCTTTTACATATTTGTAACCTATTTTCAGAAATATGAGCTATAATAAAAAATATATTCTAATTAAAGTATAAGTCGTATTTATTGAAATTTATGTATATGTTATAATTGAAAGATAGTGAACCTTATTAGAAAATAAAGTATTTTTAGAAATCAATTTTGGGTTAACCAAATTTTATTTTCTGTCACTTAGACTTTGTGCACAGG
>NW_006174094.1:0-294 GCF_000334495.1 Tupaia belangeri chinensis | reverse complement strand
TCCCACATGTGTCACATCGCGGCCGTGGCAGACCCCCCCACCCCCACTTCCCTGATGCTCTGTGGGAGCAAACACCTTTCAAAGGAGGATCAATGTTGGGAGAGGGCTTTTTTCAAAAGTAACAGCAAGATTGTTTAATTAAACTCTCCATAAGCTCCTAAATCCAGGAGCTTTCCAGCTCGTCTGGAATTGGGCCCCATCTCTGACCTTGAAGGAGGGATGACCTCTGACCTGGGGGGCTCAGTGGGGTCATGGGGCTGCTTCCCTCCATTGCTGGCTCGCTGCTCCCCTGCT
>NW_006174093.1:0-294 GCF_000334495.1 Tupaia belangeri chinensis | reverse complement strand
AAAAAAAAATTAATTGCCAGTACATGGGCAGCCTAGAGAGAAACAGAGACCCAAGAGAGAGAGAGGGAGGTAGAAGAAGAGAGAGAAAACCTAGTAGGACATGGTCGCACTAGTATCTTCTCCATTTCTCTTTCCCATTGAGATTTTGGGCACATGTGCCTATGTGGCCAGCATGTTTTTGAGCCATCAGGGCCAAGAGTTAATATGTAATTGGCCATGTAGGATCCAGCTACACTAACCATTAGGTGACAGAGTTTTTAAAATCTGTGATCTGTAGGGCTTAGCATAAAATTA
>NW_006174092.1:0-294 GCF_000334495.1 Tupaia belangeri chinensis | reverse complement strand
ATGACGGAGTACTATATA
Source organism: Tupaia belangeri chinensis (assembly GCF_000334495.1). Classification (NCBI taxonomy): domain Eukaryota; kingdom Metazoa; phylum Chordata; class Mammalia; order Scandentia; family Tupaiidae; genus Tupaia; species Tupaia belangeri. The sequence goes on along the minus strand of NW_006174092.1, from coordinate 276 downwards.
GTAATGAGTATGAATAAATTATATTTGTACCCAACATCATAGGAGAATCTCAGAAACAAAATTTTAAGAGCCGAGAACAAATTAAAGAACATATACAGCATTAGTCCAACAATATACATTTTGAAAACATGCCGGGGGCCAGCTTGTGGTATGACGGTTAGTATGTCTGGATCCCGCACAGCTGACCATGCAGTCCGAGTCGCAGAGCTGGCAGCTTAAGACACATTCTGGATGCATGTGTGCATGCCCCGAATCCTGAACGGAGGGAGAAATGGA
>NW_006174091.1:0-294 GCF_000334495.1 Tupaia belangeri chinensis | reverse complement strand
GACTATGCAGGATCTAATCACCTTAACTACCACACCACCAGCTGGTGCTCAAAAAGATATTAATAGCCATGTAATATAGATAGATGTATTATACTTTAATCAAGAAATCTATTGTTAAACCTCTAGTTGATTATTATAAATGCAGCTTTGATAAATTTTCTTGTAAAGACATCTTTATGTATTTATAATTATATCCTTAGAGTAAATTAATTACAGTGAGTCAAAAATAGTATTAATAGATTATTAATATTAATATGTATTATTAATTTAAAATATTTTTATTTGTCCTTTGGA
>NW_006174090.1:0-294 GCF_000334495.1 Tupaia belangeri chinensis | reverse complement strand
TGAAAGAAAGAAGTGAAAGAAAACATGAAAGGTTACAGGAGCCAGGGCTGTGGGAGCCAGAAGGAGGGCACAGTGGGACCTCAGGGACGTAAGTACAGGCTCCTGTGTAGAGTGTCTGGACTGGGGATAGGATGTCGGATGCAAAGATGGACATGGTGGAGCTTAGGTGAGAGTGGCAGGTGAAGAAGGGAGTGCACACTTGAGAAGACTAGTAAATTCTGCAGGACGATTCACAGATGGTGGCCCAAAGTATGTGGAGGATCAAGGCAGGACAGCAGTTTGCTGTGCCAAAGA
>NW_006174089.1:0-294 GCF_000334495.1 Tupaia belangeri chinensis | reverse complement strand
CTGTAGCCCTCATAATAATCCAGGCCTCCTTGGTGGAGCATCTTAGCCACTGTGCAACGCCCCAAGACAGAAGCGCTGCTTGGAACCACCAGGTAACCAATGAGGGAGAGGACCACAGATGCCTTCATCTTCTACAGGCTCCTGGCAGCTCAAGGTGACAGTGGCCAGGTGAGTGAGTGGAGTCACGGGTGATTCCTACCAAGATCACAGGGACACTGGCCCTCTAAAGGAGAAAAAAAAAAAGGCACAATGAGGTGGGAGCATGCAATCCAGTGTATTCACAAATGGTGGGGG
>NW_006174088.1:0-294 GCF_000334495.1 Tupaia belangeri chinensis | reverse complement strand
TTCTATACCCTGGACAAAGCCCTAGTATGAGGTAAAACTCACAGTCTAAAGGGACATGTAGCTACGTAGTCACAACCCAATTTTTTATGCATTAGAGATATAAAAAGTACTCTGGAGATGTGGGGGCAACTATTTGCCCCTCCAAAAAATATTTGAATTGATCAGATATTTGACTGTCTATATCCTGGACACCCAATTAACACTAGGGAAGCCTCACTGGGAACTAGTCATCCCAAGGATAAGTCCCTGACTTGCGTCTCTCAGGTGTGGCTTTCTGAGGGATCTGTTGCAACT
>NW_006174087.1:0-294 GCF_000334495.1 Tupaia belangeri chinensis | reverse complement strand
CCCCCTCATACAGGTAAGGTCAATAGTTAAAAGTAAAGGGGTTAGTCAAAGGCATATTTGAGAATGTCCACAGCATAACTGTCAAAAACTAAAACCAACCTGGTGTCAGAAGAACAGATGACAAACTGTGGTAAGTCATGTACTATGTTCCTGTACTAGAAAATACACACCAGCGGATAAGAGCTGCCACTACACACAGCGCGATGGCTCTCCCGAGCATAACGTTGAGGGAAAAAAGCCAGGCACAGAAGAGCACAGACTGTGATTCCTGTTCCAGGAAATTCTAGACAGACA
>NW_006174086.1:0-294 GCF_000334495.1 Tupaia belangeri chinensis | reverse complement strand
ATGTGGGAGTCCAGTGCCTCTACCACCACACTCCCTGTCGGACCCCATTATATTACTTCTTAAAATTTCCAGCTTCTTGTTGTAATTGTAGATCATTTCCCAGTAATATACTCAGGATTCTCAAGGATTCCCAAGAAAAAGGAAATAGAAAAAAACAAACAAACCTATTTTCCAGTTTTGAACTAGTAACATATACATACTCACAGACCTCTCCCTCACAACACCCTCTTCCCATCAGGAGACCTGAGGAAAATCCTGAAATCCCACATCACCTGAAACTGGGGGGCAGGGGGA
>NW_006174085.1:0-294 GCF_000334495.1 Tupaia belangeri chinensis | reverse complement strand
TCCTCTAACAAGGTTTAGAAAGGTGGGTGCTATTATTATTTTATTTATAGGTGATACTATTGAGACTTAGATATGGTAAACAACTTGCTCAAGACCACAGGTTCGTGCCCCAATTTATGTAATTCCAGATCCTTTTATTTTCTTTCTGGGGAAGAAGTGGTTAGAAGGAATTGGCCAAAGAGGGTTTCCATAAACATATTCATTTGTCATGAGATTGGTATAAAGGAGATCTCAAAAGTTGAGCTTGAGCAAATTAACTTCTACCTTCCCAGGCAAGCAAACTCCTTTCTTTTT
>NW_006174084.1:0-294 GCF_000334495.1 Tupaia belangeri chinensis | reverse complement strand
TGGCTGATATGAAGAACATTTGCAATCTAGCTGGACCAAAGCTGAACGTCTAGCACCAAGACAGTGACCAAATGAGGAAGAAGGAGGTCTACCTTTCACTCACAGCTCGCCAATTGTTGACTAGAAAGTCCTTCGCGACGTATCGTCCAAGTTCAGACTCTGCCACAGCTTCAATTACATTCGTTTCATTGAAGGTGAATGGAAATGTAGTAATGGCATACTCCAGATATCTGCAAAAGTACATTTGCAAAAGATAAGTAAGTCAGGGGTTGGCAGATGGTGTGGTGGTTAAGG
>NW_006174083.1:0-294 GCF_000334495.1 Tupaia belangeri chinensis | reverse complement strand
AGATTCACAATGTTTTGGATATCATAATGTGCCATGTATCCTTTCTCATCTATGGCAGTGTTGTACCCAGTGTTATTTATAAATTGGCTGTTTCTCAGAAATGGATGAAGCTGGGTGAGAGGCATGATTTATAAATTAAGAGTGTATTTAAGGCAGAATTTGAAGGTCTGTCAAGTAATCCTTCCATTCCCACTTTCTTACTCTTAAATTTTCATTTTAGTAGAGGCTTAGTTTTGTTTAAGTGTAATTATCTCAAGGCTCATGTGAAATGAACTCTCTTTTTCTTCATGGAAA
>NW_006174082.1:0-294 GCF_000334495.1 Tupaia belangeri chinensis | reverse complement strand
ACATATGCCCTGTCCCAATAGGACACCAACATTTAATTAGCACAGTAAAGACGGAGATTATGAAGAAGAACAAAAACAAAATCACATATAGCTAAGACAGGGAGTAATATGAAGGCAAAGAAGTACCTCTGGGATTTGATAACAATCATGGAAGTACAATAGGTGTAATTTTATGGGAATGGTACAAGGAACTTTTACTCTGAAAATTATTACAAGGTTTGGAAGCAACCAAGATGTCTTTCTGTGGGTAAATGGATAAATGGCCTGTGGTACATCCAGAGAATGGAATATTAT
>NW_006174081.1:0-294 GCF_000334495.1 Tupaia belangeri chinensis | reverse complement strand
AAAGAAAGCACATTTGTTTAATCTCTTGAGGTTTTGTGTAAAATTTTTTGAAGAAAAAAATGGTTCTTGTTGAAACAATAGTGTAACAGTCATTTGAAAACACTGATCTATAGGAATGGGTGTGATATATATAAATTTAGGCAAGCCTTCACAAAATTTTTTTCAACTACAATTTAAAAGATATTGGACAATTTGGGGCTTAAGGATTACTTCTCTGATGATTTCTATAGGGAAGTTACTCTGTAACCATCAAATGTAGAGCTGTATATTTTAACATTAAAACAATATATCTCA
>NW_006174080.1:0-294 GCF_000334495.1 Tupaia belangeri chinensis | reverse complement strand
ACTCTCTGCCTCCACACACAACTCCCAGTTTCTGGTTCATTACTCATTGAAATCCCCCTTTTAGATTTCAGCTTCCTGTTCTATTAAGTCACTTATTAGTTCATGTACTTTCCATCTTCCACAAGTTTGGTGAAGTCTCTGTTCCTGTTTCCTCTCCAACTTCTAGTTGGGAGGTAATACCTTGTACTATATATTCCTCTGCTGTTATTTTACTGGTATTTGGGAGAAGGCTCAGGAGTGTGACCATTCTACCATGTTTTCCTTCCTTTTTCTAGTTAACTCAGTTTTTTTTTT
>NW_006174079.1:0-294 GCF_000334495.1 Tupaia belangeri chinensis | reverse complement strand
GCCCTCCCTGAACTGCTCTGAACGCTCCGCTCCGCTGCTGTCCCCTGGGGGAGTGAGGAGTTGTGTCTCATGCCCCACCACTGACAGGGCTCCCTGCCTGCAGCTGCTGGTGGCAGCGAGTCCCTGCAGGCCCCAGGACTCACCGGTGTAAGCTTGCCGGTCAGCAGCAGGAGCAGGGTGCTCTTCCCCACGCCGTTAGGGCCCACGATGCATACTGCGAGAGGGGCAGGTGCTCAGGGCAGTCCCTGGAACTCCCGGCCCCACCCACCCCGAGCCACCCAGCGCCCACTCACT
>NW_006174078.1:0-294 GCF_000334495.1 Tupaia belangeri chinensis | reverse complement strand
GCAAAAACCTCCCCCCCAAAAAAGAAAAAAAAACTGACCTCTAGAAAAGTTGTACCAGTCATGTAACAACTGCTAAATTATTGAGGAGTAACTATTTCCTTATATTCTTAACAACCTTGCTTATTAGTATTTTTATTTTTAACATGACTGGATTTTTTACAGAAAATAAAACTATCAGAAAAGTTTAATGAATTTCAATGTATCCAAATATTTTACAGTTTTGAAATTCACATGCAATATTCTGAAGGCTTACAAATGTCAAAGTATACACACAAACTGCGTACCATTTTAAAC
>NW_006174077.1:0-294 GCF_000334495.1 Tupaia belangeri chinensis | reverse complement strand
GCCCTTTGTGCACAAGCTCCCCCTGCACACGGCCCTCCCTCACCAGATCTCTGGCCCCAACTGACAAAGGCAAACCTCACAGGCATTGAACTCCTTGATAGGTAACAGGAGCCCATGGGCTTGGAGAAGGCAGAAACTCCAGGGCTATGCAGAGATGGTGTCTTCCTGGGTCCCATGAAGAGGATTGTTCCTGGTTCTTTCACACATGTGGCCACAGAAATCACAGCCCAGCCACAGTGGCATGTGCTGCTGAAAGGCTGCACTTGTAGGCTGGGACCACACGGGAGGCCTGGG
>NW_006174076.1:0-294 GCF_000334495.1 Tupaia belangeri chinensis | reverse complement strand
CACTAGTGAGCAGCTCCTGGCCAGGGCCCATCGTGGGGCCAGAGGGACAGTGCCCTCAGGGAGATGGCAGGGCTGCTTCTCGACCCCTTGCCATCCCACAGGTAGCAGTGGCCTGGAGTCAGACCTGGCTCCCAGCCCAGCCACTCCTTGGGCTGTTGTCACAAGAAGACCTCGCTCATCTGAAATGCAGCAGGAGACGGGGTGCCAATCAGGAGGGAGTGAGGATTTGCTGTGTCCCTCAGTCTTGCCACCAGGTTATCACGAAATCAAGTCGCAGACAGACTTCTGCCCCCA
>NW_006174075.1:0-294 GCF_000334495.1 Tupaia belangeri chinensis | reverse complement strand
TTGTTGAGGGCTTTCCTTAACAGTCCTGAGATAATGCAGGCCTCGGGAGCATGTGCATCTGTGTGTGTCTCTGTCTCATTCCTTTTCCTTATAAACCCACTGGGATTCAAACATAGGAACCCTGCCCTAGTGATTTTATCTCATCATAATCACCTCATAAAGGGTCCACCTTTTAGTACCATAATCAACCGGTTAACTTTTTACCCTCTGAATCCCACCATAATGAAATTAAATTTGAATTTTGATTTCTGATTTTTTAATTACTTTTTAAAATAATTATTAATTTTTATTTAT
>NW_006174074.1:0-294 GCF_000334495.1 Tupaia belangeri chinensis | reverse complement strand
ATTCATAGTGTGGATTTAAACCCAGCTGAGCTTGCACTTATGGTTGATCTTAGAATTTAGCCGCTCATTTGGTGCTAATTGTTTCTCATTTGCAAATTTCTTCTCCTCTATACTATTAGCTAATTTTTGGTAGCAATCCTGCTATGTCGCATCTAGTTTCCCTGACTCAGTCTCTGGTCTTAAATATCTCCATTCTAGTTCTAACTGATGTCTGTGATTTCTAAATTTGTGTACTACTAGAGTTAAAAAGCTGAAAAAGCTGAATTTGTGTTAATTGCTAGTTTCTTCATCACT
>NW_006174073.1:0-294 GCF_000334495.1 Tupaia belangeri chinensis | reverse complement strand
AAATAAATAATTCTTTTTTAAAAAATAAATATGCAATAGCTTGAAATATAGAAATATTTCTCATTGGTCGATAATTCTTGCTCATAGGGGCTTTATACATGCTGTGGCACTGAGGAATGCTGGTAGTTAACCTGAAAATCAGAGAAAGATGTCATGATTTTTCCAGATTTCTTTAGAGAAGAGTGTACCAAGCACATGAGATAGAGCTCAATCTCTGTGAAGAGATTTCAGTGAAGAGATTTAGACATAGGGGACTACGTATTAGAAAGACTCAGCATTTAGAGGACAAGGAGA
>NW_006174072.1:0-294 GCF_000334495.1 Tupaia belangeri chinensis | reverse complement strand
TTAATGTTCTCTACGTCCTGTTCTTCCTGACTAAACCTTCTGAGTAGCGGGTACTCCAGGCATGTGCTTCTTCTTCTGACTTTTAGGGTGGGCTAGGAATGGCACCAGGCCTCCCATATGACCTCAGTCACCAGAGTATGAGTGTGCACTACCAAGACTGAGCCCGCATAGCATTTTAAAGTATGTTTATATTCATAATTGTGATGACAAAAATAAACTCATGCTATGTGGCTGTACAACGGTTAGTACAGTCAGGTAATGTGGCCTATATTTCTCTATGACTCTGAATGTGCT
>NW_006174071.1:0-294 GCF_000334495.1 Tupaia belangeri chinensis | reverse complement strand
GCTAACTGCTGGTCTCAATGTTAAACCATTCTTGTGGTCTTAAAAAAGCCAGGATCCTGGTGGGTTGGAGGACTAGAGGAAGAGATCACAGTGTGACCATGTGCTGGGGAGGGTGTCTTTCTCTCTTCTATGGATGCACACACACTCTATCAGTAATAAAATTTTTAAAAGAACTTATAAAAATAACTATATAGGGACCAGCATAATAGTTATGTTGCTGAACTCCCAATGGGCGACCATGGCTTGAGTATCGGACCCAGAGACTTGTAACTCACACTGGGCACATGTGTGTGC
>NW_006174070.1:0-294 GCF_000334495.1 Tupaia belangeri chinensis | reverse complement strand
TCCATTCTTTTTCCAAATAAGAGTTACCTCTGAGTACGCCCCAACAGGGTTCTGGGGAAGGATAAGCAGGACTGGAATGGAAACTCCCAGACTGACAAGGACATTCATTCACCTACCCATTGGGAAGACACTCGGTGAGACACAGGTAACCATGGAAATCAAGACTGGCAGGGCTACTTCTGTCATGAAGTGAGTCCCCTTGAATCTTGAAATAAGCCAGAGTGCAAATAAAGTACCTCAGAAAAGGACATTCATAAAAATGTTAATGGTGATTTCTTGGTGGTGGTGGGGGGG
>NW_006174069.1:0-294 GCF_000334495.1 Tupaia belangeri chinensis | reverse complement strand
AAAAAAAAAAAAAAAAAAAGATGATTCTTAGATTTTTTTTTTAAAAAGGTGTTTATTAAATATCGATTGTTGTGACTCAAACAGAAGACATGTTGAAGCCCTAACCTCCAGTTCTTGCACACATGACTATATTTGAAAAAGGTGTTGGCCTGCCTCCATGTGCAGACGGTGGCCGAGTAAACCGCAGTGCTAGGAGCCATAGGGCCAGCCTCTGGTTCAGGTCTCTGTCCAAATTGTCCCAGACACTCTGTCTATGTCATCTCTTTTTCTGTGTCTCTCTCATGCATGTACACA
>NW_006174068.1:0-294 GCF_000334495.1 Tupaia belangeri chinensis | reverse complement strand
GCATTGTGCTGGCACTGCTCCACCACCTGTCCCCAGATGCCATGAAGTGTGTGGCATGTTATTAGAGTAGCCCTTGGAAGGAATACACAGCTCAATTCTGGACTACTACTACCTGGGCTCTCCTTTGTTTCCGAGGGTAACAGCCTTCTCCAATGACATTTCATTCAACTTTCAAATTTTTAAGTTACATTTTTTTAAAAAGTTCATTCATTCTTCCACGAACAAGAGAAAGAGAGTGAGAGACCACACCCAACAGGGTCTTATTGTTTTGTTTTGTTTTAAGAGAGATTTTTG
>NW_006174067.1:0-294 GCF_000334495.1 Tupaia belangeri chinensis | reverse complement strand
GCATGACTCGGACTCCGGCGGCTGCAGCCCGGACCGCAGCAGCCACTGCCAGAGCCGAGAGCGGAGGAGGAGCCAGAGAGGAGCGGGGCGGGCCAGAGGCGGAGCTGCGCGGGGCTATGCACCTCGGTCACCCCCGGGCTACACAGCCACCTCCCTGCCGCACGTCCTCGTCCCCTTACCCCGGGCTGCCGGGATGTCCCCGGCCCACCGCGGGGACCGAACGCGTCTCAGCGCCACTCCCAGCGCCATCACACCTTCCGGGCCAGAGGAACTGCGACCTGAGGCAGTTTAAAA
>NW_006174066.1:0-294 GCF_000334495.1 Tupaia belangeri chinensis | reverse complement strand
GGGATGGTCATGCCATAATCCCTTCTCTTACGTTTCTTCCTTTATTCACGATTTTGGGACTATCACATGTATGTTTTTCAAGCTATCTGATCTGTGACTCAAACTATGCAATTTGGCCATGTGGAATCCAGTCGTCCTAACCACTGCACTACCACCTGACCTTAGTTTTTCATAATATTTGTTTTCCATGACTTCGTTTTAGTATTCTTTCCCATAAACTTTGTGAAGACTCTTCATACACATGCACAGATACATGTTTATATTCATGATGTAAAGTACATTAATTACTACAGA
>NW_006174065.1:0-294 GCF_000334495.1 Tupaia belangeri chinensis | reverse complement strand
CTAGCCTAGCCTTGAACAGATGCGAAATCAATTTTCATGTTTTTGTAGGAATACATGAGAAAGTGCTCTATATTGTGTTTTCTCCTCACATTATGGCCATGAGTGCGTTTGCATGTAACTGGGGGTTATATTGAATTAACTTTCCCTCCCTTGTCTCACCCTCATGTTTGAACAAGTCAGTCTAGATTCTAGATAACCTTCAGGTGTAGAACTTCAAGGCAGACACCTGTGGGAGCCTGCTGGAGCACCTGGAAACTTCTAGAGAGTCAACATCTTCTTTTTAAAAATTATTTA
>NW_006174064.1:0-294 GCF_000334495.1 Tupaia belangeri chinensis | reverse complement strand
TGATAGTCAATTCTTGAAAGACCCACGTATGAAACAACTAGTTAGCCAAATTATGAAATCCACATTGTAGGTAACAACTTCAGAGTTCAAAGTAGCTGGTCTTTTGCAGTTCATGGCTCCAAATGCCTTTGTAGGTGGTGTCAAAGTTATACGTACTTGTCTACCTTCTTTAGACATAGATTGGCAGCCTATAAAAATGAAGTATCTTGTGCATTTTCATTTCATACACAACATTCTAAGGCTGAGATGATTGATTTATTTTTTTCTGGAGAGGTTTTTGCTATCAGGCTGGTG
>NW_006174063.1:0-294 GCF_000334495.1 Tupaia belangeri chinensis | reverse complement strand
TTTTAAAGAGGGATTCTTAGGACTGAATAAGAATTCCAAAATTTTCAATTGATAGTGATTAATGTGAAAATGAGCAAAGCCAATATTGGGTCCCTGGAAAAGAAGCTGCTGTGGATCGGATGAAGGGTTCAGACTCAGAACCGGCTTCCAGATTATAGAGTAGAAACGAGGCCGCAGAAACACATGGGCGTGGGCTAACTTGGCACACAATGAAGTTAGGAAAGCGCAGGCAGCACTCGCACCATGTTCAGGACTGACACAATTTCGTCCAGGTGGCAGGTGTTAGAGGTAGAC
>NW_006174062.1:0-294 GCF_000334495.1 Tupaia belangeri chinensis | reverse complement strand
TGCTAATCATCCTGCTTTTCTATATTGATCTGCTTGTCACTGACATTAGGTGTCATGTCCAAAGAAGGACTGTTCTTGGAAAGTTCTTTTTATCTGTTGTATTCATCTTTTCTTGTTTTTAAGCTTCAGTTCACTTTTTCTTTCCTTGTAATAGAAAAATAATAACCTGGACCGGCAGGTGGTATGGAAATTAAGTACTGGATCACATGACTGACTGTGTGGTTTAAGTCACAGACTTGGCAGCTTGAAAATCATACTGGATATGCGTGTGTGTGCATGCCTGAAATCCTGAGA
>NW_006174061.1:0-294 GCF_000334495.1 Tupaia belangeri chinensis | reverse complement strand
AAAAAAAAAAAAAAAACTAAGCTGAATTCCTACTTTACTCTTTCTGGCAAAAGAGATAATTGCTGAATCACGGGGGCCAGGTAACAGCACCTTGGAGAAATGTGACACCGTGAGGCTAAGCCACATGGAAAGCCCCCGAGTTCGGGTCTGGACACCTCCCTGAGCATGCTGGTTAATCACTGAGGCCAGCTGGGGCTGGGGGTGGACCGTAGCATCCAGACCATGTTGGGGGCTGTCTGTCTCTCTCCGTCATGAGAGAGATAGGTGGTTAAGGTGCTGGACTCTGACATGGCC
>NW_006174060.1:0-294 GCF_000334495.1 Tupaia belangeri chinensis | reverse complement strand
CCTTAACCACTATGCCACCTGCTGACTCCATATTTCTCTTATTTCTTATTAAGATAGTTTGCCTGGAAAGATAGAATTCTGTATGGAAATAACTTCCCTTAGAGTTTTGAAGGAACTATTGTTTAACCTTTTAGCTTTTAATGTTGATGTTGTGAATCCAATGATGTTTTGAATGCTGGTATTTTTTTATATAACTAAACTTTTCTTCTAAAGTAGCTTTTGAGATCTTTGTCTTTATTTGACATTTTAAGAAGTGCTTTTTAAAAAAAATAATTATTTTTAATTTTATTTATT
>NW_006174059.1:0-294 GCF_000334495.1 Tupaia belangeri chinensis | reverse complement strand
GAAATCAGGTTCTTTATTCAAGTAATATACTTGATTGTGACTGTTAATGTGACTCGTGTCTGGGAGGGAAACTGTGACTGATGCTGCCCTGGGTGGACAGAGTTGTAGAAAATACATGGGCCTTGTACTCAGGAAGACCTGGGATTCAGTCCCAGCTAAGTTACATCCCATCGTGTGGCCTTGGACAAGTCACTTCACCTCTCTGAGCTTCAGCTTCTTTGACTGTTAAGGCCTATTTCCCAGAGGAGAGGGTGTGGGCTAACCAATGCAGATGCTTAGTGTCAGCCCACTTCC
>NW_006174058.1:0-294 GCF_000334495.1 Tupaia belangeri chinensis | reverse complement strand
AAAAAAAAAAAAAGGAAAAAGATGAATTTCATATATATGTCATTTGAAGGGGTCTATCTGCAAGGAACATTTCTATAGATGAAATAGAAGAGGAAAACGTTTTACAAGTTAATAATTTGGGAAGTGTTGCCAAATGCCCTCTAGAAGGTTGTAGCAATTTGCACTTAGAGCCACCTTTAATTATTTTTAACTATATTGGCTCAGTTCCACGAGGGCATCTTGCATATTGATTTTTAAATATATTTAATTTTGAATGTTTCTATCATATTTGATAATGAATTTGGGTGTAATTCT
>NW_006174057.1:0-294 GCF_000334495.1 Tupaia belangeri chinensis | reverse complement strand
AGGGTTCTCCAGAGAAACAGAACCAATAGGAAAGAGATACTATTTATATTATTTTATAGAATTGGCTCACTCAATAACAGAGGCCAAGAAGTTCTACAATATGCTGGTCATAAACTGGAGAATCAGGAAAACTAGTGGTGTATCTCAGAAGATCTGATAACCAGGGGGAAGGGCTCTGTGGGTAAAAGTCCTGAGCAAAATCACCCTTCCCTGTTTTTTGTTTTATCCAAGAAGGAGTGGAGAAGGCCTACTCATATGGGTGACAGTGATCTTTACTCAGCTTTGGGGTCTGGC
>NW_006174056.1:0-294 GCF_000334495.1 Tupaia belangeri chinensis | reverse complement strand
TAAATTAAAAACATAATTCCTTCAGGGAAAAAAAGCTCAATTGAGTTCCTGTAGGACTAGATACCTCTCTTAACTTCTGTCCTGCTGTTTTCAGAGGTGATTTGTAGAAATCATGTTCAGGGTCAAGATAGAATGCCTTCTGCTAACTTGTAACTGCTCCTTCAAACTGACTGTTGGCGGTGAGGCCGGCCCCGCTCCCGCAGCCTGGCCGGACTCGGGATGAGTCGCTGCTGCTTCCCACGGTCCTTTCTCGCCTCTGCACGGTGAGCGCATCTGCTCTGAGCAGCAGCCCTG
>NW_006174055.1:0-294 GCF_000334495.1 Tupaia belangeri chinensis | reverse complement strand
CACCTAGCCATAAAATTGGGGATATGCAGCAGCAACTCATCACCAAGGGGAAATTGTAGATAGAGGGTCAGAAAAGCAAGCTCAGAAGGCACAGGAGCAGGTGGTTCAGAACATCACATCACCAACTTCTGTTGCCTGTGGCTCCTCAACCCACACTTAGGGTCTCATGGACAATTCCTTATGATATGTTGAAGAAAAAACACCAACTCGAACTGGTTTACAGAAGGGTCTCCACATTATGCTAGTACTAGTATACTCTCTCAGGATGCCACTGAAGGGGAATGCTGAAGGAAA
>NW_006174054.1:0-294 GCF_000334495.1 Tupaia belangeri chinensis | reverse complement strand
AGTCGCATTTCTTCGTGAGGTTCAAGAAAGACTGGATCACTTGGAAGAACCTGCCAGTTCACTACCCCTTTGCATTTGAATTTGCGGTTGGCGTTGGCCATCAGTCTTGCCAGCTGCTCCTCACTGGCGAAAGTCCAGTGCCACTCTGGGTGCTGTTGTGGTACATTGTGGAGTCCGAGACCTAGAGAGCCTGCAGAAAAATACCGCAAAGCCAGCAGGCATTACATGTTACTGTCACCTGTCATTTCTTTGGCTATCCTGCTGTTTGCAAGCATCCAGTCTTTCTTGAACCTC
>NW_006174053.1:0-294 GCF_000334495.1 Tupaia belangeri chinensis | reverse complement strand
CCCTCAATCTCTGTATATCTTTATCAGTGAGGTGCATTGCTTGTAAGCAGCACATAGAAGGGTCCTGTTTTATTTTTACCCATTCAGCTAATCCATATCTTTGATTTGATAACTTTATCTAATAATAGTCAACATTATTACTGATATTTGTGAACTTACTCCTGCCATTTTGTTGATCATTTTTAAATTGCTTTGCATTCTCTTATTTCTATTTACTTTCCTTTTGTTTTTCTGCTGTAGTATTCCCTTAAATAGTCCTTATATAGCTGGTCTTGTGTTAGTAAATTCTTTCAG
>NW_006174052.1:0-294 GCF_000334495.1 Tupaia belangeri chinensis | reverse complement strand
CCTTCACTCCCTATACTGACAGAGATTTGACTCTAGCAGAAATCAATAGATGAACTTACTAGGAAACACTTCTGGTTGTTAGCTTTCAGGAGAGAAAGTGTCACCTGATACGTCAGATAAACCAAACAATTCTATAAGGAAAGTGATGCCTTTTTCAAAATCTTAGTGAGGCTACCCAGGTAATTGCTGTTTTCCAAGCTTTACAATTCCACCCGAGGATGGCAAGAAGAAAGACACCAGAAAGTTGTCCAAGAAAGGCAGAGACCGGGACCAGAGTTAGCATAATGGCTATGT
>NW_006174051.1:0-294 GCF_000334495.1 Tupaia belangeri chinensis | reverse complement strand
GATTAAAGGGCTTGAAAGCATTTATACTGGTAAAGGGAGTTCAAGTGCTCTCCCCCCTCTCCCCCACTTCCTTCCTCATCTCCTTTTTCTTCTCCATAAATTAACCTTCATCAGCACCTGGCACAGTTGTATCATGGCATTCTTTTGTTGAAAACCTGTTGAAGTGTTCTCCTAAGGCAGGGCAGGAAGTACTAAATGTGATATGCATTTCTCTGGTGTTTTAATTATTCTTCAGTATAAATGATGAGCCAGTTTGCTCAGTAACTTGGGGTGGGGAGGGGTGGTGGGGAGGGT
>NW_006174050.1:0-294 GCF_000334495.1 Tupaia belangeri chinensis | reverse complement strand
CAAGCGGGGCCAGGCGGGAAAGGGGAGGAGGGCCAGCATGTCTGCCGCACAAGGGCTGATGGGGCTGCAGGCGGGCTTCCTGGGGCAGGCTCGCAGGTTGGCTGGGTGCTGGTGGGGGTTCTGCACCGAAGGAGCCCCCAACTTACGGCCTCCCGCGCCTGCAGCCCGGTTCTCCAGTTTATTCCTCCAAGTGCCAGGACTGCACCTGCACTGAGGCCAAGAACAGCAGCAGCGGGCTCAACATCATCACCTGCACCCACGTGCCCTGCAGCACCTCCTGCAGCCCTGTAAGTG
>NW_006174049.1:0-294 GCF_000334495.1 Tupaia belangeri chinensis | reverse complement strand
CTGCAGGGGAGAGGATGTTCCAAAAAAGAGCACTGAGGGTACAAAGGCTTTTAGGGGAAATTACCTTAAGGAACTGAGAAAGGACCGTGGTGAATGGCCTAGACTTCAGGCCTAGAAGGAGAGGAGATGGCTACCATCTACGTCAGATGCACAGAATAACCTGCTCAGTCCCTCCAGTTTCTACAGTGACTCTGTCTTCAACCGACACCCAACAACTGCTCTCTCTGCCTGCTCCTGTGTGTCCTCCAGTTCAATCTCCAGGACATAGCCACAGAGATCTTTTACTTTTTCTCT
>NW_006174048.1:0-294 GCF_000334495.1 Tupaia belangeri chinensis | reverse complement strand
TCACTCATTCTACCTCTGGGATTACAGAAGCCAGGTGGTGGTTGTTGAAGTTTGGAACAGGCTCTCCTCACCCACAGAAGGCTGGGTGGCAACGTTAGTGATTAGCTCAGGCTGGGTTCCCTTTGCTGTCCTGTTTCTCTTTCTGTCTCTGGGATTGCAGGAACTAGGTGGCAGTGGTTGAGAACCAGAACAATCCCCCTAGCACATGTGTGCCAAGTACGTCCTCCTTAAGTCCCTCCCAGTAATCCCCCACTATTGTCCCACCCCTCTTCTAGTGTCCAGTATCCACATTTG
>NW_006174047.1:0-294 GCF_000334495.1 Tupaia belangeri chinensis | reverse complement strand
GAACCTCTGCCCCTACTGATCTCCACATATTGATTTCCAGTCAACTCCTATCCACATAAGTACTTCCCTGAGACCCTAACAGTGCACGCAGGCTGTACTTGCCATTCGAGCGTATTATAACAGTACACTAACATTATATTGCCAAAATACAGACATGACATCCACGTTTCCTCTATATGGTGGAATCGCCATAGAAAGTCCACGCTTTCCCTCAGCCTGTGTTGGCGGACAGTTAATTGGTTCCTATTTTCACTCACAAATACTACACTGGGGATACTGGCCTGCTCTCTGGTG
>NW_006174046.1:0-294 GCF_000334495.1 Tupaia belangeri chinensis | reverse complement strand
AGCCAAAGACCTTGCAGGGATGAGGGGGCAGCTTACAGACCCCTTGACTGCTCAGAAGATTTTCTACAGACCCACTAGAGATGATATTGATATAACTATGCTTTATCCAATTACTTTAGTAGTTTATTAGGGAAATTTTCATCTGTGCATGAGGTAACATGATTTGAAGGATAACACCGTTAGAAAACATGGATGAATGTGGTACTTATGTATCCCACCATGTAAAAGAGAGGACAGATACCAAAGGCATCACAGTGGGCAGACCTGTACTGCAGTCTTCAAGGGAGCTGGATT
>NW_006174045.1:0-294 GCF_000334495.1 Tupaia belangeri chinensis | reverse complement strand
AGAGAAGTCCAGCGTGCCTCCAATTCCCCAGAACAGACCACCACCCCCATCTAGTGAGCAGATTCCTTAGCACCGACCACGTGCCAGACGCCAGACTGCCACTGGGATCAGCCTTGGGCCAGCGCACAGTATCTGTCCTGGCAGGTCTTCTATTCTAGTGAGAGGGGAGGCGAACACCGGGGACAGAACACGCCATGTGAGGCCAGCAGGTGGCGCAATGGTTCGGTCGCTGGACTCACATAGCTGACCGCAGGTTGCGTCCAGGACCCAAAGGTGTGAAGCTCATGCTCGGCG
>NW_006174044.1:0-294 GCF_000334495.1 Tupaia belangeri chinensis | reverse complement strand
TAGAGGTTTATTTAGCTTATGGTTTTGGAGATTAAGAAGTTGAGCAGCATGGTGCCAACATCTGGTAAGGATATTCTTACCCTATCACAACAAGGTAGAGGGCAGGTGCACACAGAATATAGCATAACTTTATCTCATTTTCCCTCCTCGCAATCCCACCAGGACTCAGTGTGGGGTCCCACCCTCATGTCTAATCACTTCCCAAAGACACCATCTTTCAACACCATCATTGGATTAAGTCTCTACCCTCTCAGCACAGTTACAATGACTATCCAAATTTTAACACATGAATTT
>NW_006174043.1:0-294 GCF_000334495.1 Tupaia belangeri chinensis | reverse complement strand
TCTGAAGAATTTTTCCTCCGTGAGGGCCATCGTTTTAGCATTGCAGTCTAATTCCATCAGTTAAAAGCATCTTGGGTTAATGTCCCAAAGGACCAAATGCTTCAGGTATTGTCTCAGACCAAAGTAACCATTTGAACAGGCAGGAAATACTGGTGAAATAAGGACCCTCAAAATTTGCAAACCTGGACAGCATTGTGAAAGAGCACCAGAAGCAGAGGTTGAGGCAGTCCCAGCTCCAGGGGGCAGATGTGACACAGGGCACTGTGCCCTACCTGGGCACCTTCCTGACTGACC
>NW_006174042.1:0-294 GCF_000334495.1 Tupaia belangeri chinensis | reverse complement strand
TGCTACTGCAAGGTCACACTGACCCAAGAAGTAGCAAATAAAGACTCAAAGTGAAAACTTGGAGATCTAACTCCTTAGCAAAAAGACTCACCAAATGTTTTATGAATGCTTATTCCACTAAAGCTAACTGCCCTGCACATCAGTTGCACAGTCTCTCGGAATAGCTTGATTACCATATAAAAGAAACCTTCTTCTTCCTAGGAAGGGGCTGGAACAACCCCAGCTTCAGACCCTCAGATGCTTTTTCTCTCAATAAATTTTCCTTTTTTTAAAAGAGAGAGATTCTTTTTTTTT
>NW_006174041.1:0-294 GCF_000334495.1 Tupaia belangeri chinensis | reverse complement strand
CTTTGCTTAGCATTAAGTCTTCCATATTTTCCTATTTTGTACCAAAATTTTCTAATACAATCATATTAACTTATTGTGTTCATGTTGAATATTAAATCTTTACACCTATTCATCTTTGACCTGCATTAATTTGTCCATGCCCTGCCTCATGATAATCACTATTTTATTCTCTATTTATGTACATTTGATCTTTTTGTTCTGTTCTGTTTTTAGTTTCCACATACAAGTGAGGTCTTGCAAATTTTTTTCTTCTGTGCCTGGCATATTTCACTTAGCATAATGTCCTTCAGGTTC
>NW_006174040.1:0-294 GCF_000334495.1 Tupaia belangeri chinensis | reverse complement strand
TCATTCTCATTTCTTCTTGTCCTTTCATATATATTTTAGTCTGTGAATTTCCTTGGTATAAGCATCTCAAAGCATTAACCATAATACCAGACAAATGGATTAGAAGGTTATTTCTATAACAATCATTGTTTATATATGTGTGGTGTTCTTAATATCTGAAAAGCAGTGACTCACATGAACTCAGAAGCCCAGAAATGGATTAAACACAATCCATGGTTTATGAGCCACTCTCATTATTAACCTCTTGGTCATTAACTTTTAAGAATATGTATACGTATCACACTAGGGTCTTTT
>NW_006174039.1:0-294 GCF_000334495.1 Tupaia belangeri chinensis | reverse complement strand
GAGAGATTTTTGCTCTAGGGCACATGGGCTTTTCAGAGTGACAGAGAGAGACACAGCAACAGAAAGTGTGACATCACCCAAGTGGGATGGCCATGTAGCAATCCACCTTCCTCCATTTTCCTCTTGGGAATGTGGGCATGTATGCACACATGGGGAGCGTGAGTTTTAAGCCTCCTGAATCAGGACTCAAATGCAGTTGACTGCGGGGAGCCCACTGACGTTACTGCTTCACCATCTGCTAGTCCCTAAACTAATCCTTCTAATAACAATGTGAGGCATACAAGATTTTAGCTC
>NW_006174038.1:0-294 GCF_000334495.1 Tupaia belangeri chinensis | reverse complement strand
TGACTTCCAAATGTAAATATAATGAAATGATAAAGTCACGCCAAAGTGCCTAATCATCCTCATGGAAAAAGTTTAGTTTCCATTAGCACATTCCTCAGGGCTTATAAATGTATGTACTGATAATAATAGTTATCATTATTACCACAAGGATAATCATCATTATTCCTATCTTAGCAAGTACCATTTCTTGAGAATCTCCTATCTTCTAATGATCTTATTTTCATCTTATTGCATTGAAACCTCACAAGAATTCAGATACGAGGAGACAAAGCCACTGAGAGGCTGATTTTGCTC
>NW_006174037.1:0-294 GCF_000334495.1 Tupaia belangeri chinensis | reverse complement strand
GACTATGTTATATGCAGCAAAATCCCATCATTGGCTGTATATTGTCAACGATTTATCTAATTATCACCACACAGTAAATGAGAATGTTTGTATGCACATGATAAGAGCAAATGTGCCCATTAGATGTGTCAATATACATAATAATTGACAAACATCACTTCAACATATTCCATTGGAATAAACCTAATAAATTTAGGATCTTCCATCATTATTCTCTGTCTGCTATCCCATTGAGTTAATAAAAAACAATCAGTGGTAACTCTATAGATCCAATTAATATTCAGAACAATGGGT
>NW_006174036.1:0-294 GCF_000334495.1 Tupaia belangeri chinensis | reverse complement strand
GGCTTGCTGCTACTGCGAAGTCCGTGAAGCATGGCCAGGGGCCTCCGCTCTCCGCCGGCGGCTCTGGCCTCTCTAACGAAAGCTTTCCCAGCTCGCCTGTGACCCCAACGCAAGGACAGCTCGTCCCGTCTTGGGAAACGTTAGTAACGTTGGGGTGCGTCATCACCCTGGGGCAACTGGGGGAGGAACTTCATGTGAAAGAAGTACCACGCCTTCCATGCTGGGCGTGCTGTGCAGAAACACAGGCTGCGAGGCCAGCAGAGGGCATAATGGCTACGTTGATGGACTCCCATG
>NW_006174035.1:0-294 GCF_000334495.1 Tupaia belangeri chinensis | reverse complement strand
TTCTCAAGTCACTGGACCTGGGATTTGAACTTTGCGATAAGTCATGTGGGATTCTGGCTGGCCCTATCATATGCTTTTTCAATATTTATTTGTCTGATTAATGGGATGATTATGTGGGTAGATGGGAAGAGCTGGACAGAAAGGAGACATGAGTAAAGAGAAGAAGGGGCACAGCATGGAAGAGAGCACACTCACTGATAGGATGATTGTGACCAAATGTCATGCTGGGCAGCCTAGCCTTGGCTGCCACGTGCCCCTGAGAAATTCACTCCTTTTCCTTCTTCCTTGCCTTCC
>NW_006174034.1:0-294 GCF_000334495.1 Tupaia belangeri chinensis | reverse complement strand
TTTTTTTTATAAATTCTCTGTGTTCCTTTGTGAAATAGTCAATGTGTTCAAATATCTGTCATAAAGTAACTAAAAGGAAAAAAAAAGAATCTGTAGGATTATTTGGAAAACAGAATAAAATTGAATTGACTCAAGGTATCAGCAGTAACCACATATTGTCTGCCACTATGAGCACAATTAACATTTTTATTTTCCTATTCTAAAGGATTTCTTCTCCGTTAAGCTTTACTTAGTGCCATTTTTAATCTAGGAAAGCAAATATGAAAATCCCAAATATAAATAGGAATCCCTGTT
>NW_006174033.1:0-294 GCF_000334495.1 Tupaia belangeri chinensis | reverse complement strand
TAGCCTTTATGCTAACTGCTGGTTCCCCTCTATACCACTTTTTATAAAAAGCTATCTGAGGAAATATGAAATAGTTCTTTATATGTGTATGTATTTGTTTCTCTTTTTCTTCATTATTTTTGTTTTTTGAAAGTTGGGGAGATGGATTTTTTAATTCTTTTTGCCTTAAAAACTAAACATGCTTCTAGTTAATCTATTGGATTTAGGTTCAATGTAATTCAAGAGAATTAAAAAGAAACTATTTTGAAGTTTTTCTTCAATGGGTTAAAATGCTATTTTCTAGAAAAGCACATA
>NW_006174032.1:0-294 GCF_000334495.1 Tupaia belangeri chinensis | reverse complement strand
GGCACACATACCCTCTGGCAATTAAAATAAAGAGGGGGAGAAAAAGCAACTCATATCAGTGCTGACAATTGTTAGGTAGGAAAAAAAACTTAGATCTCACAGACAGATAAAATATGTATATTTATCTCGAGACTATGAAGTTATCTTCAGACCCATTATCTCACTAATCCTCAAAATAGCCCACTGTGGCTGATATACAGTGCCCATTTCACAGATGAGAAGAGTAAGGACCATAGAAAGAACTAGCTCATGGCCAGTTGGATCCCCAAGAACAGAGTCAGGCTTGGAATCCAA
>NW_006174031.1:0-294 GCF_000334495.1 Tupaia belangeri chinensis | reverse complement strand
TGGAGTACAGTATAATGTATAATAATCAAACCAAGCATATAGATATATCCATTGTCTTCAACACTGAACATCAATTTTAATTTTGGGGGAAGCTGAAATGCAAATTTTCTCATATAAACATGAGTTTGTATTACCTCTCGATTTGCTGTTTTGCTTTTTTAAAATCAGTATGGGGATGTCCAAGAAGCTTGAAATTTAAAACACAACCATGTATACATAACAATTTAGCATAAAGATCATTTATGACCAGCTCATGGCTTGGTGGCTAAATGAGCTGGATCCCATATGGCTGAC
>NW_006174030.1:0-294 GCF_000334495.1 Tupaia belangeri chinensis | reverse complement strand
CTGGGCCCTAACACTTTTCACATTCCTATTTCTTTCGCCAATAGAAAGATAAATACACAAAATAAAACCATAATAAGATTGAATAAAGAAAGCTTTCAATGCAAACTATGAAAATCAAATATTATAAAGAAAAACACTGAAAAATTTACTCACATTATATTTTAAAATATATGTCTAAAATCAAGAGGCAAATGATAGCTATAGAAAAAGTATTCGTAATATTTATATCAGAAAGGAGACAATTCCTTCTTAGTTAAAAATGATTTTGTAGGGGCCAGCAGGTGGCATGATGGT
>NW_006174029.1:0-294 GCF_000334495.1 Tupaia belangeri chinensis | reverse complement strand
ACATGGCCAACTGAGCAGTTCAAGTTCCAGATCTCATGGGCTTGAGAAACATGCCAGTTACATACATGTGTGTGCCCAAAGTCCCAAAAGGTGGGAGGAACAGAGGGGAAGGAGTTTTTCCACGTAGCATACCCCTCAAATATGTTCAAACTATATTTCCATTAAAATCAGTAGATTCATCCTATTGATGAATTTTTAGTTTAATTTTTTACTTCTTCCATGAAAGAAATAGAAAAGTACCCACTCCCATGAGAACGTCACGCCATGATCCACCTTGGGTCTCAGCTAGTCATG
>NW_006174028.1:0-294 GCF_000334495.1 Tupaia belangeri chinensis | reverse complement strand
TCACTCAGTCTCAGGTATTTCTGTTATTAATCCAATAACTAAGACACCACTAAAATAAATAAATAAAATAAATAGGAAACATAGTCATCATCTCAATAGATGTAGGAAAATATTTTGATAAAATATTCATGACAAAAGTTTTCACAGAGAGAATGCATGCTCACTAGGGAGAAAAGGTGAGAGGGAGCACTCCTCATTGGGGCAGGGTCACATTCCCATGCAATTCCTTATCTATTTCTCCATTCAGTTGGGATTTTGGTCATCCACACACCCAGCATATTTTTCAAGCTGCCA
>NW_006174027.1:0-294 GCF_000334495.1 Tupaia belangeri chinensis | reverse complement strand
ATCCAGTAGCCCGGGCATGGGTGTCTGAGGAGCTCTACCCAAAGGACAGTGATGGTTATGACCACTGAGAAATTTCTACCCTCTGCATGAGGTCAGGGCTGCTGCAGTATGCACCGTGGACCTACTAGACCTCATTTAGCTATAACCTACTTATCTTGCGCAGGGTATGTTAAAACTTGCTTGAAAACATACTTTAAAACCTAGTTTAAATTTATTCTTTAAAAGTTCCATTTCTGGTGTAAGCTTGAATTAGTAACTGGAAACTCTGCTTTTTTTTTTTTTTTTTTTTCCCCC
>NW_006174026.1:0-294 GCF_000334495.1 Tupaia belangeri chinensis | reverse complement strand
TTCCTATTCTGTAAGTTTATAATCCCTCTCTTGTAAACCACTGTGTTTTCAGGTATCAACTGGACATTTTGCATTACCCAGTGGATATTAAGTCAGAAGAAACTGATAGAAACATGATGCTCAGGTCTTTTGCTCTGCCATGAGTAATAATTTTCTTGGTCTCTGACCCAGGGGACTTATACCTTCTGCCAGCATTTATGAAACAGTGACAGGTTAAACTGCTAGCTTGTAAGTAGGATAAAAATCTCAGATCTACTGCAGCTCTTTTTGTTTTGGGGTTTTTTTTTTTTTTTT
>NW_006174025.1:0-294 GCF_000334495.1 Tupaia belangeri chinensis | reverse complement strand
GCTGCAATCTGGTCCCCTTGATTCCCTTGTAACACAATCTTACATTCTTTCAAAGTTCAACCAGAGACAATTAGGCTCCTCTGCACATCACTAGGTGTATAGACACCAGAATTGTGTTTCAGTATTTTCCTGGTGAATTTAATTTTTATCATGTTCTGATGTACCTCTCTAATAACAATTTTTATCTTGATATTGCATAATATTATTTTCGGGACAACTGTGGGGTTGGGGCTACAGTTTTCCTGGTATGTCTTCTTCCTTCCTTCTCTTCACTTTCAAACTTTCCGTGTGTCT
>NW_006174024.1:0-294 GCF_000334495.1 Tupaia belangeri chinensis | reverse complement strand
AGCCTGGTCTGGGCAGGTCTCCTTGGGTGAGTCTACACTCAGACCTGGGAACAACTTTGAGACTTTTGCAACATTGTTGTCCACCACTCTGGTGGCCTGGGCTGGGAGACTTGAGCCTGATCTGGGCAGGCTTCCTTGGGTAAGTCCACGCTCTGAGCCTTGGAGCAACTTTGGGACTTTTGGTACAACAATGTGCACTGCACTTTGCCCAGTGTGTGACTGGATCCTCTCACTAAGTTTTATCTTGTTAGCTTGCTACCACCTCATTAAGAGCTGAATGTTTGAGAGAAAAAC
>NW_006174023.1:0-294 GCF_000334495.1 Tupaia belangeri chinensis | reverse complement strand
CAAAAACCTCTCCAAAATAAAAGAAAAAAGATTATATATGTAAAATTGAATTCAATTAAAATGAATAATAATAATATTTTTTAAATGTTCAATTTTATGAAATTCTTATACTGTTACAAATCATAAAGGTTTAATGTGTCAGCTAAAATAATAATTTCATGATTCTTAACTAATTTTAAGTTCTTAGGCAAGTGGTTAATTAATAAACTTTAGATGCCTTGACAATTTCTAAATAAGAAACAGATACAAATACTAGTCATTAAATGGAATTTTAGACTATTTCTTTTTTGTTTG
>NW_006174022.1:0-294 GCF_000334495.1 Tupaia belangeri chinensis | reverse complement strand
GCCACAGTCCCTCCTCCGTTCCTCCGTCCTGTTTCAGATTGTGGCACACCGTGCACATGTGCCCCGTGCGTCCTCCAGCTGACTGTGAGACCCAGATCCTTTAACCACTAGGCCGTGGGCTGGCCTAGACAAAATGTTCTTAAATTCTGTAAATATCTATATATATTGAAGATATAAAAATTAATCAGTTGGTTCAAGAAAAGGAAGAAAAAAAAGAACAGGTGGGGAAATAAGAGACAAATACTAATAGCAAGAAGGCAGATTTAAACCAGATCATACCAACTAAGGCTGATG
>NW_006174021.1:0-294 GCF_000334495.1 Tupaia belangeri chinensis | reverse complement strand
CAGCAATATAACCATTACATTATCCACTCATCCTATCAGTTATTTTTTCAAAAATGCTCTTAACATCCTACTGGAAAATATAGAGACAATGATCACTTATCTGAGCCTTTTCAGTTATTTCACAAATTTAATGATATTATGGATGTGTCTATACAATCAAATGCAGAATTGAAATAGAATAAGTATCAGGATGAGTGTTAGCAGAAGAAGCACATTTTATTTGTCTTTTTCTCACTATAAAATGAATTACCCATAGGCCAGTGGGTGGCATCGTGGTTAAGGGCACTGGACTCC
>NW_006174020.1:0-294 GCF_000334495.1 Tupaia belangeri chinensis | reverse complement strand
GGGTGGCTGTACCTTGGAGGGGATGTGCAAGGCTGTGATGACCAGTGATGAACAAACATCGAACATCGTCCGCTCCCAACTTTGCAGCCTGGGTTGCCCATAGCAAACACAAACACTGCATTTGGAGGGGTTTCACTCCCCTGCCCTCTACTTCAGAGGAGCCTGGGATGCAGGAAATGCCAGTGAGAAGACCGAACTGGAGTGAAGAAAATCACAACAAAAGCTCATTCGACCTTCTTCTTCAGTCCACCCAGGGCACGTTCGGGGTCAGGTACGCACCAAGTGCCTCCCGCA
>NW_006174019.1:0-294 GCF_000334495.1 Tupaia belangeri chinensis | reverse complement strand
AGAGTGCTTTTAGGCAACATAAATGAAGAACCACCTGTCGAAATTGAAGATGGCTGTCACTATCTCTGCTTTGAACTTGGGTGCCGGTAAACTGCTTTAGAGAGAGTTTTTCAACAACAGGTAGAGGAGACATGGATGAAAGAAGAAAGTCCACACATACATGTAAATATGGTAATAATTAGAGCTGGCCTTTTTGTTTTGCTTTTAATTTGCCAGAGGAGACAGGAAAAGAAAGAGAAAAAAAACATCCCATAGGGGATGACCATGCCACAATGCCTTCTCCACTTCTCCCTC
>NW_006174018.1:0-294 GCF_000334495.1 Tupaia belangeri chinensis | reverse complement strand
AAAAAAAAAAAAAGAGGATGGAAACTTAATTTGACTATGATACTGAAAGGTGGGCCTTTAGGAGAGCATTAGGGTTAAATAAGGTTGTCAGGTTAGGGCCCCCATAATTGAATACTGGTAGCTTTAAAAGAAGAAGGAAAGACACCAAAGCTTACACATGCCATTACCTTCTCACCATGTGATACCCTGCACCACCTTGGAACTCAGTAGAGTCTTCATCATCAAGAAAGCCTTCATCAAATGAGCCCCCTTCACCTTGGGCCTCCAGAATCATGAACTGAATAAACCTTTATT
>NW_006174017.1:0-294 GCF_000334495.1 Tupaia belangeri chinensis | reverse complement strand
GCACTTTAACCACCATGCCACCTCTGGCCCCTGGTTTACACTTTTTATGTCGTACTTAAGAAGTCCTTCTTTGTCAAAAGATCATAAAGGTAGACATTCTCCTATATTTTCTTCTAGATTATGCAGATTTTTTCATATTTAGGTTTTAATACAAAATTTATTTTTGTTTATACTGGGAAGTAGAAATCTGGTTTTATTTTCTGTACCTAGATTGCAAACTTTCCAATATAAATTTTTGAAAATAGCATGCTTTTTAAAAAGAGTTTATTTCTTGTATGAGTGAGAGAGACAGAG
>NW_006174016.1:0-294 GCF_000334495.1 Tupaia belangeri chinensis | reverse complement strand
CCCCCCCCCAGCACCACCGGCCACCCTACGTGTCACTGAGCCCCCAGCCTGCCTTCACGTTCTCTTCCGGGCACCTCGGCCGCCCACAGCTCAGGCCCCCGTGACCTGCAGACCAGAGTCAAGTGGACTTTCTTCATCCTCCTCTTCCTCACTTTCCCCTCCAAAGCCAACCAGCCAGGGCCTCTCTCAACACGGAGCCTGAGCAGCTCCTCCCCACAACAGCCCGTGTGACCTCACACTGTCCCCACCAGTCCAGGCCCTCCCTCCCTTGGTCATCTGTCATGCTGACAGGTG
>NW_006174015.1:0-294 GCF_000334495.1 Tupaia belangeri chinensis | reverse complement strand
GGTAAGTTGCAGAAGTGGGATTCAAACCCAGATAGCTAGACTCCAGAGCCCTTAACTGTGGACGTGTATGTTCTCTAGCTGACCTCTTCTCTCCTTACAGGCAGATGCAGTGCCTTGGCTATCTTTTATATCCAAATCAGAAACTAATCAGAGGCTTGATGGTGGTGCAGCGGTAGCTTGGGGCTCTGCAGCGGGCTGAGACCTCTACTGGGGGAGGGTCCCAGTGCACATCCGAGGTCTCCCAGAGTACAGGGGCACACACAGGTCCATGACCTGGGCTGACTGAGGCTGGGG
>NW_006174014.1:0-294 GCF_000334495.1 Tupaia belangeri chinensis | reverse complement strand
GGCTAATTAATATGGGGAGAGGAGATGTCAAGAAAGACAGTTATCAGGCAAAAAGCGAGATATCACATGATGAAAGAATCCCTTCCCTGGGAAGAGATAACATTCCTAAATGTGTATGCACCTTAAACTGGGGTAGCACTTGAAACAGAGGTTCGAAACTTCAGTAGGGGGCTGGACGGTGGTGAAGTGGTAAAATGCGATGCTCTGCAAGGCAGACACATGTGAGTAGATTTCAGGTCTGGAGACTGTCCCGTCCCTGTTTGGGCGCCACATGTCCCGACCTGGGGGTGGGGG
>NW_006174013.1:0-294 GCF_000334495.1 Tupaia belangeri chinensis | reverse complement strand
TAGCCTTGTAGAGGAGTGCATTTTACCTCTGAGCCTCCGTCTGACCCTTCACGTGCTAATTTCCTTACCTCAGTGCCTTCCCATGGTGTATTGAATAGCAAACATTTATATGGCCCTTACTAGGTGCCAGACACTTTTTAAAGCATTTCCACATTCTCCTTTTATTTATTATTTTCTTTAATTGCCAGAGGGCATATATGCTCACTAGAGACAGAAAGGAAGTCCCACTCCAGTGGGGTGTGGCCATGAAGCAATCATTTTTGCTCCATTTCTCTGTCCTATCAGGATCTTGGG
>NW_006174012.1:0-294 GCF_000334495.1 Tupaia belangeri chinensis | reverse complement strand
CCAGTAACATAGCCATGATGCCAACTGCTGAATCTCCCCCCACCCCAAGGTGTTTCTTAAGCCACTGGATCAGGGACTTCAGCAGCATAGTTAGCCATGTGAAATCTTGCTGCCTCAACCACTAGGCCACAGAGCTTGCCTAGTATTTTTGAACATTCTTAAAGATGAAGATACTGTCTTTGGAGCATGGTATTTGCATAAGCATTTAAAGAGTACACAATCATCTACATGCACAATACATGACAAAGCAAATACAAATTAATTTGTTTCATGGTAAGGGTACTTTTTTTTTTT
>NW_006174011.1:0-294 GCF_000334495.1 Tupaia belangeri chinensis | reverse complement strand
ACTCAGGAAACCTGTTTGACTGTCCCCCGGGACAGGACATGAGACAAGGAGCCAGCGCTGGGCCAGCTCGGAGGTGCTGCAGGAACACTTGCTCCAGTGAGGCCAGACCCATGAGCACGACCTTGGTTCTGTTCCCACGGGACCTGTGTGCGCTTGGCATTCACCTGTATCCTGGCTACTGGCTGCTGACTGTGGGGAGGATGACGGCGTGAGACCATGCTGGGGATGCTTCTGTGTTCCTGTGCATGTGTGTGGGTGTGCATGTGTTCATGTACATGTGCATGTGTGTGTGTG
>NW_006174010.1:0-294 GCF_000334495.1 Tupaia belangeri chinensis | reverse complement strand
AAAAAATTTCAGTCATCTTTCTAAAGCTCAGAAAATGTCTGACTCCCACCTCCTATGGCTGACTTGTGGGTGACATGTTAAATTTCCAAAAAGAAAATATTTAAGTTCAAATATGATGAAGTTATTATTGAACTATCCTGTTTTTCACCTCATGTAGAAAGTGTGATTCCTTCAGAAAGCAGTTACCTTCTCTGAGGAAAATAGCCTCCCCATGGTCTTCTGCAAGGCCCCTATGACATCCTTATTCCTGAGGCTATAGATGAGAGGGTTGAATATGGGGGTGAGGATGGTGTA
>NW_006174009.1:0-294 GCF_000334495.1 Tupaia belangeri chinensis | reverse complement strand
GAGTAGGGATGGTCTTGCTTTTTTTTTTTTTGTCATGATGTCATGAGCTCGGAGGAAGACATGTACCTGATGAGCCTCTGAGGTCCCTGACATGAGTTTGTCATCTTATGGAAGAACACGCAGGCTCGAAATGATCAAGTGAGAGCAAAAATCAAAAGGGAGACTGGGTGCAGACTTCGGAATGGAGAAGTAGTCACGGAGGGCCACCTGGAGGTGACCAAGCAGGGGACTGGGACTCCAAGAGCTTGGGAAGTTGGGGCCGTTCAGTAGGGGAGCCACGTGGCAAGTGCAGTG
>NW_006174008.1:0-294 GCF_000334495.1 Tupaia belangeri chinensis | reverse complement strand
TCTCTCTCTCTCTCTTTTTAATTGCCAGAAGATACATGCACTAGCCAGAGAGAGAAAGAGAAGGAAAGGAGAAAGCAATCCCCAGTGGGCGCGGTCACATTGCAGTCTTTTTTTCCTCCGTTTTCCTTTCCTGTCAGGATTTTAAGCACAGATGCATGCCTGGCATGGCCTTCCAGTCCCTGGGCTGGGGTTCGAACCATGGTCAGTCATGTAGATCTGGTTCTCAATGCGCAGCACCAATCACTGCATGGTGGGACCTGCCCATGCGGTGTCTGTCTTTTCCCTGCCTTCCCC
>NW_006174007.1:0-294 GCF_000334495.1 Tupaia belangeri chinensis | reverse complement strand
TTTTTCAAGCTGCTGAGTCTGAGACTTGAATGGTGCAAACAGCCACGCGGGATCCAGCCTCCTTAATCATGGCCAGTGGCTGGCCTCTTTTCTTTTTTTAAGTTTATTCATTTTTTTTTCCTTGTGAGAGAGAAAGAGAAAAAAATAGACACAGTAGGATCTCACATGACAGTCCTTTCCCCAGCTTTCCCAGCCAGTCAGGCATCCTGGGATGTGTGCATGCACCTAGTATATACTAACCCACCTGGGGACTGAACCTCAATCTCCCATTCGGCTTAAGTATCACTACTGCTG
>NW_006174006.1:0-294 GCF_000334495.1 Tupaia belangeri chinensis | reverse complement strand
CTGGATCCCACATGGCCAACTGCACAACTTGAACTCCTGACTCAGTGGCTTGAAAATCATGAGCACATGTATGCAAGTACCTAAAATCCAAAGAGGAGAATGGAATAGTAGGCCATTCACCCTGGTGGGGTGATTCCTCACATTCACTCTCTCTCTGTCTCTGTATTTCCAAAGAGCATATGCACTCTGTAGCAAAAATAAAAAATGAAAAATGAAAAATGAGTAAATACAAATTAAATTATAAACATGGACTAAGAATTGAGCTTTTCTGGGACCAGCAGTCAGCGTAATGGC
>NW_006174005.1:0-294 GCF_000334495.1 Tupaia belangeri chinensis | reverse complement strand
GAGGAGAAGAGATTGTGGCACAGCCATCCCCTTGGGAGGGTTTCTCTCTGCCCCTCTCTGGCAAACTCACACATCCTAGAGCAAATTAAAAAATATTTCTTTAAAAGAAAGAAGGTGATTTCTCATGAATGGCTTTGGAATTGATTAAAGTTTGGCCACTGTTCAAAATAGATGTTGAAGTTTCACTTTCTCTTTCCCCAAAGTGGGTGGAGACAGGCTGGTGACAAATCCCAATGTCTGTAAGTCTGGAGGAGTAAGTGAAGACGTCACAAGCTGCTTCTCATGCCCAGGAGG
>NW_006174004.1:0-294 GCF_000334495.1 Tupaia belangeri chinensis | reverse complement strand
ATCTACCTTGGGTCATAGGTCAATATTGAATGGTTTAAGGAAAAGAGTAACGAAGGGATAGTAACTTGCACCCATCCCAACTTGCACCCATCCCATGGTAAAATTCAGGCACTCTAAATATGCAATTCTGTCCAAGGTTTAAAGTTCTGTTTTTTCATTCCAGCCTTGACTACATCTCTTCCTGTCCTACTTCTCATTTAGGACTAATACACTAAAGTAGGCTTGGTATTATATAAGATGTGGGGACATGAGGGATAAAATTCTCTGGTTCCAGGAGCTCTACCTGGTCCAAGT
>NW_006174003.1:0-293 GCF_000334495.1 Tupaia belangeri chinensis | reverse complement strand
GTGGGAGTCCAGCAAAGAAAGCCTCTTTTCTGAGAAACGATCAACTTCCCCACTTGTGATCTGGGTCCCTGCATATCTTGCCTTCTATCAACTACATTGCTATTATCATTGCTTTGTCTTCCAAGTGCTCTGTCTTCCCTGGATCACAGACATGCTCTAGTAGCTCTGCTCCCACTGCCCCTTGACTCCTATAGCTCTGTCCACCTTCGTTGTTTTGTTGTCTCCATTTCTCTGCTTCATTGCTTGTCCATTTCTATACTTCCTGCTATAAAAAGAAATTCAATAAAATAGTC
>NW_006174002.1:0-293 GCF_000334495.1 Tupaia belangeri chinensis | reverse complement strand
AAAAAATCTCTCAACAAAGAAATAAATAAAATAAAGCAAATCTTTTACATAGAATCCTATAGTTAAATCATTCAGCATACATCTCTCACAAGAAAGGGTTATTTTAAACATAAAACCAGGTTATTAATATTCCTAGCACTACTTCTCTAATCTCACTGTGCAGCCAACATACGTTCCAAACACCCTGTTGTCTTCAAGGTGTCTTGTTAAGATGGTCTGTCTGAAACAGAATCCAGAGAAGGTCCACACGCTGCAATTGGCTGTTACATGTCTTTACTCCTTATTTCTCTACT
>NW_006174001.1:0-293 GCF_000334495.1 Tupaia belangeri chinensis | reverse complement strand
CAGGTCCAGGACTTGAACCATGGTTGGTTATATGGGAATCCAGTGTCTCAACCACCACTCTACCTGCTAGCTTCTCTTTTCCTTACTAATAACACATCCAAATAGTAAAAACTGAATTATCAATTCTTTAAGTAATAAAAGTAATACAATGAAGGATTTCAACCTTTTCTTTTAAAAATTTCTCTTCTTTATTAAAAATCAAGTAACATAATTCAATATGAAAATGCAAATCTATATACTTTCCAATTACTAAGAGGTAAAATGTGTGACATTTATACACATTTTCATCCAAA
>NW_006174000.1:0-293 GCF_000334495.1 Tupaia belangeri chinensis | reverse complement strand
CTTATCAAAGTGCATTCTTAGTCCTCTTCCCCTGCTTTATCAACCTGAATATGGCACCCAGGAATTTATATTTTTAACCAGGATCCCAGTGTATCTCATGTATGCTCAAATATGAGAACTATTTATAAGCCAAATGATTATTTTTTTGCTAGAAAACACTTTCACTTGCCAGGGACAGAGAGATGACAGCGAGGGAGAAGAGAAAGCACCCCCAGAGGAGAATGATCATACCACAATTCCTTCCCTTCTGTCTCTCCCTCCGTTTGGGATTTGGGGCATGTACGCACACATGC
>NW_006173999.1:0-293 GCF_000334495.1 Tupaia belangeri chinensis | reverse complement strand
GTTCAGCTCTCCGTGTGGGCAGCTCAACGCTTCTGCCTCCTGGGCTGACTCTGAAGGTGGAGCCACCTCGCTACTGAACAACCGCAGTGTCTGGGCTCTGAACCTCAGTCTGATATAACAGAGGAAACACCGGTCTTGGATTTAGATAACCCGGGGGCTGAGGCCAGCCCACCTGCTATAAATGAGGGGGTTGTAGACAGAGGCCCAGGGGGTCAGGTGCACTTGGGAAAGGCCGAGCACCTGGGAATTTGTATTCAGATACTGGGGGAAGGCAAAGCAAGGGGGCCTGGGGC
>NW_006173998.1:0-293 GCF_000334495.1 Tupaia belangeri chinensis | reverse complement strand
CAGAGGGAACTGGTAAACCTCAATTATTGTAGCTGAGTCATAGCCAGGGGGATCTCTAGTGCTGGCATGTCTTTACTTTGTTCAACATCATAATGAATTCAAAATTTTTATATCTTTCTATCAAATTGTCCTCTGAATGCCCCCTGATATTGTCCTCTCCTAAGATAAGGCAGATTTCTATTCAGTGAGTTACTTTGAGGAGACATCTTTAAGTTAGCCATAAACATTCCGATCATGGGGGTTGAATATAATGACCACAGACAAAAATTTGGATGAAACTTAATGCATTCCAT
>NW_006173997.1:0-293 GCF_000334495.1 Tupaia belangeri chinensis | reverse complement strand
CCACTGCCTGCAGCATGCTCGGGCATGCGTGGCGTGTGGCACACGCGGGTGCCGTCTCTGCCTGCTGGGGCTATGGAAGCGGAGCCCCGTAGGTGGGCAGGCCCAGGAGCTGCAGGCACTGTTCCTCACAGCCTGGAGGCCCCAGCATGGCCGACTGCGGCCACCCTCCTCCCCTCCTCAGCCTTCTCCCCGCCACAGCCTCCATTGGTGGAGAACAGGCTGGCCCCCTGGTTCTCTTCTCCAGGGCACTCAGCCCAGGCATTCACCTCCACCCTCAGGACCCTGTCACCTCC
>NW_006173996.1:0-293 GCF_000334495.1 Tupaia belangeri chinensis | reverse complement strand
GGGGGCTCAGACAGATCCTGGGGCCTCGTCGGGTTGGACTCCTCCATCTTATGGTGTTCCATTTTGTGCTTTGTTTTTGTTTTTATTTTTCTTTCAAAGAAATCAAAGTAGTAAGTTTTCATGGAAACATGAAATCAAAGTTTAAATGCTTTCATTTTTTTGGGTTGTTTCCACAAATTCATATTGGCCTACTTTTCTTGTTCTTTATCATGTTCATAATTTTTCTGGCTTCTGTGGGTAACTCAGTAATGTTTCATCTCAGACGTGTGGATCCTCGTCTCCACACACCGATG
>NW_006173995.1:0-293 GCF_000334495.1 Tupaia belangeri chinensis | reverse complement strand
GGCCATGGGGGAGTCCAGCGCCCTAACCACCCCGCCACCTGCTAGCCCAGTTTTCTTGTTTTGGTTGTGTCCTGGTCTGCTTTGGTAACAAGGTCACGGTGGCTTCATACAATGAATTTAGGAGGGTTCCCTCCATTTGTATTTTTTGAAATAGTTTGAGAAGAAATTGTGCGAATTCGGCGGTGAAGTGATCTGTACCTGGGCTCTTCTTCGTTAGGAGGCGGTTTATTACTGACTCCGTCTCACCACTTGCAGCCTGTTTGGTCTCCTGTTACATTCTTTGCTGGTTTGAT
>NW_006173994.1:0-293 GCF_000334495.1 Tupaia belangeri chinensis | reverse complement strand
TTAAAAAGTTACTAAGATGATTTGCACACACACAAAATAAGACTAGGAAAAACCAAAATAAATTCTGCCTCAGCAATAAAGAAATCATTGCAGTGTGCAAATCTGTAGTTCTCCCCTGTGGACTTTCAAATCAAACTAATAATACGTTTTTTATTTCAATACTCAATACAGGAGAATTTACTATAAAATGTCTTTCATGAACTGCTGAGGTAAGTGAGTATTTGGAAGTATTTCTTTCTGATCTTTGCAATGATAGAAACATGCTCAAAAACAACCCATCTTAAAAGTTTAAT
>NW_006173993.1:0-293 GCF_000334495.1 Tupaia belangeri chinensis | reverse complement strand
GCCATTACGCCAACTGCTGGTTCCCAGAATATCTGACTTCTGAAGTATTATATTCCATGGTTTCCGAAATAATGGTCTTCCATGGTTTTACAGAGTATAAATCTTAAAATCTTAGTCATTTATGTGAGTTCATACTGGCAAAAGGTAGCAACCAAGAAAAATAATGGAACAAGGAGAAAGATGAAAAGGAAACAGCAAGAGATGGGTGGGTTTCCAAGCATTGCTCAGACGCAAACTCAATGCAATAAACTAAAGGCATTATCTGTAGGAATTACAAAGTAGATGTTCAGTTT
>NW_006173992.1:0-293 GCF_000334495.1 Tupaia belangeri chinensis | reverse complement strand
AAGAGGAAGTAAAATGCTGGTCTGTAGTAGTAATTTTCTGATAGTTTCAGGAAATGATCATAAGTTTTGGAGGAAGGACTAAGCCAAAGCTATTTGATGAAACAACTTTGGGGTTTAATCTGTTGATTTTACTGTTCAAGGTATCCCTTAACTGCATTAGCACAAATAGCCAAATGAGGATGTAACCATAAAATCATGCTGTGTTTGTTTATGACATGGTAGACCACAGACCCGTTTAAAATATATATATATGTGTGCGTGTGTATACAGAGAGAGAGAGAGCGAGAGAGAGA
>NW_006173991.1:0-293 GCF_000334495.1 Tupaia belangeri chinensis | reverse complement strand
GGAAATCTGTTAGTGCATAGAAACAAGCCTTTGGAGGAGCTAGGCCTGGGGAAGGATCTAGTCTCTGACCTTCCCTTGCTCTTGCTGTCTCTCAGGTGGTGTGTCTGTACCAGACTCTAGGGAACCCCCTGAGCAAGCTCACCACGCTCAACTGTATGCACTCACACTTCATCCTGTCTGATGATGGGACTGTGGGCAAGTACGGAAATGAGATGAAGCTCAGAAGGAACCTGGAGAAGTACCTCTCTCTGCAGAAAATTCACAGCCGTGAGTATCACAGAGACTCAGCCAAC
>NW_006173990.1:0-293 GCF_000334495.1 Tupaia belangeri chinensis | reverse complement strand
AAAAAAAAAAAAATCCTCCCCACACCTACAACTGAACTTCTCTCCACTAAGTAAAAAATTTACTAAAATTTCTCTCTAATATAAACATAACCAAAAACATGCCTTGTCCAATATGTCTAAGCCCTTATAAATTTGTTACCTACTGCTTATTATCTATAAAATATCAACTTATCTATAAAATGTCACAAAATACACACACATCCTGTTTCTTTGCCCTATAAATAAAGGTGCCTTGTTTGTCTGGGTGGCACAAGTTGCTTGGATTACTTAAACTCAAGACACTTGTGTCTATT
>NW_006173989.1:0-293 GCF_000334495.1 Tupaia belangeri chinensis | reverse complement strand
AAGCAGGAGAAGAGAGTTATGATGGCAAAAAACAAAGAGCCTCGTCCCCCATCCTATACTATCAGTGTAGTTGGACTCTCTGGGACTGAAAAAGACAAAGGTAACTGTGGAGTTGGAAAGTCTTGTTTGTGCAATAGATTTGTACGCTCAAAAGCAGATGAATATTATCCAGAGCATACTTCTGTGCTTAGCACCATTGACTTTGGAGGACGAGTTGTAAACAATGATCACTTCTTGTACTGGGGTGACATAACACAAAATGGTGAAGATGGAGTAGAATGCAAAATACATGT
>NW_006173988.1:0-293 GCF_000334495.1 Tupaia belangeri chinensis | reverse complement strand
AAAAAGAAAGAAAGAAAGAAAAAGAATAAACATGATTTATTGAGCCACTACTGCGAGATAGGCTCTCAGAGAATATCCAAGTAAACATTTCAAGCACTCTCTGACCTCACAGTTCTTACTGCAGTTCTTATGATAGGGGATTAATACAAGCGAACCTTAAAAAGTTCATGGAAAAAATGGAGTTCAAGTGTGTGAATTTATTTTGAGGTTCACATATGCTTGTTTGGTAAGATAAAGAAAGTCAATACAACACTTCTTTCTCTAAGAGCTTTCTTTGGGGGCTAGTTCTGTGG
>NW_006173987.1:0-293 GCF_000334495.1 Tupaia belangeri chinensis | reverse complement strand
CATGATGTGAAAGGAGGAGATGAGAAATAAAAGCAATAATTATTGTTCATAATAAAGAAGTGCAGATCCCACAGGGCAAGGCTCCAATGGATAAGCAGTGGTCAAGAATGTCATTTGTTTCTTCCTCATGGACTTATTCTTTTTCTCTGAGAATTACTGTCCTTGGGAGAAGGGTGCCAGCATGTGCCAACCTTTTAGTCCAAAGGTTACCGGCTGGAAAATTGGAAGAATTCAAACTCACAGTGGTGGGGAGACTGTTGAAGAGACAAATCTTGGGGAGGCTGAGCCCACCC
>NW_006173986.1:0-293 GCF_000334495.1 Tupaia belangeri chinensis | reverse complement strand
ATTTATGTTAAATCTGTTTCTGTTTGGTACAGCATGCTTCCCTTACATTGGTGCTCTGTACACTTTTTGTCACTGATTTGGTATTTTCATATGACACTTCTTTCACTTATTTCTACTAATGATCACTTATTTCTACTAATGAGAACTACACTCAACTTATGACACAAACTTATCAATTACATACAGGGTGTGACAAAGTCAATGTTTATTTTTCCACTGGGGTGAGTTGATTTCACTCCTGTCCTATCGTTGAAAAGGAGAGTTGGGGGACCAGCAGTTGACATAATGGCTAT
>NW_006173985.1:0-293 GCF_000334495.1 Tupaia belangeri chinensis | reverse complement strand
CCATTACGCTAACTGCTGGTTCCCTGATCCATATATTCTTGACTTCACCCATGGAGAGCATCTTTTATCTATTCCCTCAAGAGTCCATGTCAGCTGTAAACTCAATGCTTCATGCGCTCTTCTCAAGGTGCCGAATGGGGCTACCCACATGATCTTTGCTCTCATGACCCTTCAGTGTCAAACATTTATATGTATTTTCCTGAACAGAGAGAGTTCCAAGTTTTCAAAAAATACTTCTGGGGCCAGGTGGTGGCACAGTGCAACTGGGCCCACATGAGAAATAGCCTTGGTTA
>NW_006173984.1:0-293 GCF_000334495.1 Tupaia belangeri chinensis | reverse complement strand
AATAAATAAATAAATGGACAGCCTTTAATCTTCATTAACACTTACTGAGGCCTTGTTATAAATGTTAGAGAAGTTCCCTGTTCCAATCTTGAAAGGCAGAAATCAAGACCAGATCCAGTCTTTCCTCCAAAACCTATAGTCAAGATTATTTTCTTGGAAGAGCTTAAATAAGGACTGAAATGTTAAGCAGTCCATTTCTCACGTGTCGGTCTGTCTAGTGTGTGGGGCAGGAGCTTGATCGTAGGAGGTGTGTATGGTCATCCTTATCTTCAGCTGCCTGCATAATCTAAAGC
>NW_006173983.1:0-293 GCF_000334495.1 Tupaia belangeri chinensis | reverse complement strand
TAAAGAAAATGTTTCTAGCACATAACATGGTTTGCCAAATGATTCAATCCAAACTCAAAGCTTTTATTACATTGGCATCATAGACGACCACGAACAGGCCAGCCTATTCCTTTCTTACAAATCTACAGGCAGAACCACACAGGGTGCTCTCACTTGGTCATGCACTACATAAACTGGAGATCCCTTATGCCTGCTTTTCAGACTTAGACTAATCTGACTAGTACGTCCATTCAAAAATATGATTGGTCAACTGATAACCAATAGAATTTGGAAAAATTTAAAAGCATGCAAAA
>NW_006173982.1:0-293 GCF_000334495.1 Tupaia belangeri chinensis | reverse complement strand
ACAGAGGAACAAAGAGAAGGAGCCCTAGTTCCTGCCACTGGAGTGTCATACCAGCCCTGGACTTCCATGTGGAGAACAAACTTACTTAATCCTCTGGGTTTTTTTGGTTGTTTTAAATTTTCTATTACTCAGGCCCAATCTTAATCCTAGTTAATACAAAATATTACCTGTTAACTTCTCAAAAAAGCATGCTACATGAGAGAAAAAAAGATTGCTTTGAGAGAGAGAGAATTCCAGCAGGATCTTCTACCTCCAGCCTAGCTAACCAGGACCACAGGCAAGTATGCATACCC
>NW_006173981.1:0-293 GCF_000334495.1 Tupaia belangeri chinensis | reverse complement strand
ACACATTTATATTGTAGTCACCTTTTCAAGACTAGTTTTTTCACAATGCTTTATTCGTTCAACCCAAGATGTCCCAGTGTTAAGCCTCATGTCCAATACCCAGAGACTCTCTTGTGTTTTACCTGCCAGGCTTTTCAACTATAAATGAATGGACTCTGGTTTTCATGTATTTTAGCTCATATTTAGTTGAAAATCATGAAATTGTAAGAGATTGAGCTTTTGAAAATGTCCAAATACCTTTAGTAGTTTAATTATCACATAATATTATAAATGTTTCTAATGTAAAAACTGTC
>NW_006173980.1:0-293 GCF_000334495.1 Tupaia belangeri chinensis | reverse complement strand
ATAAGGACTCCTTACCTAGAAAGATGAAAGCTGTTGATGCCAACACTGCAAAGAGGATAAAGAAGATTTGATACGAATCAATGAACTGCTTGAGGACACCTGAATCTTCACATTGATCTGTGTGTTGGCTATAACAAGAGTTAATAACACAAGTAGGACATACACAGAATTGAAAAACGTGTGGTCATAAGGGTACCTAGAAAAGCATTTAAACCCATGTGTCTTAACAATTTTGTTTCTTATCAGAGAGAACAGGCTTTCAGTTGTGTACTAAGATTCTGTACCTCCTTTTG
>NW_006173979.1:0-293 GCF_000334495.1 Tupaia belangeri chinensis | reverse complement strand
TAGCCTTTATGCCAACTGCTGGTCCCAATGAAGGGATTCTTACTCCTCTCTCAGACACAAAATCTGGACCAGGAAGCTGAGACAGGATGGTTGACAGAGAGGTCTGCCTGAGCGGGAACTCCGGGCTTCAGACCCTAGTGCCCAGACGTCATGCGGGAAGGGGGCCCGGGGACCAGCAGATGGCCTGGAAGGACAGGCCTGTGAGAGAGCCGGGGTCTGCTCCCTGAGCCAGGCCCAAGGTCTGCTCCGCAGACTCCGCTGCCCTCATCCTACAGGGTGTCCGTCCACGCTGC
>NW_006173978.1:0-293 GCF_000334495.1 Tupaia belangeri chinensis | reverse complement strand
GCGGCCAACCTGCAGTCATTTTGATGTGACTTGGAACACAGTGCAGATTGCTCGATTCTAAAAATAGGCAGAAAGACTTGAGTCTGTGGCTGCTCTAGTTATTTCTAGTTCTAATGAGACACTTTGGTTAACAGAGATCAAAAGTTATTTAAAAACCAGGCAGTGCTCCACGAGGCTCCCTTGGAAGGAGCAGAGCTTTCTCCTCCATGGCCCAAGCCTTCCTGGTTCAACTGGCTGGAGCAAGGGAACTGGAGCTCACCACTTGGGACCTCTTGCCAGAAATTTCCATGGCT
>NW_006173977.1:0-293 GCF_000334495.1 Tupaia belangeri chinensis | reverse complement strand
AGAAAATCAGAAAATACGAAAGACATAAATCACTTCTAAAAACGGGTTTGAGTTCTACACAAGGACCGAGTGAAGAAAAATGGATGTTTACCTTCCTTTAAAACCAGCACACACAGGGACAACGCAAGGTGGGAGTCCCAAACGCACGACACCACCAGCCAAACACACATAAGTCTAAATAGTAAACGAGACACCATGGAAGGCACGAACTTCATTCACAAAAATGAAATCATGGCTATTGACAGTTGGAGGACAGAAATAAGTAGAGGTGGGACCAGCAGTTAGCATAATGG
>NW_006173976.1:0-293 GCF_000334495.1 Tupaia belangeri chinensis | reverse complement strand
AACACATGTTTGGGGCAGCTGCCCGCTAGGAAGGATGGAATAACTGAGAAAGAAGGTCATGCCCAGAACATTCTGCCCACCAGGGAGCTGGCCAAAAGAGACCAAGAGCCCTAAGGGGGCTCCGATCTATGGCTCACCTGAGGGTACCGCTGTAAGCACAGGCCAGGAAGAGACCGGGGACTCCAGGCAGGTCGTCGAAGATGTCCAGGACCAGCAGGGGCATGTACTAGGGGGAACTGGGGGTCAGATTCCAGGCCAATGGCACCCCCAGGGCAGTTGCTTTTGTGTGCCCT
>NW_006173975.1:0-293 GCF_000334495.1 Tupaia belangeri chinensis | reverse complement strand
CTACTTGAGTGCCCTATATAGTCTGCTTATCAGTCCTTTATGTGAAACATAGTTTGCAACTATTTTCTCCCATTCTGTGAGCTATCTCCTAGCTCCATTTATTGTTTTCTTTATTTTGCAGGTTTTAGTTTGATGTCGTCCCACTCATCTATTTTTGAGACTAATGCATATGTATTAGGGGTCTTGTTTAAGAAATCATTGCCTAGTTCAATGTCTTCAAGAGTGTCTCCTGTGTTTTGCACTGGTAGTTTTATGGTCTGAGGTTTTACATTTAAATCTTTGACCCATTTTGA
>NW_006173974.1:0-293 GCF_000334495.1 Tupaia belangeri chinensis | reverse complement strand
CTAAAAATCTGAAGGCAATTCCTATGCTATTGAAATGACAAAATGACCTGCAACTTCTTACTTTTCTTAGTTTCAGCTAGTCATAATACTCACACGGTACTGATTCTTCTTATGCTGCAGCACTTTAGCCAGGGTTGCTCTCACCTCAACCAGAAATGACATGGCTTAACATCAACTCTCTTATGGAAGTCTACTCTTTTGGGGTAGTAAGGTAGTCAATTATAAAAACATATTATTTCCATACAGTATAAGTCATTCATTTTAGGTATGTAGGTCTTGAATTTTAGCAAAAG
>NW_006173973.1:0-293 GCF_000334495.1 Tupaia belangeri chinensis | reverse complement strand
TTTCCATAATGATTCCAATTGGCTTTCAACACTCACTAAGTGGTCTGTAGCTGGCATCTCTTTCAGACTCTCCAAAACTCCTGAAAGCATCTTCACTTTCCTCTTCAAAAACCTCATTTCAATGAGGGTTAGCAGGTGGCGTGGTTATCAAGGCCCTTAATTCTCACAGGGTAGAAGACTGTCAGTATAATCTTGGGTCAGGCAGTTTGAAACACATACTGCGTGAGGTGTCTGCATGCACAAAATCCCACAAAGACAACACAAGAGAAAGGATTGCAGCATGGCCATTCCCC
>NW_006173972.1:0-293 GCF_000334495.1 Tupaia belangeri chinensis | reverse complement strand
GGGTGAGGTTTCACTACGAAGTGATAGAGTATTCTAAAATCGCTGGTGTGGGTGGTTGGGATATTTGTTTCACACACTTGATGGCTTAAAACACCACGTATTTATTGTCTTGTATTTCTGGAAGCCAGAAGTTGGAAATGGATCTCCCTGGGCTAAAAACAAGATTTGGGTGGGGTTGCTTTCTTCTGGGAGCTCTAAGGGAGGATCTTTTTCCTTTTAGCATCTAAGCCTTCTGCATTTCCTGGCTTTTGGCTCCTCCTTTCTCTTCAAAGCCAGTAGTGTAGTAGCTTCTC
>NW_006173971.1:0-293 GCF_000334495.1 Tupaia belangeri chinensis | reverse complement strand
CAACCTTTGAAACAAAAACTCTGTCCTTTCTAGGGCTGCAATTATGAAGCACCTTTCTCCTAAGGTCAGAACTTAAAGCTTATCTGGTTTGCTCCTCGGCTCTCTGTATGGATCCCCACAGCATGCAGAATAAAGTCCAGGCTCCCCTGACAGCATGGCTTAGTGGGAGTAGGTTTGTGGCCTCTGGAGTCAAATAAACCCAGGTCAATATCTGACCCAGTCACGCACCTGGTCTTGGGACAGTCAATGAACCTCTCGGAGCCCTTGTTTGTCTAGTTGGAAAGAGAACTCAA
>NW_006173970.1:0-293 GCF_000334495.1 Tupaia belangeri chinensis | reverse complement strand
GATAGCCATGCCACAATCCCTTCTTCTCTGTGGCGCCTTGAGATTTAGGGCACATGTACATACACATGTACCTGGCATGATTCTTAAGCTGCTATGTTTGAACCATGATCAGCCATGAAGACCAGAACCTCAGCCACCGTGCCACCATGCCACCTATTAGTCCCAGTCTCTTTTAAACATCGTGGTAAAAAGAATCATGGATTAGCCCAGCTATGGGGGTGCACAGATCATGCCTCCCCTGGGAAGACTGAAGACCACATGGGGGGCATGCATGGGTTTGGTTTTAGGGCCAA
>NW_006173969.1:0-293 GCF_000334495.1 Tupaia belangeri chinensis | reverse complement strand
GTGTGTGTGTGTGTGTGTGTGTACACACACTAATGTAGGAAATGGATAGATTTTAAGTAGGGGAGCACCATCGTTAAGGCTGTGTTTTTAGATGACACACCAGCAGTGTCACAGAGGATGAGTGTAATGAAGACTAGATTCAGGGAAAACTGAGTTTGTGAGGTAGAAGCACAGGTGGAGATGAGAGGAAGGATTAAAGATGTTATGTTTTCGGTATGTTTTTAATTTTGTTTTATTAATATATCATAATTGTGCATAATTACGATGGTATGATAGGATTTTCCAGTACAAAA
>NW_006173968.1:0-293 GCF_000334495.1 Tupaia belangeri chinensis | reverse complement strand
GGTTACTGATTTCAATTCATTAGGGTCAGTGTTCTTGCTGCAATCATTCCCAGAAGATACTGCAGAAACTGTGGGATCATCCATAACTTTATTTCTTCTTAATAACAAGAGAAATTTACCTTTTAATTTTTGCATGTCATCTTACAGTTGAATTTAATCCACAATATTTCCTGTTCGCTCTTTGAGGACTCCAGGGAGCTTCGTGGCCCAGATCAACTATTGTGGAAATAGGTCCTCTGGATCTGGGTCCTGAGAAAAACACGAAGGCGAAATTCGGTTTCCTCAGGTGATGT
>NW_006173967.1:0-293 GCF_000334495.1 Tupaia belangeri chinensis | reverse complement strand
CCATTATGCTAACTGCTGGTCCCCAAGGTAACTTTTCAAAGTCAAACATTACTTGTTTCATTTCTTGCTCATCTTTTAAATGACTTCTTAATTAAAAGGAAACCAATTACAGAGTTTATCACAGACTGAAATAAATATAAAAGTTTCTTTTTCATTTTGAGTAGGTGAATGCCTTCTGAGGAAGCACCATTAATTTTAGGCCTCTTATCCAGCTAAGACTGCAATTTAAGTCTCAGATCCGTTGTCTTGAAACTCACACAAAGCATGTGTGCATATGCCCAAAATCCTGAGAG
>NW_006173966.1:0-293 GCF_000334495.1 Tupaia belangeri chinensis | reverse complement strand
TAAAACACTAGGAATAAGAGTAACGTGACGTATTGAGCTGTCAGAAAATTCATGACACATTTTAGTGTGTTTTTCTATGTAAAAATGCATAATCCCTTTTCTGACATCCAAATAGTAAAATATACAAAAGACAATTAGTATTAATGATGCAGAATTTACTAAGTTTGAAAAACAAGGGGGAATGGCAGCAGGTGGTGTGGAGTTTAAGGCACTGCAACCCACATGGCAAGTGTGTGGTTTCAGTCTCAGAGCCAGTGGTTTGAAAATCACACTGGGCACACGTGGGTGCATGC
>NW_006173965.1:0-293 GCF_000334495.1 Tupaia belangeri chinensis | reverse complement strand
CCTATAGCAAAAACCTCTCTAAAAGAAGAAATTTTGAATAATATACCTGTCTGAGATACTTCAAATATTGTGTTTTTAGTTGTATTTTATAATCATAAATATAAGCTTGTATTTTGTATCAGAGTCTCCTTTAGTACACTTGTCAAAATTTTTAAGTTTGGAGATCTAATACCTCTACTTTTATTTTTTTTAAGTTTTCTTATTTCTACCATGTGAAAGGGAGACAGAGGAGAGGGGCAGAGAGGAAGTGAAGGAAAAGGAGAGATGGGCATCCCCAACAGGGTGCTCATGCC
>NW_006173964.1:0-293 GCF_000334495.1 Tupaia belangeri chinensis | reverse complement strand
ATATTTTATTTACCTTTGTCCAGAAACTTTTTGAAATTATCTCATACCATGCGCTAATAAACTCCACTGCAGAATTTGAGGCTCAGAAGGGTATGAACCCGGTAAAGGATGTTCGGAACTCCATTAACATGTTTCCTGGTTGCATGATCCAGGCATCAGAAAGGAAAATATCAGTTCAATGAGAAAGGGCAAAGATGTCATATCCATTGTGAAAAAAAAAAGCAAGTTTATGCACTTTTTACTTTTTTATTTCTAATCTTTAATTGCACTTTATTTGGGGATAATTTATTAAC
>NW_006173963.1:0-293 GCF_000334495.1 Tupaia belangeri chinensis | reverse complement strand
GATAAAGAGATATGTAGGGCAGCAAAGTGGGATGAGAGAGGTTGGAGCAAAGCTTCATGTTTTCCCCTGGCTCACCATCCTCTCAGGACATTGATGTTTTCAACATCTGGGAAGCTCACTGAACCTCATGTTTGAAAGTTTTTATATAGGGATTCATTACATGAACATGAGTGATTAAATTATTGGGTCTGGGAATGAGCTCAATATCTAGTCACTCTGCCTTCCTGGAAGATTGTAGGAGCTGAAGAGGACAAGCTAGAAGTTTCAATCTCTTAATCATGTGGTTGGTTTCT
>NW_006173962.1:0-293 GCF_000334495.1 Tupaia belangeri chinensis | reverse complement strand
TAGACCAAGAACATTTTTTGAAAGCTCTGGAAGTAATCCTGATTCAAACGGTCCAGGAACCATACTCTGAAAAAACTGATGGAATTCCTACTCATTATTCAAGACCCAACCTGGAAGGATTTCCCTTTGGAAGTTCTCTCTTGAATACTCCCCTCCCATATTCTTATACCAAAAGAGGAGTCAGCCTCTGTGCCCTTCGTTGGCCATGTATCCATCCTGGATGCATCTTACTGGGTTAGAAGTTATTTGTTTGTGGGCCAATAGGTGGTGTGGTAGTTGGGGTGCTGGACTCC
>NW_006173961.1:0-293 GCF_000334495.1 Tupaia belangeri chinensis | reverse complement strand
CCTTAGCCACCATGCCACCTGCCAGCCCACCATACTCCTTTAACAAGAATCCAAAAAGTAAGCTACTCAGAGTTTTTTAGCTTATTCTTTCGGGGAGCTGAGGAGGTTGTGATCCTAGTTGATAGCCAATAGCCTGACACAAGACAGGATGGACAGAAGGCTGCTTTCATCTCTGTAGACCCAGAACTGTTAGAGATGGAAAAGTTTCAGAGTTTCCAGTTTCCTTGTGATGTTGTATGTAAAGAAATGGTTGAAAGAAGTTGGGTTAACTTTCAGAGGACTAGTTAGTGGCC
>NW_006173960.1:0-293 GCF_000334495.1 Tupaia belangeri chinensis | reverse complement strand
CTCTCACTGTCTCTGTCTCTTTCTCTCCCTCCAGCGAGCACATGGACTCTAAGGCAAAAAGTTCTCCAAAAAAAACAAAATTACATACAGTTAATACCAACAAGATAGACAACATATCAACATAAATATGAGGTCAGAAATCCAATGTGTTTAAAAGGAGCTACTGGAGCTTAAACCAGAGCATGTGGAAGGAACTGTCTATAGGCATCAGTTTCAGAAACTTAAATAATGCACCAGGCAGGTTTTAGCATAATGGTTAAGTGTTGGGCATTGGGAGCTAGATCCCAAATGGC
>NW_006173959.1:0-293 GCF_000334495.1 Tupaia belangeri chinensis | reverse complement strand
ATTCATATTGACAGAAATTAGGTCAGTGTTTTTTGTGGGGATAGGAGTTGCCTGGAAGGAATCATGAGAGAACTTTATAAGGTGACAGAAATAGTCTACAACTTGGTTGGGATGCTAATTACACAGGTATATAAAATACTCAAAACTTATTAGATTATACATATAAGGTCTGTACATTTCACAAGTGTAAATTTTATCTCAAGAAATAAAGCCAAGAGCCAGCCCATAGCCTGGTGGTTAAGGCTACTGGATTCCACATGGCGTGGTTCAGGTCCCAGACCAGTGGCTTGAAA
>NW_006173958.1:0-293 GCF_000334495.1 Tupaia belangeri chinensis | reverse complement strand
GTGCACGCGAATACATGGACACTAATACACGCACACTGATGCACACTAACACACACACACATGCACATGAACACACACACGAGTACACACAGCACACTAACACAAGAATATACACACACTAACACGCACGAATACACACTTGCACACTAATACATGCACATGAATACACACATGAGCACTAATACACACATGCTCACTGATACACAGGCACACTAACACGCATGCACTAATATACACACACTAATACACTATTACACATGTGCACACTAATACACCACACTAACACACACACA
>NW_006173957.1:0-293 GCF_000334495.1 Tupaia belangeri chinensis | reverse complement strand
AAAAAATTAATAATAATTAAATTAAATTAAAAAAAGATATAGGAGCAACAAAGACTAGTGAGTTGAGTGACCATCCAAACCCGTTTTCCAGGGACTCTTGTGATTTTAGCACTACCATTCCTGTTCCTGGGAAACCTTTCAATCTCAGACAAACTGAGATGATTGGTCACAAGAGCAATGGTCATAAGATTTCAGCTCTGAATAACTTAAAGACATATCGTGTCTTTAACAAAAACAGAATGTGCAGGAAGAAAACAGGCTGGAGGAGAAAAAGAACCAGTCAAGGCAGTAAG
>NW_006173956.1:0-293 GCF_000334495.1 Tupaia belangeri chinensis | reverse complement strand
CACACACAGATATATAGCTGATTATTTAATTTACAATGACTCTTTAGGTGAATGTCAAGTTCATAGTGGTTTAAACCTTCTGCCCAGACTTATCGCTGTGCTTGGATTTTGGTCTAGTTGCTAGCATATAGTCTCTCATCAATGATAATTTATCGAATAATCTCATCTAATATTTTGAGACTTCTCACCCAAGGATGGCCTCTAGTTCATCTATATTTTATTTTTCAGATTTCTGACATATGTGATCCTATGAATGTGTCTGTGTTGTCTCCTTCCCCACCATTCACATGCAT
>NW_006173955.1:0-293 GCF_000334495.1 Tupaia belangeri chinensis | reverse complement strand
TACACATCCCTGGAAGCACCATGCCAGTCAGATGTCCGTTCCCACCCCAGCAGAAAGTTTTCTCAGGCCTCCTTGCAAACAGTCCCCATGACCCTGGCCCAGGCTACCACCAATTCCACTCCTGTCACTGGAGATGTCATAGAAGCCACCTCCTAACTTGCGGGTCTGGCTCCCACTCTGGCTGGCCTTACGGACCCGAGTGTTCTGAGGTGGACAAGAGAGGGCCCTGCCTCGTGTTTCTGTGCTCTGGGAAGTGAGGAAAAGAGAAGGGTGGGTCTGGCACGTGGGATCCA
>NW_006173954.1:0-293 GCF_000334495.1 Tupaia belangeri chinensis | reverse complement strand
TTATAAAGTCTTAAGTGAAAACCCAGTCTTGGCAATCATTTTCCGAATGGCCAACTGTACGTCTTTGTTCCTGAGGCTGTAAACCATGGGGTTCAACAGTGGGGTGATGATGGTATAAGTCACTGTCACCAGCCTGTCTTTGCCTGATGTATATTTGGCTGAGGGCCGCAGGTAGACAAAGGAAGCACAGCCATAATGGACAATGACCACAATGAGATGGGAAGCACAGGTGGAGAAGGCTTTCTGCTTGCCTTCAGCTGATGGGATCTTCAGGATGGTGTGGACAATGAAGC
>NW_006173953.1:0-293 GCF_000334495.1 Tupaia belangeri chinensis | reverse complement strand
CAGTGGGCAACACTTGCAGGTATCTGGAGCAGGAAGACTCATGGCTTTAACCATTGGTGATAATACCAGGAAAACTCATTTGTGAGTGCATGTACTGCACATCACACAGCTGTGGTAAATTCCAGAGAGCAGTATTTCACAAGAACAGGGTATATCTAGAAATTAAGCTGCCTTAGACCTTGAAATTAATGTGATGTTACATTAAATATTAGTGTCCCACATTTGCACTTCCAGAAATAGCTTAAACTCTTTAGTTATACTACTGTTTTTTTTTTTTAATTGCCAGAGGGTAC
>NW_006173952.1:0-293 GCF_000334495.1 Tupaia belangeri chinensis | reverse complement strand
TTTTGGTCTCCAGCTTGATTGTGGTTTACATCTGGCCAGGAGGAGCTTGTCCAGCAATGAGTCCAACCCTCAGTGGGCAGATAAAAGCAACAGAACAATACAGAGTCTGATTTACACAGGACTCCTCATTTACATTCTCCATCCCAGCTCTGACTTCCAGGGTAGCTAATGCCACAATTTGTAAAGGTTTTTTGGGAGGCTTTGTATATATGCAGTTCTTTCTGGAAATATATTTTAATGAGCTAAAAGGAAAAAATAGTTATTAAAATAACATTTCCTTTTTTTTTTTTTTT
>NW_006173951.1:0-293 GCF_000334495.1 Tupaia belangeri chinensis | reverse complement strand
CGCTCCCACAGGCCTCCACCTACCGCGCAGCGGGCAGCTACCGCTGCTGCCGCCGAACCCAAGTCTGACGGCGTTTTGGCCATGACTTTCAAGATTTTTCTCCTTTTTGCAGGACTTATGATTAAATTTCCTGTGGGGTTATATTTTTCCTGTAAATTACTTCTTTTCCAAAGTCTGATGTTAATGTCCCCTGAAGACAGCGCCTTTTATGCGACCATTGTCGCGGTGGTCGGGCTTCATGTGGTGCTGGCAATTTTTGTCTTCATAGTGTGGAAGGAGGGCTTGCCTCAGTG
>NW_006173950.1:0-293 GCF_000334495.1 Tupaia belangeri chinensis | reverse complement strand
AAAAAAAAAGAAAAATGAAGGGGTTATGGAGAGAAATCAGCCTTTAATATTCCCTAGAAGCCATATTTTTTCCAGAGGGAGAAGATGCTTGCAACAATACAAGGTAGTGTTACGGTGGCTGCTCACATTTGTGTCTATTCTTCTCTGACTACAAGCAGCAATCAGTAATAAAAACATAGATTCCAAATATGCAGAAGTCAGGATTCTTGTTGCCCATGATGGTTCCTAATGG
The DNA here is from genome assembly GCF_000334495.1 of Tupaia belangeri chinensis. Taxonomy (NCBI): domain Eukaryota; kingdom Metazoa; phylum Chordata; class Mammalia; order Scandentia; family Tupaiidae; genus Tupaia; species Tupaia belangeri. The sequence continues at coordinate 61 of NW_006173950.1, read as the reverse complement.
CTGCATGTAAACTGTTCCAAGAACATGTGCACAACTTCATGTCACAGAGCTGAGGATGGGG
>NW_006173949.1:0-293 GCF_000334495.1 Tupaia belangeri chinensis | reverse complement strand
GTTAAAGGCTCATGTTGAGATAAAATAGTTAAAAGTACATGCTGTCCCCCCTGAGCTTTTGATGCAGTCTATTTGATTTCCACTTGGCACAAGGGGGAGTTTTAGGAATGCTTGTGCCCCTGACTTCACACCCGAACTTACCTGCCAGTTTAAAATTATTCATTTAAAAATTTGCATTCCCATTGTGTTCAAGTTTGATATGAAACATTGTCACTACTCTCTAAGAATTAAGATTCTTCACTAGTGCTATCAGGAAGCTTAGTAAATAAGGGCATTTGTGGGCCAGCAGGTGG
>NW_006173948.1:0-293 GCF_000334495.1 Tupaia belangeri chinensis | reverse complement strand
CAATATATATATATATATATTACAATAAGATTAAATGAAATTTAAAAAAAATGTTGTCTAAATTCTAGTAGTATTTGTCTAAATTCAGTCATGTCACTAAGTGCTGCCTGCCACAGGAGTGACCAAATTTCCTTGTCAGTTTCACAGTTCTTATTCTGAGTCCCCGCTAGACCCTTTACATTTTAAGTCATAAGTCATACACTAACCATAGTCACGTGAAGACTGTGAACTCTGGTGTCTCTGAGGCTGGCCTGAAGCCTGCTGTAAGCCACAGGCCAAAGCGATGCTTTCCA
>NW_006173947.1:0-293 GCF_000334495.1 Tupaia belangeri chinensis | reverse complement strand
TGTTTATGCAGGATTATTCGTGATAGCTAAAACATGAAATACACCTACCTGCCCAATAGCTGATGACTAGGTTAAGAAAATGTGCATATATATTGATAGGCTATCATTCAGTCATAGGGAACAGCAACATCCTGTCATTAATCATGAAGTACATGAACATAGACAATATAATGCTCTATACAATAAGCTGGACTATGAGAGAAATATATTGAAATTTCTCACTCCATGTATATTTCTATGAAATACATGCAAGATACTGAAGGTCCACACTCTGTGGTGGAAACGAGGGGGCA
>NW_006173946.1:0-293 GCF_000334495.1 Tupaia belangeri chinensis | reverse complement strand
TTTTTTTACTTTTACTTCCTCATGCATGCTCTTTGCCCTTCTAGGCCTTTTAAAGAAGTGATTTCCCAGGTTTGCAGATCAGCTCAGAGTGAGGAATTGATTTTTCTAAAGAACGATATTAAAGTTGGCGTGTCAGTTCTCAGCTCTCTAGTAAATCCCTATTGCCCCTTAGGTAAGTTATATCATGCTACAGAACCTAGCCGCTCTTTCAAATATGATTTCAGTGGAAAAATATATTCTAGGGCCAGCAGGTGGCATGTTCGTTAAGGAGCTGGACTCCCATATGGCTGACT
>NW_006173945.1:0-293 GCF_000334495.1 Tupaia belangeri chinensis | reverse complement strand
ATTCCCCTACTTGTGTTACATTTGCTACAGATTCACTGGCCAGAATGAGTCATACCCCAAAACTAGCCAGATACAAAAGGTGGAGATATCGATGTTGGCTCTTCTGAGAGCAATGGCAATGTCATGTTACAGAGTGGCAAGTGCAGAGGGATGAAAGGAACTGTAGTCCCTTCCGTAATCACTCTACCAAACTGTCTTATAAGAGCACTACGACCAAGTCAAATGGCAAACTTGAAAAAATGTTTGCAACTCAAATCATAAAAGATTAATTTGGCTAATTAATACACAAGGAA
>NW_006173944.1:0-293 GCF_000334495.1 Tupaia belangeri chinensis | reverse complement strand
CAGTGAGCATACACACCTTATAGCAAACACTAAAAGTAAAAAAAACAAATGGCCCAAGAGTGTTACCTTGACCCTTTTATTGTGTGGAAACCTAGTGAGAGGCATCATCTACAAGAAAGTACATCCTCACCAGGTTTCAAATATGCCAGTATCCAAATCTCAGAACTGTGAGAAATACATTTCTCTTGTTTATCAACCACTCAGTGTAAGATATTTTGTTATCTCTGATACTGCAGCCTAAAAACATTAAGACAGGATCAAAACTGTATTCAATATAATACCTATCATTAATA
>NW_006173943.1:0-293 GCF_000334495.1 Tupaia belangeri chinensis | reverse complement strand
GTACAGGGAACGCGCTCGCGTGTCTGCTGAAATGCAAATGCCCACTCGGGTCTGAGCCAGGTCAGGGGACAGCTGGCTCCGACCGAGAACCTGTCATTCTGACGCCAGCCTTCTACGCCATTGATCCATTCTCCTGTCAGTCAAGCTCCAGAGGGCGGAGCCTGAGGCAGTATCCAATCAGGGACGCCGGGCGGGCCTTGAGAATGTGCTGCCCGGCGCGCTGCAAGGAAGAGTGGACGGCCTCTAATAACCCTCGGGGTCTTGGGGTTCGGGGTCCCCTCCGGTTTGACTTG
>NW_006173942.1:0-293 GCF_000334495.1 Tupaia belangeri chinensis | reverse complement strand
AAAAATAATAATAAATAAAATTTTAAAAACGAAGAAGAGAAGAGCAACATATGGCTTACGAGTCGGCATTGTACAGAAGACAAAGTTCATGCTTCTTGTCCTTCAGGTTCCAAGGTACATGGCACCTCCTTGGACTTCTCCTGGACCCCTCCTTTGTCCCTTCTAGGGCTCCAAGGCTACTCTTTTTATGATGGCTCTAATACCTACTTGCACCTGGGTACTACTCATCCATCTCCTTCAACAGACTCACCTTCCTGAGGGCAGAGCCTATGCCTAGCAGGATCCTCTCATAT
>NW_006173941.1:0-293 GCF_000334495.1 Tupaia belangeri chinensis | reverse complement strand
AAAACATCATTATCTAATATGATTTTCATGTCCTCCTATCTGCTCTAAGGAGTATAATACAGGAAAAATAATACAGGAGAATATCTTAATCTGGTTTTGTGCTGCTATAACAGAATACCAGACTGGGTAATTTATAGTGAACAGAACTGTAATGGCTCTCAATTCTGGAAGCTGCAAAGTCTTAGCTTAAGATACTGGCAGGTATTTGATGAGGCCATTCCATTCTCTTCTTTCAATATGGCACCTCACATGCTCTGTCCTTTGTAGAAGAGTGTCGCGCAACTGACGACTTC
>NW_006173940.1:0-293 GCF_000334495.1 Tupaia belangeri chinensis | reverse complement strand
CTCACAAGAGAGAAACAGAGAGAGAGAGAGAAGCAGCAGCCCCCATGGGGGAAAGCCACAATTCCTCCTTCTTCATTCTTCTTTTGGGGTTTTGGGAAACCTCACACATGCATTGGCATGCCTTTTAAACCACTGTCCCTGGCACTCAGACCATGCAGTCAGCCTTGTGGTACCTAGCTGCTTCAAGCACCAAGTCACAGACTGGCTCTGGTGGCTCTTTAAAACACTAGGCCTTGGAGGAGAAGGAATTGCAGTGTCCCCCTGGAGTAAGTGATTTCTTGCTTTCTCTCTCT
>NW_006173939.1:0-293 GCF_000334495.1 Tupaia belangeri chinensis | reverse complement strand
GCCATCTGCTGGTCCCCTGAAATTATTTTTCAATCATAAGTGTATGTTGTTATTCAAGTATCACTATTATCCTTATTACATTTTATAAATAAAATATTTTAAAATAAAAGGCTGTATTTTAGAAACTTCAAAATATTTATTTATTTGTTCCATGAGAAGAAGAGAGATAGAGAAAGACAGATATATAGACAAGCAGGCACCTCTAGCAGGATCTTCACACCATAATCCATCTCCCCCGTGCCCCAATTCTCAGACAGCTGGAATTGTGGGCACACACATGAACACCTGGCAAG
>NW_006173938.1:0-293 GCF_000334495.1 Tupaia belangeri chinensis | reverse complement strand
ATTTAGTGCTATCTTAATAGAATTTTCAAAGATTTCTGGATTCTTTACTAGTGGATCAGTGATTTAGAAAATGATGATTTGTATGTCACATGGCCTACAAGTTACCAAGAACTTCTGAAGCCAACATTCCCTGGAAGTATACCTTCCATGAGACATAATTTGCATAATTTGGTGAGTTTTATAATTTGATTACTTTTATATGTACATATCTTTCATAAAGCTATCTGCATACTTTTTGGATTCACTTTCTATTTGTGAGTAGGCATCTGAGTTGTAAGGACTTGCCTGATGCA
>NW_006173937.1:0-293 GCF_000334495.1 Tupaia belangeri chinensis | reverse complement strand
GGACGGCCCCACCCAGCCGCCCTCCTCTGCCTTCAAGGGCCACTCGTGTGACCTTAGGCAATGGTCTTCCCTGGATGCAGTTTCTCCATCTGCAAAATAATCGAGAAACTGTTCAAGGATTAGGTGGTGATAATAAGAAAAGGTAGTAAGTTACTCCAAACAAAGGGACTTGGGAAGAGAGAGCATTTAGAAGCCAGTGGACTGCGGTTGGAGAGGGAGGGCTGCACTGTCGCTGGATGGGTGGCCTCGCGGTGCCCTTCAGTTCTCCCGGAGCCTGCTCAGAATTCTAATCC
>NW_006173936.1:0-293 GCF_000334495.1 Tupaia belangeri chinensis | reverse complement strand
CTCTTCTTGCCTTAGGAAGCCTTCACACCTTTTCAATGCAAGAAGAAGCAGAGAGATATTCGTAGTGCTTTGAGCAGGCTGGATTCAGCTCTTACCTCCTGTTTGATTCATATATTTTGATCATAAGTGTCAGATACATAAATAAATGATTGACTTATTACAAGAAACTAACTACAATAATTATTTCCTATTGTGTTTAAATATAACAATTGATTTATTCATATCAAATTCTAGAATTATTTACATTGAGAGGTTGTGATAATAACTATTGGTGTTTTTGTAAAAAGACAGTT
>NW_006173935.1:0-293 GCF_000334495.1 Tupaia belangeri chinensis | reverse complement strand
TTTTTTAAAGTTTTATTTATTTATTTCATGAGAGTGAGAGAAAGACCAGCAACCTCAGTAAGGTGTCACGCTACAATTATAGGCCCACCCCTGTTTTCCCAGCCAGCCAGGAACATGGTCATGTTTGGCGTGTACAGTCAGACCTGGGAACTGAACAACTGAACTGCAACCTTCCACAGGGATCTTGTGTCATGTGAGCAGGGCTTACCGCTGTACCACCAAGCCAGTCTACCTACCAACATATTTTATATAGCCAGGTTCATGTCATATATTTTTGTTTGGGTACAAAGATA
>NW_006173934.1:0-293 GCF_000334495.1 Tupaia belangeri chinensis | reverse complement strand
GAGAGAAAGAAAAGAAAAAACACTTCTAGGATGCCATTTCAAAAGAAGCAAATGGCTGACTACTTCTCATTTACCTCTAAACTGTATTTCTAAAATATCCCCATGGTCATGGCCATTCTATAAGTCAGATTATTGCACATTCCAATTGGGTAACTTGAGGAGAGTCTAATGAAGAAAATATTTACTGGAGGTCTATCATTACGTAGGAAAACTGCAAGATAGCCTATAGCATGCAGCAACCTGGGTCTATTAAAGGGGTCACAAGTGAGGGAAGAGTGATAAGAGAGAGAGAG
>NW_006173933.1:0-293 GCF_000334495.1 Tupaia belangeri chinensis | reverse complement strand
AAGGAATTGCAGCATGGCCATCCCCCATTGGGGGAGTCGGCGCTTTCTCATTTTCCTTCAGTCTCTGGCCAGCGCATGTGCCCTCTAGCAAATTAAAAAAAGATTTTTCCTATAAGGTCCATAGTGCTACTCCCATTTTATAGATGACGAAATTAAGTCTGAGAGAAGTATAGGATTTGCCCAAGTCACAAGCAGCTAAGAAAGCCCAGGGCTCTTGACCATAAGTATGAGGTGCCCCGTTCCCTGTTGCCCTGGATCCTGACAGCCAGGTCTGTGACCTGTTCATGCCGTAT
>NW_006173932.1:0-293 GCF_000334495.1 Tupaia belangeri chinensis | reverse complement strand
ACCTGTGACCACAGCACACAGCACTGTAACCATAAGTTCTAATCTGTGAGACTCCTCAACCCACACTTACACTAAAAACTGAAAGAGCCCTTGAGAAAAATTCTTAGAGACCATCCATAGGAAAAGATAGTTTCTAGTGCACAGCCCACTTAAAACCAGATAAAATCCTCAAGGACCTACATCACACATTATTGTGACCAGAGCACAGAACTCTGTAACCCATAGCTCCAAATATCAACCCTCAGGATACACCAGTGAGAAGAAATTCTAACTGACATTGAGAGAAATTTTCA
>NW_006173931.1:0-293 GCF_000334495.1 Tupaia belangeri chinensis | reverse complement strand
CTAAATATGTGACCTTGGGCATGTGAGATTACCTCTTTCTACCTCAGTGTCCTCATTTTTAATATATAAGTAATCATATTACCTACCTTATAGAGATTAGATGAGTTAGTGCAGTTAAGAGTTCCATGAACAGAATTAATGTTCCATTTATTTTAAAATAATCAGGTTTAATAATTTAGGTTTAAATTGGTATGAGTGTTATGTCCTTCTGGTTTTGGAGTACATGCATTGGACCCATGCATTGCTCACTAAAATTACTTAATAAGTGTTCACAGAAGCGAAGACCAATAAAT
>NW_006173930.1:0-293 GCF_000334495.1 Tupaia belangeri chinensis | reverse complement strand
ATCCTTTGGGGCTGATTCTGATAAACACATGCAAATTCCTTTAGACTAATACTGCTCCGTAGTATCGATAACAGCATGCAGCCAGTGTGCTCACATGTTTATTGCTTTCATTTCCATGTAAATGACAGCTCACAGACCCATGTTTCCACATGTTTCCGAAAATCACCATGTTTACTCAGAATAGCCACTCTCCACACATTAGCGGATGTCTGTACTCAAATGACACAATGGTGATTATTTCTTTAACATGAGACAAATAAAGAATCTGTGAAAGTGAAATGCTGGGTTTTTTT
>NW_006173929.1:0-293 GCF_000334495.1 Tupaia belangeri chinensis | reverse complement strand
CCAGGGACTCCCTTGCACAATCAGGGCACTGTTGTGGGCTCGGAGTCTACTACTGGGCCCTGCACACCAAGACCTCTGGAGGCAGCATCCAATCAGACTGGCCTTCCCCATACCTGAGACTGGTCACCCGGCTTCTGCCACCCAGGATCTCAAACTCCCACAGCAGGAAGTAAATCCCCAACCCTGAGCCCAACTCACACACACCCACCTTGCCACCCCTATAGTCCCAGCATGCACTGGACCTCAGGAAGGGGTGAGGATCCTTAGGAACCCAGAAGGCCCTCCTCTGCCTG
>NW_006173928.1:0-293 GCF_000334495.1 Tupaia belangeri chinensis | reverse complement strand
GGAGGGGGAGGCAGAAGCTCACACCTTCCAGTTACTCGTTCCAAAATGCTGCCATTTCCTCTAAACCTCAGGATCCTTTGTTCCATGTTTGAGAATGCATTCATCACTCTATTAGGAAGGGGCTACCATAGAATCAACAGTGACTCCAAAATTTCTGTAGGAGCACTTTTGGGGTGGGCATTTCAGTCTTAATAGAGAGGGCTTGAATCCAAATAAATAGCCCTTCACACCAGGATGGGGAACCTCCCAACATGACACAACGATCTAGAAGGAATGACACTGCTTTTCACAGG
>NW_006173927.1:0-293 GCF_000334495.1 Tupaia belangeri chinensis | reverse complement strand
TCTCTCTGTCTCTCTCTGTATTTCTGACTAGCATACACACACTATAGCAAAATCTTCTCACTTCTCCCCCCCACCAAAAATAAAATTGTAAATAGGGAGAGAAGAGTTTGTAAAAGAAGAGATAAGTTGGGATTTCAGAGTATTCATTATTTGTTTATTCAAGTATTCTCCACATTATACACAATGTGCCAGCTTCTCTGCTGCCTCTTCAGGATGTAAAGTTTAGTATGACAGATCAGGTGTCTGGTCTCTTGGTACTTTCTATCTAGGGAAAGCAATTTTTATTTTTGAGA
>NW_006173926.1:0-293 GCF_000334495.1 Tupaia belangeri chinensis | reverse complement strand
GCTAAGGCACGAGGTTGGAGGATGTTCAGCTACATCTTTTCCATGTTATTATCTAAATCAGCCTGCCGAGCAAAGCTTGGGTCCTTAGGGACTAGACCTGCACTTTGAGAGCTGAAATTAGGATATGCCTCTTTCCAACTATATGGAATATCGAAAAGAAAAGATGGGGTTTCCATGAGTAGCTTTTCCCAAATATTTAGAGATACATTTAACACTACAGTATGTTGTCTCTGCTAAATGATTGATCTGCTAGTTCATCTCAATACTTTGCTTAGTCCACGCCCAAATCTCTA
>NW_006173925.1:0-293 GCF_000334495.1 Tupaia belangeri chinensis | reverse complement strand
TGGGTGACTGGAAGGGACAGAAATTCTGTTGCAGGTCTGGAGGATAGAAGTCCCAAATCAACTTGCAGTCAGGGTTGGTTCCTTCTCAGGGTTCTGGGGGAGAATGTGTTCATGCCTTTCTCCCAGCTTTTGGGGTCTGCCAGCAAACATTGGGGTCCCTTGGTTCACAGCGCAGTCACCCAGTCTCTGGATTCCTGCTCACGTGGCATTCTTCTCTTAGCACCTGTCAAGCCCACTTTCATCTTTTCCATAATCATGGAATGTGGTCTCTGGTTTCTCTAAAGGACATTGAT
>NW_006173924.1:0-293 GCF_000334495.1 Tupaia belangeri chinensis | reverse complement strand
CATTAAACGTTATCTTCAATAGTAAAATGTTGACAGTTTTCTTTGGCAATTTGGAAGATTGGCTGCTACCTATCATTGCACTGTATCCTAAACAGTGTATTATAGCAAATAAAGACATAAAAATAGGAAAGAAACAAATTACAGTTTTCCATTTTGAAAGCACAAAGTAAGTATAAATGGTTGTTGAATTTAGAATCAATGTACAAAACAAACTGCATTTATTTCCTCTTTAGAAATTTCAAAATGCAGTGTTTAAAAAGATACTACTTGGGACCAGCAGTTAGTGTAATGGC
>NW_006173923.1:0-293 GCF_000334495.1 Tupaia belangeri chinensis | reverse complement strand
CCTTAACCACTATGCCACCTGCTGCCCCCTCAACCCCATTAGTTTTATTTTAACTTTTACTATCTGGTTTGTATTGTAGTCTCATTTATTTCCCACCTATTACCCATCCAACAATAAAAGAGTTGATTCTGCTTTTCCCTTTCTCTTTCCTTTCTCCCATTTTAATTTTTTAAATTTTTATGTATTTTTTAGTTTATTCATTTATTTTATGGGAGTGAGAGACACAGAAAGACAAACACCCTCAGCAGGGCATCTTGCCACAGTATGCCCTCTCTCTCCTGCAGCTTTCCCAG
>NW_006173922.1:0-293 GCF_000334495.1 Tupaia belangeri chinensis | reverse complement strand
CCTCTCCAAAAAACAAACAAACAAAAAACCAATTTATGTCTGAAGGTAAGAACTAAAACCTATTTGGCGTATCCATAACCTGTAAGAAATCACACATCAAAACATAGACTACCAAAGAAAATAACATTGGCTAAGTGCTAAGACTTAGCATCGCTACTTTCAAGACTGGGCAAATTGGTAATACAGCTATGACATATTTAACTATTTACAACCCTTTATAAATATGGCATAAAATGCATATCACCTTTGTCCCTTCATACTCACTTTTCTTGTTTTATTTTATTTAATTTTTT
>NW_006173921.1:0-293 GCF_000334495.1 Tupaia belangeri chinensis | reverse complement strand
TGGGCCATGGGGGGGTGGGCCATGGGGAGTCTGGGTCTTGGAGGGGAGCTGGGCCGTGGGGCGGCTGGGCCGTGTGGGAAGCTGGGCCGTGGGGAATAGCTGGGCCCAGGCAGTGGCAATTGCGGCCTCCCCCTGCAGTCCTCTCGCTGGGAGGCCCAGCCGCATTGTTGGGGCTGGTCCCTGCTGCCCCATCCTAGGGCCCATCCATCAGGGGGACGGACAGCATCTCCGTAGCTAAGGACGAGGGCAGGTGGAGGAGAGCGATCACCGGCCAGGCTGTGCAGCCTCGATTT
>NW_006173920.1:0-293 GCF_000334495.1 Tupaia belangeri chinensis | reverse complement strand
TATATGTGAATATTGTAGATAATCTATGATCTTACAGGTAATAAAGCTGTTTCTAAAATCAATTTGAGAATCCAAGTTAGCTGAAAGTCGAAAGAGATAAGCAAAGAAGCTGTTAAGCTAATTGGAAATAGATCAAAAAGTCTCTAAAGATACAACTATTAACTGTCCATTTAAATATTAAGATAAAAAGTAAAAAATATAAAGAGCATTTGCAATGTGCATACAATGAGCATTTACAATGCATATACATGGCATTGCTTAAAAACTGTATTAATATGAATGTTTGCATTAGA
>NW_006173919.1:0-293 GCF_000334495.1 Tupaia belangeri chinensis | reverse complement strand
TCTTGACCTTCACATATGCTTTAAGGTACCATGCAGTTCATCTGATTTCCTCTGATCCCTATCTCCAATGTAACTCTTCAGTCATCTCTGAAATCCACTCCCACTGAAGATTTTGCCTTTGTTATTCCAACAAAACTGTTTATTTTGAACTCCCTAAATGAAGGGAAAATAACCAAATTTCATTACACTACTTAATCTACTAACATTTGGCTCATTTTATCAGTCCTACGGAAACCCTTTCTTCACTATAATTTCAAGATATTACTCTCCTTGAAAAACAGAGTGGCTAAAAA
>NW_006173918.1:0-293 GCF_000334495.1 Tupaia belangeri chinensis | reverse complement strand
AGCGCCCTTAACCACCACCCACCTGCCGGCCCCGACATCTACTTTCTTAATTAGAGTAGTATGTAGCCTTCTCATTTGCTGCCAAATGGATCAAACCAAACGGATTTAACCCTGTTGGCTGCACTTCTTGAACAGTAACAGCTTCATTAATGGTTTGTTCCTTCTGGCATTCCTCTGCCTCCTTTAGGGGTTAGAAGTAGATGGGACAGAAGGCAGTGACTAACAGGGAGTCGAAGCCACTGAAAATGAGTGCAGTGAGCAGGTTCTGGGACCTGGCAGGGCGGGGCTGCCCT
>NW_006173917.1:0-293 GCF_000334495.1 Tupaia belangeri chinensis | reverse complement strand
CTCTGGCCAAGTTAAAAATAAATGAATGAATGAAATTCAATCAATAATCTTTAAATTTTTTTTAAAAATGCCTGGCACATAATAAGCAATTGGTAAATGCAGCCTTTCATGATTCTTTGAGTAAGTATAACGACACTTTCATTATTTGTTTGTATTAGTTGTGGGGAATGTATTTGTATCTGTCTCCCCTATCAGGTCCTTAAAAACAAAGGCAGTGACTTAAACAGCATCATGTCTCTAGTGTGTGACTTAAACCTGGCCCAATAATGAGCTTGCCAAATGTTGATAAATAA
>NW_006173916.1:0-293 GCF_000334495.1 Tupaia belangeri chinensis | reverse complement strand
CTCTCTCTCTCTGTGGTCACTGCGCATGCCCTCTGGCAAATTAAACAAATGAAAAGGTAGATCCATGTAACACTGTGTAAATAAATAAACCCCTGTGCCCTTCACTGAGCCAAATGCTGTCCAGGCCCTGGGCTAGATGCCCTCCCCTAAGCTACTCAGTACCACCGAATCAGGAATCAGGAATCAGGAATCACGGGTGGTGTCTTCATGCCCCTAAGGTAGCACTTAAGGGAGAAGACTGCAAGTGGAGACCTGAGGGCAGTCTGCCCGAGGCCATGCGACTGGGGTGGGAC
>NW_006173915.1:0-293 GCF_000334495.1 Tupaia belangeri chinensis | reverse complement strand
ATTAAATTAAATAATTCTTTAAAAAATAGATCCGTTATTCTTAAATAAGAATGTCTCCAATTGTCATTTAAAAATACAATAACATTCTGCTTTAATTTTAAAATATGTACTGCATGCAATAAAATACTTATGTTAAAGAGTGGTTTGTGTAATAAAATCAATCCAAACCATAAATCTGAACTCGCTTTGCGCTAAACATCCTATGCATTAATATTACAGAAACCAAATTTGGACATTTCGCTGGTATTTTCCAGAGCGATTGCAAAATTAGAAGTACATGCAATCTCTCCCAG
>NW_006173914.1:0-293 GCF_000334495.1 Tupaia belangeri chinensis | reverse complement strand
TTTTTTTTTAAGGAGATAATTAAAAGAGGCAAAGAAAAAAATGTGTCAAATCTGCAGTACCAACTGAACTAGTTATTTGCTAAGTAAAATCTCTTAATTGAGTAAGTCCTCTTAATTCTCATGCAGTGGTTGTCAAACTAACTGTTCCTGAAATGAAAGAACTTCTTAGAGGTACTTCATAGATTCTACAATCACAAAGATTTAATCAGCTAGAAATTTTAAATGATAATTTAAAATACTGTATAAAGAAATTAACTAAGAGGGGGCCAGCAGATGGTATAGTTGTTAAGGTG
>NW_006173913.1:0-293 GCF_000334495.1 Tupaia belangeri chinensis | reverse complement strand
GCAAGAACGAGGACTCAAAGGAAGTTCTGCGATCCACTTTAAAATGCCAAGCACACGTTTTCAGATGCCCGAGGCTTGCCTCCCTCCCCAGGCTGTCTACACACGCAGTCGACCGGAGTTCGGTGAAAAGCATTCGGCTGGCGTTGGTGGTTTCAGTGGACAGTCTAGAGAACGGTCTGAACGTTGTCTCTGCTCTTCTCTCCGTTCCTTTCCCTTCCCTGTGCTCTCTCCGCTTTGCTCCCTGCTTCTGGGATCTTGTTGCAAATTCTCCCTGTCTGTCTTCTCTTTCCGGG
>NW_006173912.1:0-293 GCF_000334495.1 Tupaia belangeri chinensis | reverse complement strand
TCCAGCGACATTGCCATTACACTAATTGCTGGTTCCCCAATTCCTGTATCTTTACATGGCCTTGTTTACACACTGATCTTCCAGCAGGATTAATGCCCTCTGCCCTAACACCATTTTCTCATGTTGGAATTGTATTTGCTTTTCAAGATACGAGTCAAAACTCCCTCTTCCCTGGAGCCCTTTCTGATCCTGACTGCAGTCAGGGTCAAGGGCTGTGATGCCATTAACTGAATGTGCATATAGTACCCTTCTTGAACTTCCACCTAGCCCTCTTTTTTTTTTTTTTTTTTTTT
>NW_006173911.1:0-293 GCF_000334495.1 Tupaia belangeri chinensis | reverse complement strand
TAACCATTACGTCATCTGCTGGTCCCTAAAGCTAGGAATTGTAATAATCACGGAAGTAGGAACTAGAGCTTTTTGCCAGAGGGCATCTTACCCAGTGCCATCTGGAGGCATCAGGAAGGTTGGAGACAAGCATCCTGCAGCGTTATGTATGACTGGAATGAAGCTCAAGCTTTAAGGAATTTCACACGATAATGTCTGTATGAAGTATGGTTGGGCCTTGGCCTTGCATAGTCAAATTTTGTCTATTGTATCCTCATGAGCTGTGTCCTTACGTAGTTAGTAGCATCCCAAGG
>NW_006173910.1:0-293 GCF_000334495.1 Tupaia belangeri chinensis | reverse complement strand
TGATTATCCATTTTTCCCAGCATAATTTGTTGAAAAGACTGACCTTTCAGCATTGAATAGTCTTGTCTCTCTTGTAGAAAACCAGTTGACCATACATGTGAGAGTTTATTTCTGGGTCTTATTTCATTTCATTGGGCTAGGTTTATGCCCTTATGCCAGTACCACACTGTTTTGAATACTGAACCTTTGTAGTAGTCCGTTTTAAAATCCGAAGTCGCAGTAGTGCTGGCTCCTGTGGGCTGGGAGGAGTGGAGCCGGCTGGCCGCTGCAGACCTGGAGGGCAGCTCCGTGTT
>NW_006173909.1:0-293 GCF_000334495.1 Tupaia belangeri chinensis | reverse complement strand
GGGGCAGAGGGAACCCACCGGCCCTTTCCCTTTAGGAACGAACTCACAGCCAGACACCCGGGAGTCCCCTCGTATAAACGCCACGCCTCTATGGGGAAAGGCAAGCACGTGCCACCCTGTCACCTTCCATGAGGAGACAGGCTTCCAACCAGGAGATGACAAGGACTGACAGGCCCCTGGGATGCATGTCCCCAACCCAGACCAGGAGAGACGGGTCACTCACCGGCCAAAGCTGCCTGTGACTGGATAGGAGGAGACCAGGGAGCCCAGCACGTTGGTGAGACCTGCGGGGG
>NW_006173908.1:0-293 GCF_000334495.1 Tupaia belangeri chinensis | reverse complement strand
AGCATTAAATCTCCTATATTCATCTACTTTTAATCAAAGGCCAGGGTCTCATTTTTCCTTATGGCTAAGTAGTACTCCACAATGTATATGTGCCATGTTTTTCTCAATCCATTTATCAGTTCTTGGGCATTTAGATTGATTCCAGATCTTACCAATTGTGACTAATGCTCCAATAAACATGGAAGTGCAGGTATCCTTCAACTGAGTGTTTTCCTATTCTTTGGTTAATACAAAGGAGTGGAATTACTAGGTAATATGGTGATTCTATTTTTAGATTTTTGAGGAACCTCCAT
>NW_006173907.1:0-293 GCF_000334495.1 Tupaia belangeri chinensis | reverse complement strand
GGTGGGGGGGAGGCCTTGTTGGGGGTGTTGTATATCTCTCTCCTGCTTTCACTCATGGAAGAAATAAACTTATTTTTTTGATTTCCAGAGGGTGGGTGTGCTCACAAGAAAGAGAGAGAGAGGGAGGGAGAAAGCAGCTCTCCCATGGGGTTTGGTCACACTGCAATCCTTCTCCAATTCTCCAGGACCTGGACCAGCCATGTGCTCAGGCCTAGAGTGTTTTTCAAACTGCAGGGGCCAGACCTCAAACTATGTGGAATCAGGCCATGTGGAATCCAGCTCCTTTAACCACC
>NW_006173906.1:0-293 GCF_000334495.1 Tupaia belangeri chinensis | reverse complement strand
GCCCCAAAAAGACCTTCCATGGGTGTGGTTTCTCTGAAGCCCTAAGTCTGGCACTGCAAGTCCATGTCAGTTCTGCATCCTACTTCATTGTGCCCCACCGTGTATTTCAGTATCAGGATCGATGTGGATAGAAAGCATGCAGAGCTATCTTGTGTGTCTGCCTTACTCGTGTTCCAGGAGAGGTTCTACACAAGCCCCCTGACACGCCAACAACACACTCCTGAAATCTGGCAATTCCACAAATTGCCAACATCTTTAATACCATCACTGTGATACTAGAGATAGTAAGGATA
>NW_006173905.1:0-293 GCF_000334495.1 Tupaia belangeri chinensis | reverse complement strand
TTATTTGTGAGATCTTGACTCTATATCCACATATAATAAAATAATCTTGTTTTATTTATAGTTTGTGTTTTATTCTTCCCTGGTCTTTGTCTTCTGACATAAACATCTAAGTATTACCCATTATAAAATAGACGTAACTAACCCTCCCATAAGGAGGCGAATACAGTCCACATGTCCCCTCCCTTTCCTAATCACTTTACTTGTCTTAATTTCTTACAAGCTGAGCTTGTAGGTAGAAAAGTTATCCAAGAGAAGGACTGCAGCATGGCCATCCCCTCTTGGGAGGTGGTTTC
>NW_006173904.1:0-293 GCF_000334495.1 Tupaia belangeri chinensis | reverse complement strand
GACTGCAGGTGTACACGGTGGTCAAAAGGATATTTGTACTGGTGAAAACAGGACTTGGAAGTGCAGGTTAGAGTCTCCTCACAGGTACATACAAGTTTTTATCTTTTTTTTTTTTCAGCATTTCGATCTGAATACGTATTGTTTTTGTCCCTTACGTACTCAACTGCTGAGACCAGGAAACTGAAAAACTGAAGCCCTTCCTTTTTTTGATTTTATATTGCTTCATTACTTGCGGTGTGATTCAAGGACCAGCGCCATCACCTGGGAACTTGTTAGGAATGCAGAATCTCAGC
>NW_006173903.1:0-293 GCF_000334495.1 Tupaia belangeri chinensis | reverse complement strand
AGTGTACACACCCTATAGCAAAAATCTCTTACATTAAGAGAAAAAGGAAAGAAAGAGAGAACCTAGAAACAGCCCTGTGTCAGCACTGGGACTTCCCCCCAGTTTACAGTCAGAACTGCCTCCTCTGTAGCCAAGAGACAGACGGGCAGCAGACCTAAGGTTTTCCATGCATACAGCCAGTTCTTCCACTTCCAGCAGCTCCCTCACCTCCCTCACCTGCACAGACATCAATACATGGTACCCCTAAGTTTTCTCTTAAGCCCGTCCCCTGACACCGTGACTCAGCTCACCAC
>NW_006173902.1:0-293 GCF_000334495.1 Tupaia belangeri chinensis | reverse complement strand
CACCACCACCATCCCCAGTGTATCTGTAAAATTAAGTGTTCTGATTATACAATCCAAGAAATTTGGAAATTGAAACCAAAATAAAGTCCATCATTTCCTGCCTTGATTCAACTGAATGGTGATGAAAATAAGCAAAGTCTGTTTGGTCAACAGACAAAATTTGGCTGATTTTCTATACAACAGCAAAATAGAAATGCTTGGTATTTATAATTTTTTAAAGTTTGCTATAATATTTCCAAAATATAAGTACTTAGGTATAAATCTAACACAATATATATGAATATGCATTCAGA
>NW_006173901.1:0-293 GCF_000334495.1 Tupaia belangeri chinensis | reverse complement strand
TTTCCATCAGTTTTGAGGGAAAGGCTGACCAGAAGCATTTAATAAGACTCTGGAGACAGCACAGGGAGCGATGGTGGAGACAACACATGTTAAAAGAATTACCATAAGGCCTTGGATATTGCCTCTTAGTCAAGATCTCCCCCCACTAAGAATCAGCCAGAATAGTGCCATCCCCAACCCAAGGAGAAAAGAAGTTTCATATCAGTAAGTTTGCCTAACACTTTATTCATTTTCTTGATTTACTAGGATTTTATCTTTTTAAAAATTTTAAAATTTCATTTTCTTTTATACAT
>NW_006173900.1:0-292 GCF_000334495.1 Tupaia belangeri chinensis | reverse complement strand
GATGTTTCTCAAGCTGCTGGATCCAGGAGTGGAACTGAAGAGTCGGCCATGTGGAATGCATACACTTTAAGCATTGCCCTACTGATTGTCCCACAGCTACCCTTTATAACAGTGATATGACCTTTAGAATATAGCAATGTCCTCAGATATAGAAACTGAAGTCTTATCGCACTTATTTCTTCTGATGATCCACTAGTGAAACATTTACTCCACAGCTTTTATTCCTGCTCTGCTCATCGTCTTAAAAATTAAAGTCCATAAAAGTTGTTCAACATCATCAGTCTAAAGGAAA
>NW_006173899.1:0-292 GCF_000334495.1 Tupaia belangeri chinensis | reverse complement strand
TGTACGTCAAGCGTTCATGGACAGCAGAAATGGATCTAGTGCGATGGCCGTGACAATCACGAATCTGTTCTGGGAACTTTAGATCCTCAAAACCACTCTGCCAATGGACCCCCACAATGATGCCCACTTTGCAAATTAGCAGACAGGGCTGGGCCATGGAGGTTAAGATCCCACACGGCCAACGGCACAGTTCAGGTCCCCGCCCTTGAGTAATGACCTGGGAGTGTAATGTGTGTACGCTCAAGGTCCGAACAGGAAGACGTGGAGAAGGGATTGTGGCATGACCATCCCC
>NW_006173898.1:0-292 GCF_000334495.1 Tupaia belangeri chinensis | reverse complement strand
ATTCTCAGTTCTGGATTATGTCAGCCAACATAGAATTACTACATAAGAAATTAGATATAATCATGATACAGTGATTTAATGTGTATAGATCAACCCAGAGGATCAACAGTGGTGGTGTGCACTACAAAGGTGTTGGGGCTGAGTTTGAAGCCACCTGGGAGGTCTGGGTTTAATTCTTTGCCCTCCCTAAATGAGGTGAACAAGGTGTTGCACATCTGTGGTCCTAGCTACATGAGAAACTGGAGCCTGAGGATTCTGACATGGCAAGATCCTGTTAAAAATCACACTCAGA
>NW_006173897.1:0-292 GCF_000334495.1 Tupaia belangeri chinensis | reverse complement strand
GGGGGTGATTTCTCACTTCCCCTCTCTGGTGAGCATACTAGAGCAAAAATAAATAAGTAAATAAATAGAATACCCAGTAAGCTATTTCATGTTTATTAGTTTAACTACCAAAAAATGCTCATAGTGGAAAATACAGAAACATAGAGACGAAACTAAAAATCTGTTCTGATCTCACTAGCGGAAAGTGCCTGCTATCTAAGTGCTGGCCTGTCTGCTCACATTGCTGTGGTGTCAGTGGTTACCTTCTGAGGACTGGCGTATAACTGTCTCAAGCCGCTCATTCAGACTCTGA
>NW_006173896.1:0-292 GCF_000334495.1 Tupaia belangeri chinensis | reverse complement strand
CTAAATAATGATAATAAAATTATAATGATGCTAACAACTGTGTAGAGACCTTTCTTTCATAGAGATTATTTAAGGCCCCTGTGTAACCAGAAGGACAGAAAAAGCCTGTGTGGGTTACATATTTTGAAGGTCAGTCTTTTTTTCATGGCTAACTATTGGTTTGAGACTCCTGGAGTAATAAATCATAAGTTGACTATGTATGTTTATAAGCAGAGTTTAGGGTCGTGCTTTGTGATAAATTTTCTTTAACCCTTCCAATCCTTCAAATGTATTTTGGACTGTTCCCTGACCC
>NW_006173895.1:0-292 GCF_000334495.1 Tupaia belangeri chinensis | reverse complement strand
TTTTTTTTACACTATGAAGGCTTGCTTAAGCCAATTTTACTCACTCTAACAATACCAGAAGAACTCTTACCAGATGTGGACCCTTGACCTTGGGCCCCCAAACCATGAACTAAATAAGTGAGCCTTTATTAGTTAAGAATAAACGTTTCTGTCTCTAACAACAGTGGCACTCAGTGACAGAAACACAAAACAAAGAGTAGTTTTTGCTTGTTGGTTTTTGTTTAAAGGTTGCTGTGACTTGCATGGTGGGGAGACATGACCCTGAGTGGGAGCGATAGTGGATTGGAAAGAA
>NW_006173894.1:0-292 GCF_000334495.1 Tupaia belangeri chinensis | reverse complement strand
AAAAAAAAGAGTTAATTTTTAAAAAGCTACATCAATTTAAACTATCCAATTTGATAAGCAAATAAAAGAGAAACAAGAAAAATAAACATAGCCCAAGAAACATGTTGGACAGCATCAAATGTAGCAACATGAATATAATAGATATTTTAGAAAGATAAGAGAAAAAGGGGCAGGAAAAAAATATTGGAAGAAATATGTCCTAAAACCTCCTAAATTTGATGAAAGATTTAAATTTGTATATTCAAATTCAAAAAAATCCAAGAAGCAAAATAAAATAAGGTCTACACCAAGA
>NW_006173893.1:0-292 GCF_000334495.1 Tupaia belangeri chinensis | reverse complement strand
TGTGTCATGACTTTCCTGACAATCTAATAGTTTTCTAAGGCTGTAGCATAATCACACTTAAGGCCATTGTTACTTTGCTCCCAAGTCCCTGGGAGGGGACTTCTACAAAGGCCTATGGTTCGAGCAGCACAGCATCCCTAAGGCCTGGAGGGAAAGCCTATTGTGTCCACAACTAAGATAGTACTCTCATAGTCTTCAATTTTGCTCTCCAAGCATCAAATAAAGAGTCAGAACCAAGGGCCAGGGCTTCGGGAAAAGCCCCAGAAATCCTATGTACTCGAAAGCAGTTTCA
>NW_006173892.1:0-292 GCF_000334495.1 Tupaia belangeri chinensis | reverse complement strand
AAAGAGAAGTAGCAGATAAATCATATCAGCTAAAAAGTGATATTTTCATTTAATATTGTTAATCCAGTATAGACCATTATAACTTCATATAAAATAAAGTTTGTGGCAGGGACCACTTAACATTTGAAACAAACTGATAGATATTTTGGAGAACTTCCTCCCTCTTAACTGAAGAATATCAGCTGGCATAAATTAGTAGATATTTGTCTCATTTTAATTTCTCTTTCCATAACCATGGGTTCACAGGTCTGAATCCCCAACACATATGTTCATACACACACACACACACACA
>NW_006173891.1:0-292 GCF_000334495.1 Tupaia belangeri chinensis | reverse complement strand
CATGCTCCTCTAATCCTGTGTTCCTCTGCATGTCCCAGTCCCTTGCATTCGTGAGGGCCATGGAACTAGTTCACATGGGTCAGATCCCAAGTATTTCATTGGCCAGTTGAGCCCTCCTACACCGTCTTCCCCTGTCGTGTTAAAAACGTTTCAGATAATGGAGCTTTTCATCCTGGTTCCCTGAGTCACTACATGGAGCAGCATCTCCTGCTGACCCGCACTAGCAACTTCGCATGGCTTGACTTTGTTCTTCCTCTGAGATTTTGGGGTTAATCTGTTTCTTTTTTTTTTT
>NW_006173890.1:0-292 GCF_000334495.1 Tupaia belangeri chinensis | reverse complement strand
CCTTCCTTCCTTCCTCCTTCCTTCCTTCTTTTATATGCCTACTATGGACTGTGTACTAGAAATACAACAATAAACAATGCACGTCTAGAATTCCTCCAGCAGTCTTTCATTTCAAGGAAATTCCGACTCAGTAGAGAAGAACAAATAGTTAATCTAAGTATAACAAAGGATTTTAGGACAACGGTGCACATGAAGGTGTGAAGGCAAGTAGTTGATTCTACCTGTTGGAGGAGGAGGGAGAAAAGCCATAGGTGTTCTTTGAATCTGTCTTAATGGAAGCCTGGGATTTCAT
>NW_006173889.1:0-292 GCF_000334495.1 Tupaia belangeri chinensis | reverse complement strand
CAGTGCCTTAACCACCAAGCCATCTGCTGGCACTATTTGCTCTAGGTTTTTAATCGAAAGCTGGAGGGCAGAAAGAATAGTAAACCCGGAGGCAAAACAGGTTGGCATGACATGAGATTGCTGTTCTTTTGTTCTCCTTACCCCTAACATGACTTTTATTGGTGCTTCTGTTTTGAAAGCCTGTAAGGACTGCGTTGTTGAAAATAATGACTAAGGTATTCTGATGGCGGTAACAGCACGTGCACAACACACCCTAGCCCAGTGAGCTCAGCTGGGAAACCGAGACGGGCCA
>NW_006173888.1:0-292 GCF_000334495.1 Tupaia belangeri chinensis | reverse complement strand
TTCTACATTTTAGACATATTTTAACCTATGTGCTATACAAAAATTTAAACCAGTGTTTAAAATTTGAGAACTATGTATAAAATTCAGAGTTTATGTTCTTGGATAAGTAGGTTGACTGGCCACACTTGGCCCACCTACTCACATGGTAACAATTGCTTGAGACTGAGCCCAGAGAAGCACTTTAATAGGGCTCACACAACCTAACAGTCACCATTTCCCTCGGCCTCCCTATTAACTTCTATTTAGTCCTTAGCTAAGTCACTGACTTTGCCTAGATAGTCCCTATATACAT
>NW_006173887.1:0-292 GCF_000334495.1 Tupaia belangeri chinensis | reverse complement strand
GGCAAGGGGACGTGGCAGGGCAGCGTGGGGCATCATGACATCTGGAAAGATCTCCAGCTGGCCATGGGGGTGTGGGACAGTTTTCTGGGCATTCAGTTTGTTTTCCTGGGCACGCAGGCCCCCTGCTGTCGGGAACAGAGGTCAGTCCACAAAGCCAAGGTGCCCCTTCCACTAAGGCCTGTGGGGCAACATGGGGCTGGCTGAGTCTGTACCTGGAGGTGTTTTACTGGTACGGGACTATAAACAGGAGTTTTTAATGGAAAATCTGAACTGTTACTGCTACATTGAGGGG
>NW_006173886.1:0-292 GCF_000334495.1 Tupaia belangeri chinensis | reverse complement strand
TGTAAAAAAAACAAAGGTTTTTTTTTGCATTCTTGATTACTTGGAAATGATAAGGGAGAAAGTGCATGCAAAGTTTTACTTTTACAGTCAGAATTTAAACATACTGTAGTTCTTTTGATCATCAAAGAAAAAAAGCCTTTTTATTTATTTCATTTTCAAATCCTTCTGATTACTTCATATTTTACTTATAGTTATAAGGAGCAACACTCAGTTCACAAAATAAGACAGTAATTTTGCAGCATTTGAAATATTCAAAATTATTTTTCTATCCACTTCTCCATTTATCCATTCA
>NW_006173885.1:0-292 GCF_000334495.1 Tupaia belangeri chinensis | reverse complement strand
TTTTTTCCCCCCATATCATTCCCACTCTACAAATTAGCAAGTCTAGGCCCATGGAGAATTAGCTCATTTGTCTGAGGTTAGCTGATACAGAATAGTAGTGTTTGGATTCTAAGCAGGAACTCTCTGATGGCAGAGGCTGGTGGTCCCCCACTGTACCTCACTGACTGAGAGAGATGCAAAAATGAAAAGATATCATCTCCCCTTATGGAATTCACAACCTAAGAGCAGAACCTATTATATGCAGGTCAGATCACATGTACTTTTTTTCCCTTTATTTTTGCTATAGGGTGCA
>NW_006173884.1:0-292 GCF_000334495.1 Tupaia belangeri chinensis | reverse complement strand
AGGAAACAAGGAAGTAAACAGCATCTCTTCAGAATACCCTCCCTTGCAACCTCAGATTTTGTACCACCTTATTCTAGGCCCAAGGTCCTACCACCTAGGTTCTGCCCCTGGCAGGAGGTAAGTGGCCAGTAGGACCCAGGAGCATTCAGATCCCCTTTTCAATGCAGAATCTCTCACAAATCAGAGAAAATCTAGGAAAATAGTCAGATGATTCAGAGAGGTATATTAATGAGCTCAGGTGATTGACTTTAACCTTTGACTTCACTAGAGAAACAAGCATTATTATTATTAT
>NW_006173883.1:0-292 GCF_000334495.1 Tupaia belangeri chinensis | reverse complement strand
AAGATTGAGAGACCTGACTAAAGTTTGATCAGTCCCAAACTTTTGACACATTTTAATGATATCTACATATATGGAATTTAGTACTGTGCAGTATATTTATATTACTGTACAACCAATCTAGTTTTACAAAATGAAAAGAGTCATCTGAACAGCAATAATGCTTGCTAGACAATGTGAATGCACACAGTGAGTATGGTCATCTCACTTTCCTCATTCTAGCTCATGGTGACTTCCACTAGTGTTTTCCTGTCACCACTGACCTTACATCCCACCCACCATGGTTTGGTTTGGT
>NW_006173882.1:0-292 GCF_000334495.1 Tupaia belangeri chinensis | reverse complement strand
TTTCTTGCTTTTCACAAATAATCAAGACATAGTGGTTAAAAGAAACTTAAAGAATTATAAATAAAGTATATACAATTTGTTTTTAAATAATTTGAGGTCTTAAAGTTATACTTAATTAAAATGATAAGGATTCATAAAATGTCTGAGTCTTCTTTAAATAAGTGAACATGCTTTGAGTAACATGAAGTTTAAATACTACTATTGTCAGCCTTTAAATTTTACAGAAACAAAAAACATTGGGTTAGATCTATTAATAAGGTTGTTCTTGGGACCAGCAGATGGCATAATTGTT
>NW_006173881.1:0-292 GCF_000334495.1 Tupaia belangeri chinensis | reverse complement strand
CATGCATCCTCTCTCAGCCCTCTTCCCTGCCAGACAGGAGCCGCTGCCCCCCCTTCATACCCCTACTCTTCCTTCCAGACTTGGGTCGATCGTATTTGTTTGCCTGCAGCAGGAACAACCCTCACTGGGCACTTACTGCCAGCCAGGCTCAGTGGTAGGCCGTGTGTACATATTGCCTCATTAAATCCTCACAACCGCCTTGAAGGTCAGCACTCTTTACTGTCCCCATGTGACAGATCAAGGAACCTGAGGCATAGGCAGGTCTGGCATCTCACCCAATCAACCTGGCACC
>NW_006173880.1:0-292 GCF_000334495.1 Tupaia belangeri chinensis | reverse complement strand
AGATTAGGTTATGAGACACTGCTACTTCTATCTTAAGTACTTTCTCTATCTGTCTCTCTGTATGCTCCAGGGAAGTCTTCAGATGTGAACCTAGGACCTTCATATCCGGGTCATCTGCAGAACATCGTGTTTTACAACTGACCCATCATCCAGCTACCTAGGTTAATTTTGTAATAGAAAATATATACATATGGTAAAAGGGTCTTTGAACTTCAAAAAATATATGGAGAAAAAAATTAGTCTGTTGGAACCAGCAGGTGGTGTAATAGTTACGTCTCTGGACTCCCACATA
>NW_006173879.1:0-292 GCF_000334495.1 Tupaia belangeri chinensis | reverse complement strand
TTTTGCAGTGGTGTGTGTTTGGGTGGAAGGAATAGTGGGCTTGGAAACAATTCACAGACTCTGAGAGGAAACAGAGACAAGTGTTTATTTACTTTCCATGAGAGGGAAGAGGCCAGATGCAGAGAGTTGCATTGACCCCAAGTGTAAGGCCTGTCGGCCTTCACTGGGATTATAAGAAAGGAGGATTAACAGTTTGGGATCAAAGTGGTCATATGTCTGTTGATCCTCCACACCATCTAGGTCATTTTGCTGTTTTCTCTGGGTGTCATTAGTTTATGTGCCACCCAAGAAT
>NW_006173878.1:0-292 GCF_000334495.1 Tupaia belangeri chinensis | reverse complement strand
GGTCTTCGATCCTACAGTGTGGATGTTTAACACAGGCATACAGTTTTCTCCCCATTTTTGTAGTAATTTAATCTTCCTATTAGCAAAAAAGAGGTAACCAGCCCCTGCAGACTGAAGGGACTAGAGTCATAGGATGGGGATTTCCTCTTAATATTTTTTATTTTGATGTTTGGAACTCTTGATGCAACATTCTAGAGCAAGGTGCTCAGGACCTGTTGTGCCCAAGGGACTGATAAAGGAAAAAGCTCTATTTAATCTTTGTGATTTGATGCACAGATGAAAAACTTAACAC
>NW_006173877.1:0-292 GCF_000334495.1 Tupaia belangeri chinensis | reverse complement strand
GATTATGCTGCAATCTCTTCTCCATTTCTTCATACTTCTGCGATTTGGTATGCACATGCATATGCACTCAGTGTGCTTCTTAAGCCACTGGTCTGGGTTTCAACTACTTTGTTGGGCCTGTGGGTTCTGGTTCCCTTAACCACAAGATAACAAGACCAGTCCCAATAGTACTAATTGTTGCCCTGGTACCTCTATGCTCATCTATGATTAACTTTGAGCTTCTTAACAACTTGATCCTTTGGTATTTCTGCAAGTTACTAGGAAAAATAAAAGAACAATGTGATTCTCAAAT
>NW_006173876.1:0-292 GCF_000334495.1 Tupaia belangeri chinensis | reverse complement strand
ATTACGCTAACTGCTGGTTCCCAATAAGCATCTATTCTTGAACAAAGAGAAACAAAAACCGTTTTCACCTTCCTCAGACCTCGTGTTCCATGTAAAGGACTTGCTTTGTTTTGGACAAAGTCCCAGTGTATGAAGTTTAAAGGGAGCCATCTCTCAGAAGACAGCGGTGGTGCCCTGGAGGCTGCCCTACCACCTGAATGTGAGAATTATCTGGGTCTTCAAGAATCAGCCAGGGGTGTTAGAGCTGCGTTGGAAGGGCATGAGTGGTGGGGAGGGAGGTAGCCGTGAGTGG
>NW_006173875.1:0-292 GCF_000334495.1 Tupaia belangeri chinensis | reverse complement strand
GAAGAAAAGAATAATCTGACTCATCCTTAGGCTCAGCCTGAGAGCAACGACTGACTAGGTCTGCCGTGGCACCCAGAAGGTCCCTATGTATTATATATTATCTGGGTCATGTCACAGGCATGAACAAGATAGACGTAAGAGAGCAAGCTATAGGCTGGAAGACAGAAATGTTAGTGGAGTCTGACCTGATCCTAGGTAGCCTAACCCCTCCCTCCCAAAATGAGGGCT
The DNA here is from genome assembly GCF_000334495.1 of Tupaia belangeri chinensis. Classification (NCBI taxonomy): domain Eukaryota; kingdom Metazoa; phylum Chordata; class Mammalia; order Scandentia; family Tupaiidae; genus Tupaia; species Tupaia belangeri. The sequence goes on along the minus strand of NW_006173875.1, from coordinate 64 downwards.
AGGACTGTTTTCCTGGGCCTACTGTCTAGTATTGGAGTGAAACAAAGGGTAAGTGTGCGAAGGT
>NW_006173874.1:0-292 GCF_000334495.1 Tupaia belangeri chinensis | reverse complement strand
TTTTAGACACACTTAAATTTTCTATGACAATTTCATTTTGACAATTTTCTTGAGAAACGTCTCTTTACATGGACTAAATGAGTTCATTGTTCCTGTTTTCTCTCTTACTTCAATGACTTCTCCTTCATATACCCCTCTTCTCTGCTAGACACTCAAATTTAGTGGTCTCCTAACCTTGAGGTTATGCTCATTTCACTACCTGTTTTCCCTTAGTGAACTTATACGAAGACATAAACCCAATTATGGCATTTATATTTTTATTATTTTTTTTGGAGAGTTTTTTGTTTGTTTG
>NW_006173873.1:0-292 GCF_000334495.1 Tupaia belangeri chinensis | reverse complement strand
GTTCAGACCCGGGCTGGCCTGGTGCTGCCGGTGTTCCTGTCATCCTGCCTGGCTGGAGGCGACTGCAGGGTGGCAAGGCCCTCCCAGGGTACTGTCCGTCTCTCTCTCATGAAATAAATAAACCTTTTTGGGGAAGAAAAAAAAGAAGTAAGTTACATAATGTATTATCCCGTTTTGTAACAAAATATAGATGAGGCTAAAGCTTCATTTCACTGAGCTGTTACTGCTGTAGGTCGCAGCAGTGCCAGATCGCAGTTTGCTTCTCCCTGTGTGTCTCTTTTATAAATTCTCT
>NW_006173872.1:0-292 GCF_000334495.1 Tupaia belangeri chinensis | reverse complement strand
AGAAAGGAGCTGTTCAAAAACAGTAGGATTCTTGATGACTGAAATGGACACAGTACTCATCTCATTCAAGGACATGCGATCCCAGAAATAGGGGGAGCTGGCAGCCAGTACCACTTTATGAGCTCGAAAGGCTTGTCCTTGCACATTGACCACAATATCACAGAGACGGCCCTGCATGCGTAGCTGGTTGAGATGGCTCAGGACAGAGTTGCTGAAGTCAGGGATCTCTAACTGTATGTTCCCACCTTTCTCCATGATCGTGCCTGATGGGTACAGGCAGGCATTCAACCCT
>NW_006173871.1:0-292 GCF_000334495.1 Tupaia belangeri chinensis | reverse complement strand
ATGAAGAAAATCTTATCTTTGAATTAGATACAGTATAAAGGTTTTTTTTGGGGGGGGGGTCCATATATAATGACTGGTAATAGTAAATGATACTTGTATTCCAAAGGACAGGGTCAAAATGGCCAAGAGGGAGGATCTTAGGTGAGGAAGGCCTGGAAGGGAGAAATAAAAACTTTGCCCAAGCAGTTGTGTTCAGAAAGGACTGCAGTGGGAAGGAGGCAGTCCCATCCAGAGTTGGCTCCCAATTTAGGACTCTCTTGGGCCCCAAATTGTCTGTTGGATGGCTGAGACA
>NW_006173870.1:0-292 GCF_000334495.1 Tupaia belangeri chinensis | reverse complement strand
TTTAAGTCTTTGATCCATTTTGAGTTAATATGTATAAATGGTGACATGGAGCTATTTAGTTTTATTCTTCTACAAGTAGATATTCAGTTTTTCCAGTACCATGTATTAAAATGACTTTCTTTTTTCTACTGTATTTTCTTGTGCTCTTTGTCAAAAATATGTTGGCTGTATGATTTTGAGTTTATTTCTGAATTCTCTACTCTTGTTACATTGGTCTATATATCTATTTTTGTTTCAGTATCATGCTGTTTTAATATTTTGACTTTGTAATATATTTTAAAGTCAGGTAGTG
>NW_006173869.1:0-292 GCF_000334495.1 Tupaia belangeri chinensis | reverse complement strand
CCCTAGCCCCTAGCCCCGTCCTCCCCCTCCTGCCCAGACTCCTGCCCAGACTCCTGCCCGCCAACGTCCTGCAGTGCCCTCGGCGCCCTTGCTTGCGTGTGCACTGCTCTCCTGGCACGAGGCCCCCGTTCCATCTGAAAGCTGTCAAAGCTGTCTGCTTCGCTCAGCAGCACCTGCACCTTCCCCATTCAATTTGAGGATGCCCTCCATCCAGGCATCTTCCACCTTGCAGGTTAATAACTCGTTAACCGTGTCTCCACCACTGGCCAAGAGTTTCATAATGGTTTGATAC
>NW_006173868.1:0-292 GCF_000334495.1 Tupaia belangeri chinensis | reverse complement strand
AAAGTCGTGATGCATTTTTGCATAGGAAAAATACAGAAAATGCATGTCATAAATTTTCCCCATAACCTAATATTAAGTGTTGTAGAAATGCCCACTGTCGGCTCAACAGCTCTGCCACACGCAGAAGTGATATTGGCACAGGAAAAAGCAACAAGTGATATGTAAAGCTGATGTCCTCATAAGATACAAATGCCCCCTGTATTTCTTATCACCTTTAAAACCACAAGGAAAGTATGTTGGCAATGTAACTGAGGATCTCTGATGAAGAAGAGGTTTCAGTATGGCCAGCTCG
>NW_006173867.1:0-292 GCF_000334495.1 Tupaia belangeri chinensis | reverse complement strand
TGGTGCCGCTCATAACCATCGTCAAGGGCACGCCTTTGTCGGTGTGCTAGGGGAGTCTCTCCAGCCCTCAGAACTCTCCTTGGAGACCCCAGCCCAAGCAAACAGGTAGAGGTGGGTCATCGTGAAATGTGTTCTTGCAGACTGGTGTGACCTGCCCTGAGCCCCAGGACAGAGGCCCGCTTAGTGTCTAGGCTGTGCAAGGCCTCTCTGGACCAGTGTCTTCCCTCCCCTCCATGGAGATGGACAAAGCCCAGTCCCTCTCTGCCAGCTCCTCGTCTAAGTGCCACGTTGT
>NW_006173866.1:0-292 GCF_000334495.1 Tupaia belangeri chinensis | reverse complement strand
TGTGTTGACCTCTCTATCCCACTCTTTTCTAATAGATCTTACTCAATAGCAGGGATTTAGATATCTCTGCTCCGCAATCAATCCCGATTTACATCTCCTGACCAGAATGTTTGAATTTGTGTCAGCTGATCATTTAACACCTGGGTTTGAATGATAATTGACTACAGAAATATATTATTTGGCCAACACACAGCCATTGAGTTCCTGCAATGCTGACATATTGTATTCTAGTTTTTTCTCTTTTAAAACACAACGTAAATTAGAGGATAACCAAAGAAGGGGAGAAAAAAGG
>NW_006173865.1:0-292 GCF_000334495.1 Tupaia belangeri chinensis | reverse complement strand
CTCTCTTTCTCTGTCTCTGGCAAGCACATATACCAGAATCAAAAATTAAAAAAAAAAAAAAAAGTCCTCACAGGGCTAACAGGCAGTGGTGGGCTTTGGGAGATGTCTGGACGGGGGGGTGGTGCCCGAAGACCAAGGTCAGACATCGCTCCCATCACGAGCGGCCACTGGCGAGGGCCACGGTCAGGGGCGTGGGAAGGGGCCTGACTGATGGACGGCTTCTGGAATTTTAAAATGTATTTGATGGCTGTGAGATGCGAGAGTTATGAGAGAAGACTCGAGAGTGACTGGT
>NW_006173864.1:0-292 GCF_000334495.1 Tupaia belangeri chinensis | reverse complement strand
TTGCTGCTAAGCATATGTTAAACTACCACGCTCTTTGAGATTTAATTTTTCCAGTGTATTCACTTCTCTTCAAAGGGTCTCACACCGTTATTCTCCCGTCCCTGAGCCTTCCCAGCCAGCCAGGTCCTCTAAGTACCAGGATACACAGGCTGACCTGGGAATCAATGTGGCTTCCACGATCCCACATCACTAGAGCAGCATGCCACTGCTGTGCCACCAGCCGGCCACACTGACGCATATTCAGTTCGGCTCAAAGACATGTTCATTTCTGGGAACCAGCAGTTAGCGTAAT
>NW_006173863.1:0-292 GCF_000334495.1 Tupaia belangeri chinensis | reverse complement strand
GCCCTGCTCTGTCCCCGTGATGGAAACGCAGACACCAGCCTCCCGGCTCTGATATGGTGTAAGGCCGGGCCAGTTTTATCTCTGTGGAACATGGGACTCAGGGCCAGTCGGTATCTGCCATGGTGGGACTGTTCCCCCAGATCCATGTTACACACTGTAATGGGTTGAGGGTATAAAACCTTGACTGGATTGTGCTGATGAGTGGAACCTTTGGGAGATTAGTGATTGCATGGTTAGGATGGGGCTTCCATGACTGAGTCCTGGTGGGTTATGAGAGGGTAGGAGAGAGAGA
>NW_006173862.1:0-292 GCF_000334495.1 Tupaia belangeri chinensis | reverse complement strand
CTGTTTCTAAGAAGTGGGACTAGATTTGGGTCTTTTGCCTGGAATACTTTCCTTAACTCTCCTGTAAAATTCGAACTAACAGCCTTCTGCCTGCTTCTGGACCTAAACTCAGAATGCTTAGAATTTTAGCTATCTTGTGCTTTGAATTTTTTCTTCTAGTAGTTTTGCAGTTTCAAGTCTGAATTTTAGGTCTTAAATCTATTTTGAATTAAATTTTTGTATACAATGTAAAGTAAGGGTCCATCTTTATTATATTGCATGTGAATGTCCAGTTTTCCTGTTTCCATTTGTC
>NW_006173861.1:0-292 GCF_000334495.1 Tupaia belangeri chinensis | reverse complement strand
AAGTGAGGCAGTGGCGCTAATCTGTGTTTAAGATGAGGGTATGATATTCCTTCCAATGCAAGTCAAGAGTGCCAGACACAGGGACAGAGAGCTACTCCTATAGTCTAGACACAGGAAGCTGTGTGTATCTGTGTGTCTGTGTCTATGTTAGGTATGTGATGTTCCATGATTTGATGGTTCCTATGTCACCTGCCCTATCTATTAGGTGTTCATTTTGTTGTAATTTCCCTGCAGAATTTTCTATTCTTTTTTGTTCATTGCTATTCCCTTCTGCTAACTGCTGATCAAACCT
>NW_006173860.1:0-292 GCF_000334495.1 Tupaia belangeri chinensis | reverse complement strand
CTCCTCCCAGGATCTTGGACACATACGCACAAACACCTGGTGTGTTTCAAGCCACTAGGGTAGGAGTCCAGCAACGTAACCTGTATGCCATCTGCTGGCCCAGAAAATAGCAGTGTTTAAAAGCTCTGCATTTTTTTTTCTCTACTTATCCAATAGAAGTCCCTGCACAGCGTGGAAGGACTCAAGGCACTCAGTAATAGCAGTCTTCGAGTCTCATTGTCACCTTCCTGCCTTTCATGGTCTTCCTATACCTAAATGACACCAGGGTTGCCATAGTTGAATTTGCTGTTTT
>NW_006173859.1:0-292 GCF_000334495.1 Tupaia belangeri chinensis | reverse complement strand
AAATATTATTTTATTTATTCATAAACATTTTATATCAGATTCCATAATTAAAAATCCATGCCTCTGTAACAGCCCGTTGTGCACAGCTTTCTCGTAGATGTTTTTAATAGCAAAACTGCATCGTTATGAAAAACTTTTCATGGATTTATATTTTGAGGACCTGAGACTGTTTTACCAATTTTCAGCAGAGATAGCAATTAGACCATACAATTAGACCATAGCTGTCATAAAAGAATAAAGACAGATATCTTATTTAAGCCTCACTACTAATCTAGTAACTATAATCTATATA
>NW_006173858.1:0-292 GCF_000334495.1 Tupaia belangeri chinensis | reverse complement strand
TGTCATAGCCCTGGGCATTGGCATTGTTATTAAAAACAATACACAAAACAATTACAGACAAAGGAGTGTTCTTAAGAGGTGGGAGGATGACGCCACTACTTTCTGAATTTCAAACTATTCGATGATGCAATTCAGAAAATTGCTAGATGCCCTTCGAGGATGATCATCATCCAATTAAAATTTTACCCTTGATCTGGAACAGCCACCTCTTAGTCAGCCAACCCCCGGCAATCTGAGGTTCAATCTCCGGGAGCGAAGTTGCACCCAGCCCTTCGGAAGGCGCTGAAGCCCC
>NW_006173857.1:0-292 GCF_000334495.1 Tupaia belangeri chinensis | reverse complement strand
AAGATCCCGAGAGGAGAATAGAGGAGAAGGCTCAGCGTATCGGTTTACAAACCTGCTCGTTGCTACCTTAGGATGTGCAAGTGCATTTCTGTCCTACCGTGGATGGGAGCTTGACTTGGAAGGGAGCTGAAGGTTGCATTATCTGAATATGACAGTGCTCAAAACAGCGATGCCCTGATTCATCAGATTCAAAACATCATAGACCCAATTCTGTCCTTCTAGGTACGTGTTGATATCTGCATTATAGGAAAAGCTTAAAGAAGTATTGTCAGCCTTAGTGTAAGAGGTAGTT
>NW_006173856.1:0-292 GCF_000334495.1 Tupaia belangeri chinensis | reverse complement strand
AAAAAAAATGATAGTTTATGCTTTTCTTCTTTATTTAGGGTTATTGCTTGTCTTTCTATTTGGGTAATATTAACACTTTTAGAACATGACCAATTCAACTAGAATCTTAATGTTCTGAGATTTATCTGTGAACTGAAATAAGACATGATGTCTTTAAACTATAGGTTCAAAGACTCTCAGTATATTGTCAAGCTGAGTATTGAAAGGAACATGCTATGCACCATTAACATCCCTGAATTAAACTTCAAAGGAAGTTAAATATAGGTAAGGTGTAGAAGAAAGTGTTTAGTCT
>NW_006173855.1:0-292 GCF_000334495.1 Tupaia belangeri chinensis | reverse complement strand
AAAGTAAAATTGACTTTATCATGATTGTATACACTGTATAGAAAAGAGCAAATTTTAAAAAATATATATTTTTTCCCCTGTGGAGGTAATATGCCATTTTCTACTTTTATGTTATACAAAGTCTTGTCTTAAAGAGGAACAAAGTCAGGTTCACATCTAAGAAAATAGCTACTGATCTTTAGAATGTTTATATGCACTGTTTCCTACTGATTTAGTCTCACATAGTGCTCTCTTAAAAGAAACATGAATTAAAAGTATGCTCAGTTGGGACCAGCAGATGGCATAATTGTTA
>NW_006173854.1:0-292 GCF_000334495.1 Tupaia belangeri chinensis | reverse complement strand
CATGTGTGCACAAAATCCCAAAAGAATGGAGCCGAAAGGATTGTTGCATGGCCATTCCCCCTGGGGGCTGAGTTTTCACTCTCCTTCTCTCTGTCTCTTTCCGTCTTTTTCCAGCAAGCACACGTACCTTAGGGAGAAATAGTAGTAAATATAAAGCCTATTGAGTTCAGCGGGAATCTTGAACTGTGTCATCTGAGTGACTGTGATAAACTGAGTGTATTCTCCCAGAGCCTCAGTTTCCTTCCTGTGTGCAGGTACTGACCATACTGCTAAGAAAAATAACTTTCCCATT
>NW_006173853.1:0-292 GCF_000334495.1 Tupaia belangeri chinensis | reverse complement strand
TGGTCAGCCATGTGGCATCCAGCTCTCTTAATCAATAGGCCATGGGCCTTGCCATTAAATTTTTTTTCTCTTTGCTTGAGTAGACATACTTTTCTTTTAAAAATGAAACAATATTTTGTTTAGTTGTCAGAGGGCACATGACCTTGACAGAGAAAGAGTGGGGGGTAGAGAAGTTACCTTCAAGTGTGGCATGGTCACCCCACAATCCCTTTCCCCCATTTTTCTTCCCATCAGGAGTCTTAAGTATGTGTGCACATGTGACCAGCATATTTTTGAAGCTGCTGGCACTGGG
>NW_006173852.1:0-292 GCF_000334495.1 Tupaia belangeri chinensis | reverse complement strand
TGCTGGACCCCACTACATTTTGTTTATCTGTTTCATTAATCAGTGAACACTGGTTTCATTTACCTCATGGCTATTGTGAATAATGCTAAGATGAACATAAGTGTTCAAATATCTCTTTAAGATCTTGTTTCAAATCCTTTTGTTATATACCCAGAAGCAGAATTGCCAGATCATACACTGGTTCTATTTTTAATTTTTAGAGAAAATTTTATAACATTTTCCATAGTATTTACATCATTTCAAATTTCTACCAATATTGTACACAGATTCCAATTTCTCCACATTCTTACCA
>NW_006173851.1:0-292 GCF_000334495.1 Tupaia belangeri chinensis | reverse complement strand
AATATAAGCAGACAAAGAACTTGCATTCCCAGAGATGTCTGTGCTGTCGGGAGTTGCTCTCAGGGCTTCTCCAGTTACATAAACATAAACATCAATCTTATTTAGCCGGTGCCTTGATTTAATTACAAATTCTTCTTCTTATGGGTTGCACTTCGACTTACATAAGACTATTCGATTTCTAACTGTGTATACTTGGAAGGTGTTATTTTTGGATGATTTTCAGTATTTCAGTCATTTTACTAATTAAGAAAGGTTTCAGCCAGTGAGGTGGTGTGATGGTTAAGGCAGCTGG
>NW_006173850.1:0-292 GCF_000334495.1 Tupaia belangeri chinensis | reverse complement strand
GATTGCTCTATCTTTTGGTGGATTTGCCATCATCTGCATGGAACATTTGATTCATAAGATCTATACTGTTGGAAACATGCTTTAAAGAAGCAAATAACTTTCTGCGGCCTTTGAATGATCTTCTCCATGAGGTGAAATGAAGAAAAAGATCATCCATTTTGTAGATAGTGGAAATGCTGACAACAGGAAAGAGCAGATCAATAAGTTTATTAGAAGAATGAACTAAGTTGTCTACCATGATTATTTTTTTAACCTGATTAGTTAATAAATAGTGGCTATTTTCAAACTGAAA
>NW_006173849.1:0-292 GCF_000334495.1 Tupaia belangeri chinensis | reverse complement strand
TGTGTGTGTGTGTGTGTGCACTGGCATCAGAGACACTGAAATTACCAAAGACGTTCCTAAAAGTAGCAAACCTAATTGCCTCCCCTCCGCCCACACCACTGGGGACCAGGAGGAGCAGTGGTCTTCTACTTACGAACGCTGAGACTCCAGGTCTAAGACCGGGGTGAGCACATGCATAGGGCATTCAGCCGGGGCAGCCAGTGTATATACCTGGGCTGGAGACCTGGAGGCAGGGAGCTACGACTGGCTGTAGAAATCATTGATTAAAAGATTTAATTTAGGGGACCAGCAG
>NW_006173848.1:0-292 GCF_000334495.1 Tupaia belangeri chinensis | reverse complement strand
AGAGCTTTAACCTCCATGCCACCTGTTGGCCTGCCTTAGATGATTTTAATCTGTATCCTTTCACTGTAACAAACCATAAATGTGAGTATAGTGGCTCCTCTAAGCTCTGAGTCCTTCTAGAGAATGACTGAATGTGAGGTGGTCTTGGAGACTCCCAAACATAGGACTGATTAATGGAATATACTGCTTCACGAAGACAGGCATCATGAAATCGTGCACACAGCACTTAATGATCATACCCAGTTTAGAAAAAAAATTTTTGAGAGAGACAGAGAGAGACAGACAGAAAGCA
>NW_006173847.1:0-292 GCF_000334495.1 Tupaia belangeri chinensis | reverse complement strand
CGTCACCACCCCTGCAAGACCACGGTGCATGTAGGCCGCACGGCCAAATGCATCTTCAGCTTAGTCTATGCAAGGTTGCTTGATCCAATTCTACTCGAGAAAAATTTCGTGAAAAACTTAGCCTTCCTTCATCAATTGTTTCATCCTGGGGTCTACAGTGACACGCCTTATGAGCTAAGAAAACCTGAAAACGCCACCCGAGTCGACCTGGAAACTTTGCTGTCACTGGGTTGGTTCCAGTTCCAGCGTGCGTGCTGCCCAGGCGAGCGCTCCTTACGGGAGGGATGGCGTG
>NW_006173846.1:0-292 GCF_000334495.1 Tupaia belangeri chinensis | reverse complement strand
TTTTTTTTTTTGATCTTTCTTCAATTTTATTCATTAGCATGTATGAACTAGTGTTTCTGAATTATATTAGTATTTCTTTATGTGAGAATAATTTTATTTATTCTTTCCATTAGAAGTAATATGGCCAGGTAAAATATTCTTGGTCAAAATAGTTTTTAATTAAATGTCATGGATGTATTCAGGACAGAAGTCTCACTAGCTTTTCTTATTTCTACAATGTTTCCCACAGGGCCTAGACGAAGTTACTCCACAAACTTTAACATACCATTTTGACCCATTGATAACAGGGCTC
>NW_006173845.1:0-292 GCF_000334495.1 Tupaia belangeri chinensis | reverse complement strand
TCTCTCTGGCTGTCCTCGAGGCCTAGGCTGAGGTGGACTCGGGGCTGTGGTCTGGTAGCTTCTTCCTCCCGCCCCTGTTGCATCAACCCTGACTCACTGCTCCCCCTCCAAACAGCTCATGGGCCAGTTTCTCAATTAAAGCAGTTTTCCTTTCAAGAGTTTTTAAAATAAACCACTTTGGAAGTGACAAACCTTGTCAGTCTTCAAGAAGATTCAAACTCACTTTCTTCAGTGTTATATAGGAACCCACGGTCCATAATGCTAGTGTTTTCACAGCCTATGCACATGATTT
>NW_006173844.1:0-292 GCF_000334495.1 Tupaia belangeri chinensis | reverse complement strand
CTGGCTCTTCCACTGTGTCACATTCTTGCTCGTCAATTTAAGAATATTGCACTAGCGATACCCCTCCCCCCTTTGCGTAATCATTTCTCTCTATCTCTGTAACACTTGCTCATCAGCAAACAAACATGCTCTTATATGTGTCATCTTAAAAACAAAACCGAAACAAACAAAACTATCATCTTCTTACTTTCTTTTCACTCTACCACAACCCATATATATTTTTCTTTAATGGAAGAGAAAAAAATGATTATTTGCCAATTTTAAAAATCATGTTTTCTAATTTCTATTCTTC
>NW_006173843.1:0-292 GCF_000334495.1 Tupaia belangeri chinensis | reverse complement strand
TCTCTCTCTTTCTCTCACATTTAAAAAATAAATAATAAATACAATTTCTGAAAAAAGAGTAATAAATGATATTGTAATCTCTAGACACTAGCGATCCCAAACTCTCAGATTCTTTTATTATCAATATCCATCACCTGGTAATCACTTACTGTATTTGTTTGCATAATGTCTTGTTTAGAACACTCCACTAGATCTACCAAGACAATATCATTTTGCTTTTACCTGCCATGAAAGGAACATTATGTGGGCCACTAATGCCCCAAAATTATATAGTCCCAGTTTCTTGTTTCAA
>NW_006173842.1:0-292 GCF_000334495.1 Tupaia belangeri chinensis | reverse complement strand
CAAACAAATACCCAAACAGACAAACCTGGTTGTTCCAAATAATAGATTAATTTACCAGTTGTAAAATATAAAATTAGAACACACAAATCAATTCAAATTCTAACAACCCACTAACAAAAATGAAAGAACATTTTTCAATTTACAGTAACATCTAAACAATGACACAAGAATAAAATTAATTCAGGATGTGAAAGATTTGTAACTTAAAGGTATAAAATATTGCTGGAAGAAATCAAAGAAGCCATCAAAAATCAGGACATTTTGGGAACCAGTAGTTAGGATAATGGCTATG
>NW_006173841.1:0-292 GCF_000334495.1 Tupaia belangeri chinensis | reverse complement strand
CCCTCTCACTGTCTTTGTCTCTCTCCAGCAAATGCATGTACCCTAAGGCAAAAACCTCTTTCAAAAGTTTGGTCAAGGAGGGAGTCCTTGTTAGTCCCTCTCTCATTCCCCATTGAAGATACTGTGAGTGTTTCTGAAACTGGGGTTTCTGACCTCCTGACAATGTGGTTCCCATCCTCATGAGACTTAGAGCTTGAGCCTATGTATCCCTTTATTTGCATAGTCCTGATTGGTAATGTTTCCTTAAATGCTGGCCATTCCTCACACTGAGGGGGGCAGGACTGAATTGTGG
>NW_006173840.1:0-292 GCF_000334495.1 Tupaia belangeri chinensis | reverse complement strand
GAGAGAGAAAGAGAAGCAACCCCAACAGGATCCTACACCATGACACACCTTCCCGCCTTAGCCAACCTCAGATTGTGTGCCCAGAATGTTCAGAGAGGCCTCTGGAAGCTTCCCATGAGGGACAGCCTTGCAGAGCGTTGTGCCACCACGGTGCCACCGTTCGGTTCCCAGTCCCTCTCTCAATCTTGCTTACTCAGTGTATGACCACATGAAGGCTATTACTGTGAATGGTATTCGCCACCTCCTCTGAACAGGTGTCCAACTCCCTCCCAGGGGAAGTGCTGAGCTCATG
>NW_006173839.1:0-292 GCF_000334495.1 Tupaia belangeri chinensis | reverse complement strand
ATGATGAATATGGCAAGGCTCAACAGAACAGGTATGTGGGAGTGCGGTGGGCTCTTCTGTTGCAGGGGTTGGCCCGCTTTCTGAAAGGGCCTAGGTAGTAAATATTTTAGGCTTTGAGGCCACATCTGGTCTCAGTTGCACGTTGTTTTGTTTTGTTTTCCCCTTACAACTCTTTAAACTCTTTGACCGAAATGTGGGGTGAGAACAGAAAAGATATTATGATGAGATAGGTCTAATGAATACTTAATAAAGACAGAAAAACAAAAAAAGTCAAAGACCTTAATAGACACCT
>NW_006173838.1:0-292 GCF_000334495.1 Tupaia belangeri chinensis | reverse complement strand
TAGCCATTACATCAACTGCTGGTCCCTGCAGATCGCAACCTCTAAACAGGCCCCATGCCCTCACCTAACGTTCGGCAAGTGGTAACACTCCCAGGGCAGGCAAGGGGGTCCAGATACTGTCCAGAGCTGAGACTGAGTCCAGGACCTCTGCCGACCTGGCCCATTCACCCCTCTCTGCACTGCTGTTCCCCAGGCCCACTTCCCTCTGGCTGCGGAGACCTGGAGTGCAGGCCCTGGGCATAAGCTCTGGCAGCCAGGTCAGTGGACTGGTAGTTGTCGCAGGAGCAGAGAG
>NW_006173837.1:0-292 GCF_000334495.1 Tupaia belangeri chinensis | reverse complement strand
GAGCGTTTATGGCGTCTTTCCCTCCAAGGTGTCCTGTGACACTGCCCTGGAAGGGTCGTTTCCCATAGCAACCAGGGGAGCCTTCCTGCAGCACTGTCCTGGCCGGCTGCCCACACTGGGGCTGGCAGTCCCTGCCCTCGGGCATGCTCCGTTTGGTGGCCACAAACCTGTGAGTGTTGAGGCCGTGGCTGAGCACAGCGTGGGTGGGCAGTGGTGGCAGTCCGTGGAGAGATGTGGCCGGGCGAGGGCATGGGTCGGAGGGCTTTGGGAGCGGAGGGCTGGGGCCGCAGAG
>NW_006173836.1:0-292 GCF_000334495.1 Tupaia belangeri chinensis | reverse complement strand
CACAGACCCTTAACTAATCTTTAACAAGTTTTCTTTCACTTCTAAACCACTCTTCTTTCAAGCCTTCACCATAATCTAGGCATTTACTAATCTGATTCTCCAAATTCTTAAGAACCCCTGCCTGTTACCTTGTTCCAAAGCTGTGTCCACATTGCTAGATACCTGTATAGCAACACAGTCCTTTTTGCCAATTTACCATAGTTTGTCACTGCAGTACTGAATAGGACTACTTGAAACTGGGTAGTTTGTAAAGAATAAGTTGATTATTTGGCTTATGATTCTGGTGACTAAA
>NW_006173835.1:0-292 GCF_000334495.1 Tupaia belangeri chinensis | reverse complement strand
GCAATGTGGTGTTTTCTGGTTCTGTTCTGAGACTAGAGTTAGCCATGTGGGATCCATCATCTTAATCATCATGCTACCTGCTGGCCCAATATCAGAGTAATTTTAATAAAAGTTAGTTATATAATGGGATCTTTCTATTTAATATTCCACTGTAATTCCACTGTTTTCAACATTAAGTCTAATATCTTTAAGTACTTGAAGTAGTATTCATATTTCCAGGCCTCTGTAATTTAGCTATAATGGTAGAATTTTGAAACGGAAAGTCTGGTTAGAGTCCCCTGTATTCTACCTC
>NW_006173834.1:0-292 GCF_000334495.1 Tupaia belangeri chinensis | reverse complement strand
GATAGAAGGCCAACAGGCCAAAATCTTGGAATGGCTTGGCTGAGCCTGCAGAGATGTGGGCCCCATGCCCCAAATGAGGGAAAGGGAAAAAGGAGAAGTGGGTGCGGAGGAGAAAAAATTACAAGGTTACTGAGCCAGTCCCATGGCCTGGTGAGTGGAGGAGTCAGATCCCATATGGTCAACCACAGTTGGAATCCTGGTCCCTGTGGCTTGGAAAACATGCCAGGCACATATGTTTGCATAACCAAAATCTTGACAAGATGGACAAATGGAGGAGAAGGAATTGCAGCAT
>NW_006173833.1:0-292 GCF_000334495.1 Tupaia belangeri chinensis | reverse complement strand
ATAGTCAACATTAGGGTTCACTCTTGGTGTCAGATGTTCTGTGGGTTTTGACAAATGCCTAATGGCATGTATCCACCTAATACAGTGTCATATAGCATCATTTCACTGCCCTGAAAATCCTGTGTTCTATTCTCTCCCCTAGCAGCCGCTGATCTTTCACTGTCTTACTATTTCCATAGTTTTGGCTTCTCCAGAATTCATTCTAGTTGAAACCATATGATGTGTAGCCTTTTCAGTCTAGCTTCTTTCACTTGGTAATACTCAACTAAGGTTCTCCATGTCTTTTTTTTTT
>NW_006173832.1:0-292 GCF_000334495.1 Tupaia belangeri chinensis | reverse complement strand
CCAGCTCTCTGCGCCTGCGCACGGGTTCTTGGGCCCTGCCTATCAAGCACCACCTACCCCCCTGGCACCTGCTTGTGGGATGTTGGCGGACAAAGTTCCAGATCTAAGTGAGCTCACCTTCCTCCCACACGTGTACGAGCAATAGCTTTGAATCTTGTGCACACACTTCTTGTGGCAGGTCATCTTGCACACTACGAGGTCACAGGGTGGAGGGAAAAGGGGATGGTCGTTACAGAGGGGTTCCCCAGGTCCCATTGGCTGGGACCGGACAACGTCACACTTTAAAACATTT
>NW_006173831.1:0-292 GCF_000334495.1 Tupaia belangeri chinensis | reverse complement strand
CTGTGGAGTAAATTGGTCAGTATCTTTTGGGGCCTTCTAATAGCTACCTTGGGTGAGCTAGATATGGATGGTCTTCCAGACAAAACTTCAGACAGAAGTACAGCTTTGGCCAACAAGTTGATTGTATAGATGAGGCATCTAAGCCACATCCAGATTCCTCGCCCACAAGAACAATGAGATAATAAATGTTCATTGTTTAGGCTGCTGTTACCTTGGGGTACTTTCCTTATGCTGCAGTAGGTAACTGATACAATAGATATTGAAGCAGTCATGAGCATTTTAAGAAACTAGG
>NW_006173830.1:0-292 GCF_000334495.1 Tupaia belangeri chinensis | reverse complement strand
GTGTGGGGACCTTGGCTACTAGTTAGAGATATTCATTGAATCTGAGAAAATAATGCTTTCTTGCTCTACTAAAGATGTTTTCTCTGAAGCTCTCAGAGTAAATTTAGACATGATTCACCCACAAATTAATTCTTCTAATTAACTATTGCTGTTACTTTATGAAGGACATCTGTTCAGACTCTTTGGAGGTAAGATCATAAAAAGAGAGAAAAGTAGAGCTTAGAGCACTGATATAGTTTTCAACAGATTCCTTAATTTAAAAAGAGCTCATAGGGACCAGCAGTTGGTTTAA
>NW_006173829.1:0-292 GCF_000334495.1 Tupaia belangeri chinensis | reverse complement strand
CCAGCCTAGATCAGTGTCTTAATGACCACTGTTACTGGTGGAAGCATGTCTTAGCCTCAGGTGGGATGGAAGTTTCAAAAGGTTAACAGCTAGCAGGGTCAACTTCTGGCTGACAGTCCCACCAATTTTTCAGTTTCTTTATTGCCTACTACCATTGTGCCATCTTGAGCAAATAACTTATTTGGCCTTAAATTCCATGATCTTTAAAAATGGAGATACAGGGGGCTAGACAGTGGCACCCTAGTAACTCAGCACTATGTGAGGCCAACCCAAATGGGAGAGTTCTGGGTTT
>NW_006173828.1:0-292 GCF_000334495.1 Tupaia belangeri chinensis | reverse complement strand
AATTAAATAAATAATAATTATTATTTTTTAAGTCAGCTCTCTGTGTCCACTCCAGATTATTTAAATCAATCTCTGGAGTGGAGCTCTAAAATAGGTATGCTTTAAGTTAGGGAATGCTAGTGTGAAGTCCGGGTAAGAACAGCTATTGATAGTTTAGAGACCATCAAAAAGGAATTGGGGTGGGGAGGCTGTCAGTCAGGAATCTCCTCTTTGGTGAGAACTAAAGTAGAACAGTTGGAGGAACCCTGCGGAGACAATTTAATGCCCTCCCTTTAGGACTTTGAGTCTTTTC
>NW_006173827.1:0-292 GCF_000334495.1 Tupaia belangeri chinensis | reverse complement strand
CCCCCCTTTTATCTGGTTGGTCTGTCCCCTGTGGAGAGGTGACTATGATTCCTCTAGACATCTGTCACTCAGCGAAGGCTCTACTTGCTGAAAAAGGAAAGGTGCCATTTTTCATCCTGGAACCTACCCCCAGCCCCCAAACATGGAATGAGTGAGTTAGAAAGGAGACCCTGGCTCGTTCCCTCCCCTCTGGGCATCTGCAGCGTGAGGGAGGTTAGGGACCTGGGGCCTTCGGAGGAGCGGGAACTGGTCAAGTTAGCAGGACATTATTTAGATGAAATCCTAGTACGGT
>NW_006173826.1:0-292 GCF_000334495.1 Tupaia belangeri chinensis | reverse complement strand
TTAAATAACAACAATATCACATGGAATCTGACATTTTAAATGATCCACTCCATCAAACCTAAGTCTTGAACGAAACAGTGGTAATGGTAAATCAATTAACACCATCAGCTAATTTGCATCATTTAGGTGAAACAAAATGCCTGGATTCAATATTTAGAATAAGGTGTATAGGACAATGGGTTACATACGGTCCATGCTGCAGAAGCAGACCAGTGTCAGTTCAAATCTAGACTCTGCCACATACGAGCTGTGTGACATTGGAGTTGTATTTTTGTTTTGTTTTGTTTTGTTT
>NW_006173825.1:0-292 GCF_000334495.1 Tupaia belangeri chinensis | reverse complement strand
GAGTTCTGGATGCGTTCGTTTACACTCGGGTGCTCGTACAGACGGACGATGAGGTGTGCCGGCTTCCCGATCATGCGCAAGTGGTCTGCAGAGTTCAGCCTGTGGGCTATGAGCACAGCCTCGGTGCCTGACCGCCGGTACTGAACGTGAAGCTTCTTCAACAGAGCTTCGGCTTTTTCACGAGTTTCATCCTTTTACAAAATTCCAAGCAAAAAGAAAACTGTATTTTATAAATCTCAATCGAGGTTAAGAATCCATCCCAGAGGGTGCGTGTGCTCACTAGGAAGGAAAA
>NW_006173824.1:0-292 GCF_000334495.1 Tupaia belangeri chinensis | reverse complement strand
TATATCCACCCTCAGTCTCTGCTGCTCTGTATCATGGGCACTTTTGTCTGGCATGGAGACCCTGGGACACAAACCCAGGATCTCTCTCAAGTGTCTACTTTGTTACCTTTGTACCACCGTCTGGCCCCACATACTGCTTTTGGAATAGAATACCATATACCACAGGGACAAACTTACCTGAGGACCACGAAGTCTCTGGAAGGATGGGGGGCCATGCTGTTCAACACATACTGATATATTTCTGTTTGCCTGTCCAGAGTTTCCACAACCTTCCACTGCACAAAGTCCTCAT
>NW_006173823.1:0-292 GCF_000334495.1 Tupaia belangeri chinensis | reverse complement strand
GTCTAACCTGTGGAACTACCCGTCTACCTTTGTTCTCTCTCTCTAACGGGGTGAGCAATCAGGGAATCTACACTGCTGTCACGTGGTCTGACATTAAATTGCTTGTGGGGCCAGTGGGTAGGGTGGTGGTTAATGCACTGAGTCCACTGTGGTTGGAATCTCAGAACGGTGGTTTGAAAATCACATTGGATGTGTGTGCAAGTGTGCCCAGAATCTCAAGAGGATTAACAGAGAAGAAAGAATTATGGCAAGACCATCCGCCCTGTGGGTGACTTTTCACTTTCCTTCTCAC
>NW_006173822.1:0-292 GCF_000334495.1 Tupaia belangeri chinensis | reverse complement strand
CTAATTGCCACATCACCTGCTGGCCTCTCTTTTAGCTATATATCCAGAAGGATGATTGCTAGATCATATAATAGTGCTATTTTTAAGTTTTTGAGGAAATTTCTTACTGTTTTCATAGCTGCTGCACCATTTTATACTCCCACTAACAGTGTACAAGTATTCCAATTTCTCCATAACCTTGTCAACACTTCTTTTTTAAAAAATAATAGTCATCCTAAAAGGTATAAAGTGATATTTCACAATAGTTTTTATATTCATTTCCCTAATAATTAACGATGTTGAGTATTTTTTT
>NW_006173821.1:0-292 GCF_000334495.1 Tupaia belangeri chinensis | reverse complement strand
AAGAAGAAGAATTTTCTGTGGTATTTGTGGATCACCAGAAGTGCACCAAATACTACATTGGTACTAATTTTAATTACCAATAAAATGCTGTAATTGAATTAAATGCATATATTTTCGTGTACATACATGTCATGTGTACACGTAATACATATAATGTGGTTTGTTGAACTACAATCAAGACTATAATTCACTGAGAAATTAGGCTCAGTGTTAAAATGATATTAATGATTTAAAACCCAAACAGGGCCAACTCTGTGGGCTAGTGGGTAACAGCCAGGTCCCTCATGACTGA
>NW_006173820.1:0-292 GCF_000334495.1 Tupaia belangeri chinensis | reverse complement strand
ATTTCTGCAGGTAAAACATGTTTAAATTTAATCACCAGTAGCGTGTCAGTGTATTGAGTGATTATATGAACCAATCAACCACCTTCTTCATTCGCATTGTAGCTTATCACTTACAAACCCAGATTCTGAAGTTTCTTTATTGTTCTATAAATGTGATTTCTGCTAACACAGCAGGGAATGCTGTGTCATTGTTAAGGCTTCATTCTGGTTGCTGGAGGACAGCCCTCACCTTTTCATCTCTGGAAGTCATTTTATGACCACTACAAGACTTTAAATGGATACATTTGTATTG
>NW_006173819.1:0-292 GCF_000334495.1 Tupaia belangeri chinensis | reverse complement strand
GGAGGAGGGCTGACTTCACACCACAGCCTTGCCAGTGCTTGAGAGGGGCGAAGAGTAGAGGGTGGCGGGGAGGGACTCAGGGAAGAAGGACTTTACAGATATGACATGTAAAGTTCTCTGTTGAAAATGATGGATACAGCAATGTCCTTGATTTGACTGTGCATACTGCACGCATACTTGGAAAAATCATATTGTGTACCTTAGAGATGTACAATTAAATGTGAACAAGAAATCACAAAAATAATTAGATAGGTCTCTATATCATCCCTATCTCTGCTATTATTTTGGCCAA
>NW_006173818.1:0-292 GCF_000334495.1 Tupaia belangeri chinensis | reverse complement strand
GTTCAGAGCCACCAGGGCCGGGAGTTTTGGGGGCGAGACAGAGGAGGGGGGTAGTGAGGACAGGCTGGAGCCAGGGAGCAGGAGAAGGCGGGGCGGGTAGGCATGGAGCAGAGGTCTCCTGAGACAGGACCATGGGGCCTGTCAGAACACTTAGAAAGACTAGCTGGCGCCTGAGGAGGGTTGGGACATTACCATTTGAATATGTCCCCCTCCCCCCAAATTCATGGGTTGAGACTTTGTAATGGGTTTAAGAGGATGAATACTTAATCTGATTACGGTGTTGAAAGGTGGG
>NW_006173817.1:0-292 GCF_000334495.1 Tupaia belangeri chinensis | reverse complement strand
CTGGGCTGGCCCCTCACTCTCTGCTTTGCCTGTCCAATCCCCCCCAGGTGATGTTCCCTGCTTTCCTGGGTGAGCCCGTACCCCCTCAGATGCTGGCGGCCACGCTGGCAGAGCTGGATACGAGTCTGCAGTTGCTCGAAGACAAGTTCCTCCAGAACAAAGCCTTCCTGGCCGGGCCCCACATCTCCCTGGCTGACCTGGTAGCCATCACGGAGTTGATGCACGTAAGTGCTGCACCAGGATGGCGTGTGGCCCTGCCTAGGGCCTGAAGTCTCGCCTGGCTGTGGGACTG
>NW_006173816.1:0-292 GCF_000334495.1 Tupaia belangeri chinensis | reverse complement strand
AAAAAAGGTAGTTCCAGGGGGCTCAGCTCACTGATGTGGAAGCAAAAGATCCCTTTCCCATCTCAGCTGTATCTGAAGAATCCGATGGTGTCTGCCAAGTGGAGCGGGTTCCAGGAAATGGCAGTGAGGTTGCCTGGAGAAGAGTGCTGTCCAGTCCTGCTGGCTTCATGGGATCTGCCGGTGCCACAGTGATGGCACTGACAAGTGACTGTCCCTGTCTGCGCAGAGGACCTGCAGCTCTGTGTTCCCAGTGACACAGCTGGATCCAATCCAGAAACCTGCCTCTTCCTCA
>NW_006173815.1:0-292 GCF_000334495.1 Tupaia belangeri chinensis | reverse complement strand
TGGAATTAAAAGATGAAGTTTGGAGCCAGCACATGGTATACCAGTCCAGTTGCTGGACTCCAGCATGAAAGACCATGGTTTGAGTTCCAAACCTGGTGAACTGAAGCTCACAATGGGCAAGTATGCATGCATGCCCGATACCCCAGGAGGAAAAGGGATTGAGGAGTTGTCATCCCCTTGAGAGTTATTTCTTGCTTTCAGAGTCTCTTTTTATCAAATAAGCACTCATGCCTTAAAGCAAAAACTTCTAAAATAAAATACATTTGGGAAAGTGATTAGGTGGTTAGGATGA
>NW_006173814.1:0-292 GCF_000334495.1 Tupaia belangeri chinensis | reverse complement strand
CATCCTAAGGTTTTACGGTGGCATGGCGTCCATTAATGGTGAATGCCACTCAGGTTTTTGAGTTCACAATTCTGTCAGGAGCTGACCACCACTACCATAAACAAATTCAAGGAAAACACATCTTCATGACAGCATCTGATAAACTCTGCCCACCTCCTTAACCTAAATGAAGCATTACCATCTCTTCTGTCTTTGTGCATAAAGACAGTACTTTGCTCAAAAGCTTCACCAATAGAAATGTTCATCTCAAAACAATTCTGGCTGTAGTAATAGACAGTTTTCATGTCTTTAA
>NW_006173813.1:0-292 GCF_000334495.1 Tupaia belangeri chinensis | reverse complement strand
ACTGTTTATAATCTTATAACAGGTAGGCACAGAGCTGGGAGGCATGGCTGGCCAGGGCCCTTCCAACTGCCTTTCTCTGTGGCTCTGCCAATGGTGACAGCACCCGTGGGCCCTCCTCAAAGACTATGCTGATGGCTCTCCACGCTCTCCTCTGGAAGCCACACGACAACTGGGGGAGGCAGTAGGACCATCAGCCCACCCTCGAGGAGGGCGTTGAGCCTCAAAGAGCTGAGCTGGTCTGGACTAGCCTCAGTAACGCAGGTCCCCGGTGGCCAGTTTCCTGGAGGCAGAG
>NW_006173812.1:0-292 GCF_000334495.1 Tupaia belangeri chinensis | reverse complement strand
CCCGCCCTTTCTCTATCTGATTTGCATTGCAGACTCTCTACCCTCAGCTTTGACACCTCCTATCTAGGCAGAGCTTTCACTCCCAGCAAGTGTTTGGGGTCCCTTTTGCCTCCCTGACTCATTAGCCACTCTCAGCCCCAACTGGTGCCCTGACCTTGACAACCCTGGTCTTTGCTATCTTGTCCCCTCCAACCTCCACACCCCCACCAATGTTGGATATCTCTGGGTGCCAAGCATCAGCAGTGAGCAGATCTGAGGAGCTACCTGTGTGATGCTATAAGAAATATTGGGT
>NW_006173811.1:0-292 GCF_000334495.1 Tupaia belangeri chinensis | reverse complement strand
CAATGTGCATGGGACTGGGGACTCCCAAGTCACGGGAAGCCCCTTCAGTGGTACCATTTAGCACAGTTACTGAGTTGCTTTGAACCCAGGTTCCATTTTTATTTCCTTGTTCATCTCATTGGACTTGTCATATTTGCCTTGAAACTTCTAATTTTTCACATTTTATTAAACTTAATGGCATGTATAGCGAACCTTATCATTAAATTACATTTTCATTAAAATAACTAGAACTTTGTAAATCTGAACTATCATTCCTTATAATTTGGGTATTTTTATTGCTGTAAGAGTAAGA
>NW_006173810.1:0-292 GCF_000334495.1 Tupaia belangeri chinensis | reverse complement strand
TTTGTTTTGTTTTGTTTTGTTTTTGTTCTGTCATTCCTAGTTTTCTTCTCCTTCTTTTGGAGCCTCTTGTACAAGTGTCCAAGCAGGAGCTTCAGATGCCCCTTTTGCTGTCCCTGGCTGTTCATAACTGCCATGTTAGCAGCTTTGGACATTATTTGTTCAAATGGGAATGTATAAAAACTTGAGCTTGCTGAAAGGAATAGCTGCCAGTGTTCTCTGCTTCCATTACCTGTGGCCACACACTCAGGTCACTCCTCTGGCCAGGTGATGGGCCACTGGTCTCTGGAGTGTG
>NW_006173809.1:0-292 GCF_000334495.1 Tupaia belangeri chinensis | reverse complement strand
CAGGGAGATCCTGGGATGTGAACCTGGGACCCTCTCAGGTGGGTGCAGTATTGCAGTGTTATGTTACCACCACACCACTACAGCTGGCCCAGGATTTACATTCGAGTCATCTTTGATACCTGAATTCCTGAAAGGTAACTTTGTATATAATACAGATTTTAGAGAGCGTTTGTGAATGTCTTGACTGGTTATTGTCATTTTCCCTTCCTAATGGCAAGCTGGCTTTGTTTTGTGGAATTACCTTTTGCCTATCATTTACAATTTGGTGATGACTGCCCATTATGAAAACTGA
>NW_006173808.1:0-292 GCF_000334495.1 Tupaia belangeri chinensis | reverse complement strand
AAAAGGAAAAGGTGGTCTATGCATAGGTTCTATGCCAAGATCATGTGTGTGCTTATTATACAACTCTGTTCAATTCTTGGGAAACATTAGGCTGTGTTTTTGTGAATTGTTAATATGTATGGATGTGTTTTGTGTATGCTTTATTTAAGTCATATATTTTCATAAAATTAAACATAATGGATGGAACATATAAAAATTCATAGATAGAATATATTCTCTAAGTGTAGTAAACATAAAATATTTAAAATGATATTGCATCTTTTACTGACATTATCAGTAGGAGTTAGTCAAA
>NW_006173807.1:0-292 GCF_000334495.1 Tupaia belangeri chinensis | reverse complement strand
AGAAAAGAAAAAGGATTTGGATTTCACCTCATTTAGCTGTTCCTGAACAGAAATTAATTTTTTTTAAAAAAGGAAGTTGCGGTAAAGATTCTCAAGGACTTTTAATCTAGAAGCCTAACGGTTCCTAAATTACTGAAATTATTAGCTATCATTTGCTTTGCTTTCCTGACACCTGATCATGGTTTTTTATACATCTTATTTGATAGCTAAGCTATCTGGAAATGTAATCTGTGAGTCTCCGAAGATGGCTCTCAGTGAAGGCATGAGTAATCTAAAATTTCATTTAAAACAG
>NW_006173806.1:0-292 GCF_000334495.1 Tupaia belangeri chinensis | reverse complement strand
ACACACACACTCAGGCCTGGCGTGTAAAAGTTGACCCAGGATCTAAGTCCTGACCTTCCGTATGGTCTTCAGCACTGTTGAGTGTTGCTCACCATTGTGCAATGCCATTGAGCCAGTTTCTACTTTCTGAACTGCCATTACTCCATAATCTGTCACTTAGGCTTCCGTCCCACTCTCTGTTAACAATCCACGGAAAGTAGATTCATGAAAGTCAACAATATGCGAGGTTCATCGAGCTCTTCTCTACCCTCCCCCTCCATGTCCTGTCCTCCTACCTGCAGAAAAGGCTGTT
>NW_006173805.1:0-292 GCF_000334495.1 Tupaia belangeri chinensis | reverse complement strand
CACACACACACACACACACACACAACCCCCCATGCATTCTTAACTATGCATGCTAATGGGTTGGTACTTTCTCAGTTGAGGACCGGAGGCACAGTGTCTTGCTGGAATCACTATGAAGGTCACTTTTTCTGAGGTTTAGTGTATTAAATTGTGTAAGTATTCAGAAGGATTTAGAAATAGTTTTAAAGATGTGATTTAAATTACAATGAAATCATTAGGGAGGCCCTAATCTAATCTTACTGGTGTCCTTCCTTATAAGAAGAGGTTAAGATGCTAGACTCCCACATGGCCA
>NW_006173804.1:0-292 GCF_000334495.1 Tupaia belangeri chinensis | reverse complement strand
AAAGGAGGGAGGAATGGAGAAGGGATCGCAGTGCGACTGTCCCCCTGGAGGAGGATTTTCTGGTTCTCTCTTCCTCTCCCCTCAGTCAGGCCACACACCCTCCAGTACATGTTTCAAAAGGAGAAAAAATTATGCATGCAGAATAAACTTGTACTTTAATTTTTCTACAGACATCTTAAAGTACCCCCACACTTTTTTGCTTTCAGATATTTCCAATATTCAATGCCAGGTCATGCTTTCTCTGTCGCCTTCTTTTTAAACTGCCAGAGGGCACATGCATTCACCAGAGAGA
>NW_006173803.1:0-292 GCF_000334495.1 Tupaia belangeri chinensis | reverse complement strand
AACAAAGGCTGATCAGATACTGGCATTATACACTTGGACTTTCCAACAACAGGAATCATGGACCAAATACATAAGCCGCTATTCTAAATCACCCAGCCTCAAGCATTTGTATTTAATAATACAATAAGAGACTAAGGTAGTGACAATAAATTTAGTATGGCCTTCACAGAAAACAGGATGAAAGTCCTCAAAAAAGTAAAAATAGAGCTACCTTATGATCCAGTAATCCTGCTATTAGGGATATACCCTAAGGAAAGGAAATCAGTGTCAAGCAGATATCTGCACTCCCACA
>NW_006173802.1:0-292 GCF_000334495.1 Tupaia belangeri chinensis | reverse complement strand
GTGTGTGTGTGTGTGTGTGTGTCCCAAGTCGTGAAAGGAGAAATGGAGGAGACGGGATTCCAGTGTGACTGCTTCTCATGGTGGGTGCTCTCTTACTCTCTCTCTCTGGTGAACACACATACCTGCAGCAAATTTAAAAAATGACGTTGGCTTGGGCTGCATCATCTGAAGGCCGGACGGGGCTGGAGAATCCACTTTCATGGTGACTCACTCATTTTGCTGACAAGCTGGTGCTGGATATTGGCAAGAAGCCTGTGTCCCTTTCCGTGGGCCCAGCACGGTCACAGGTACC
>NW_006173801.1:0-292 GCF_000334495.1 Tupaia belangeri chinensis | reverse complement strand
CTCTGACATTGTACCAACTTGCATAATGCCAAGTGAGTTCAGAGTGCCAGCACGGCTGGTTATTAACAGAACAGGGACACATCAGAAGGGGCAGGGAACCCTGACTTGATGACAGAGCTATATGAAACCCCTCTCCAATTCAGAAGGGGCTCGTTTTGCTTTGACTTATGTAGACATCACAACAACATTCTATAAGCATTCCCAAGTTAGGAGACTGCTAGGCACACTATCGCATGCGGACTGGTACAGCTGTTTGAGCTTCTATTTGATGACTGCAGTAAGATACATAGCC
>NW_006173800.1:0-292 GCF_000334495.1 Tupaia belangeri chinensis | reverse complement strand
TCATTTGGTAAAGAGATGTTCTTTTTCCCATGGAATTGTTATGTGCACTTTGTCAAAATTCAGTTGGCTATATGTATGGGGATAATTATTGGAGTTTCTATTCTTATCCACTGGTCTATATGCTTTGTTTTGTGCTAGTAACATGCTTTTTTGATGATCACAGCTGTGTAATGTATTTTGTGGTCAGGGAGTGAGTTGACTCATACTTCCCTCTTTTGTACAGTATTGTTTTGACAATACAGGGTCTATTATGATTTCAGACAAACTCTATGATTACTTTTTTAAATTTATG
>NW_006173799.1:0-292 GCF_000334495.1 Tupaia belangeri chinensis | reverse complement strand
CTGATTCCTTAACTGTTGCATAATGACATTAGTGAACTGAACTGAATGAACCATGCCAAACTTTGAGATTTCAGCTAAAATAATTTTACAACATCTAATTATTAAGGAAGAGGCAAGTAACAGAAAATATCAATCATCATAATAAAATTAGAGTGAACTTTTTTCCCCAAATAGCAGAGTTTGGAATAATTCACATAAAAAAGGAAAGTTCATAACTTATAACAGATATAAGGGTTCTAAACTTTTTCTCATTAAAAAAAATCTAGAAATATAAAACCTACTAAACATTTTG
>NW_006173798.1:0-292 GCF_000334495.1 Tupaia belangeri chinensis | reverse complement strand
GAGAGAGAGAGAGCAAGCGCAGAGAGAAACAGCACCCCACCAGGGACCTCATGCCACCATCCACCCCAGCCCCAGAGAGCCATGACCATGACATGCACCCGACATCCACAGGGAGGCCCGGGAGCGCGACCCCAAGACCTTCCCGCGTAACCCCAGCATTGTGAAGCATTGTGTCCTGCTGCGTCCACGGCTGGCCTCTGCCACGTCTGATTCAGTCTTCATCGTTCTGTCAAATTCATCTTTTTATAACTTGTTTTAATCTGCCAGAGGGCTCATGTCCTTGCCAGAGAGA
>NW_006173797.1:0-292 GCF_000334495.1 Tupaia belangeri chinensis | reverse complement strand
AAACAAAAACCAAAAGCAAGTGCCTCCCTCTTATTCTCATGCTAATCGTCATCATTAGACCTGCGAATTATTTCCAGAAGGGAGGACAAGGACACTCACCTGGTGTGGGGTACCTGCTGTTCTTATGGTCTCTCCGGGCGGCCAGCCACACTCTCCTGACATTGTCCCGAAGATCAGTTCTTCCTTGCTCCCGTCTGTGTGCTGGAGGGTGTGTGTGCTCTCCAGGAGGAGAGAGACACAGAGACAGAGAACACCCCTCCCGGTGGAATGGCCACACCACAATCCCTTCTCC
>NW_006173796.1:0-292 GCF_000334495.1 Tupaia belangeri chinensis | reverse complement strand
CGTCGATGGGGATTTGGTGGAAAAGACAGACAGGTGCACGTTGGTGCCTTGGGAGGACCCCCAGCCCCTCAGGGCTTCCCACCAAGCTCTCACCCACCCACCCTGAGGACACCATGGCCCTCCCTTCCACTGGGAAGGCAGGAAGCCTGCAGCCACCACCAGCCTGGAGTGCCTGTCCCCAGGGCAGAGGGGCTGGGCTGTGTGGGGCTGGAAGCCCCGTCCCTCCCTGCCACACACGGGGAGCAGGACTCCCCTCACTGCTGACCGCACTCTCTCAGCAGGGGTCCTGCCC
>NW_006173795.1:0-292 GCF_000334495.1 Tupaia belangeri chinensis | reverse complement strand
CCTCAATTGCTCATCTTAAACTATCTAGAGTTCCTGACGTGTTTCCAAAAAGGGGAGGGGGAAGGGGAAGGGGGAAGGGGAACATAAAAGTATGTGTTACATTTAAAAAAGGGGGGAAGGGGAAAAAGCTATGTCTACGTTCACCTCATTCAACTTCCTTGAGTTATGGCACTATGATGTTGCTTAAATAGGTAACACATGGACATCTGCACAGAGTGCAAACACTGCTCATAACAAGGTCATAGCTATAAGACAGATGGGCTCATGTGTGGGCAAATAATGTCATCAAGGT
>NW_006173794.1:0-292 GCF_000334495.1 Tupaia belangeri chinensis | reverse complement strand
CAGACACAGGATAAATCCTGTATGACTCCACGCATGTGCGTTCCTTGGAGTAGTCAGACTCCTCGGTAATAGAATGATGGTGGCCATTCCACTTGGGTTGGCGGAAGGGTGGTGGGGGTTGGTAGAGGTGGGGAATTCATATTTAATGGGTACAGAGTTTCAGTTTTGTGAGAAGTAAGAGTTCTGGAGTTGGATGATAGTGATGGTTCCTCAACAATGTGACTTTAAACACCACTAAATTGTGGTGTTTAAAAGGTTAAGATGGGACTAGCAGATGGTGTAGCAGTTATGT
>NW_006173793.1:0-292 GCF_000334495.1 Tupaia belangeri chinensis | reverse complement strand
CTGCCAGGTCTGGGACTTGAACTATGCAATCTGCCACATGGGAGTTAGCCACCTTAGCCACCATGTCATGGGCTGGTCCAGCATTATTTCTCTATACCACTCTTGGCATTTCCTTTGCATTCATTGCCTTCTTAGTTCATTTGTGTATGTTTCTGGTTCCACTCTTTAGAACCATTGACGGTAACTAAGCTCCTGTGTTATTCTATATTCTCACAAAACTAACGTGAATGAGACATTGGAATATGGAGGCAGTGCATGCTTTGCAGACCAGGTGCAAATCCTCCTCAAGATC
>NW_006173792.1:0-292 GCF_000334495.1 Tupaia belangeri chinensis | reverse complement strand
ACCACCTGCTGGCCCTGAAACTTTTTCTATCTTTTACTGTGTGTGTTTGTGTAGTAGGAGGAGCACACTTACTAAGTCCTTATGAAAAATGTATTTCTTGATGGGCAACAGTGAAAAAAAACAAAACAGTGATAAAAAAAATTTTTAAATAGCTATTTATCCTTTATGAAGATTCTTTTGTGATAATATGGTAAAAGAAAAAAGTGCATGAATACCCACCATATCTGTTTGAATACAGTTTTAAAGGACTCATAGACCATATGACTCTCATGCACTGAGTTCAAGTTAAGGA
>NW_006173791.1:0-292 GCF_000334495.1 Tupaia belangeri chinensis | reverse complement strand
TTTTTTTTTTAAGGTAAATAAATAAATAAATAAAACAGGCAACATATAGTATTTAGCTCTTAGAGATACAAGCTTAACAAAGTATATGAAAGAATTCATTCATTAATATTTTAGTATGCCTCCCATTCGCCACACAGGATGCTAAATCTTGAGGATTACATAGGCTCACAGAATAACTCGCTTCCTCTTGGTTAATTTATGTATGATGGATTCCGAAATGAAGAATTGAGTAACTATACTTATTAGTGCTCTATCCCTATGGCAGAATCTATCATGAAGAATCTTTCTTGTA
>NW_006173790.1:0-292 GCF_000334495.1 Tupaia belangeri chinensis | reverse complement strand
AGTACTACAATATTTAACTCATAGAGATTTCTGTAATCACCACCACAGTCAGGAAGTAGAATGGTTCTATAACCATAAGAAAACAACTTATGTTGTGCCTTCATAGTCCCGCCTCACCATATGCCTTACCCCAGGAAATCACTGATTTATTTTCTATTAATATAGTTTGGTCTTTTCAGGAATGTCACATTAATGTAATCATTCAGTATGTGGCCTTTTGAGACTGGTTTCTTTTACACATCAAAATGACTTGAACATTGCCCAAATTTTGTGTTCTTCAAAAAAATCTTTT
>NW_006173789.1:0-292 GCF_000334495.1 Tupaia belangeri chinensis | reverse complement strand
TTTTTTTTTTTCTTCTCTTATTAACTACCAGTACCACATACATAATGAGAAAGTGTTGATATTAAGATTAATGAAGTAGTTACTTCATCCAAGAACACCAAGCAGAGGTATTCTTTTCTGTGGGTGTTCATTGAGTTTATTCATTAATGCTTATTAGCAGTCCTTATGTTAGTAAGTGTACCCATGATACACCAAAATAATATGTACTTGTTTTAAAACCTATTAAGTTTTCTTAATAAATACTCAAATCGCCATTAGGAATAGCAGTCTCTAACCTAATTACTTGTTATTA
>NW_006173788.1:0-292 GCF_000334495.1 Tupaia belangeri chinensis | reverse complement strand
GTGGCAACCTTGTGGTTTATTCATGTTGGGCATATCAGTCATAGGTCATTGCTTTTTACGGGTGAGTAGAATCCTGTGATATGGATTACCCTGCTTTATGTAACTGCTTACCCACTGAAGGACCATTGAGCAATTTCCTTTGTTTGCTAATACAAATATTCTGTGAATATATGCTCATTCAAGTCTCAGTGGCACAATAAATTTTTATTTCTCCGAGATAATCGCCCGAGAGTTCATTTGTTGAATTGTACAGCAAATCCATTTTCAATTTGTTAAATCCCCTTAGCAGGGT
>NW_006173787.1:0-291 GCF_000334495.1 Tupaia belangeri chinensis | reverse complement strand
GTCATACAAGAAAAGAAAAACCAAGAATAAAACGAAGATGTCCACTATGATTGCGTCTTTTAACATAGTAGACGTTCCAGTGAGCTGAGAATTAAGGATGATAAAATAGACAAAAGATTGGAAAGAAACAATAAAACTGCCATAATTTGCACATGATATAAATGTTGATTTGAAAAAATACTTTTTGTGTAATAACCAAAACATAAGACATGTGAAACTAAATCTTCATAAATTTGTACACAGTCTTTACATTAAAAATATTGTAGGGACCACCAGATGGCATAATGGCTA
>NW_006173786.1:0-291 GCF_000334495.1 Tupaia belangeri chinensis | reverse complement strand
CCATCTCTCTATCGAGACCAAGGTCCCCCCGAGAGAGTGCAGGGTAGGCATGTTCCCAGAGTGAGGGGCACAGGCCAAGCCCAGGGAGGTTCGTTAGGACAGCCAGAGGCAAGCAGGCATCGCAGGGCAGCCCAGAGTGGTGTCTTTGAGTTCCCCTGCGTGAGCACAGGAAATCTTCCTGGGACACAAGGTACAGTCAGAACCAAGTCCCAGATCTTAGTTTCCCCACGTCATCTTCCTACAGATCTCGCTTTGTATCCGTCTCCCCGTCCCCCATGTATCTGTCTCCCC
>NW_006173785.1:0-291 GCF_000334495.1 Tupaia belangeri chinensis | reverse complement strand
GGTGGAAGAGGGTTGTTCCACACAGAAGCAGGTCCTTAACTATCTAGGGGAATGCTTCAGAGTAAAACTGAATCTTCCTGACTGGTACTCAAATGAGCAAGCTGCAGAGTTCCTGTTTGAGTATGTATGCTTGACCTAAACTAGATTTTTGGATAGTCTAGGGGTGTCTGTGGTTCTTAGCACTGATTGCAGTTTGGGCCAGCGACTCATCTGGGAATTGGAATGGACCTGGGGGTAGAATTTCGGTCGTGGGTAGTAGGGGACTCTTTCTTCAGGAACTCTGTTTCTCAG
>NW_006173784.1:0-291 GCF_000334495.1 Tupaia belangeri chinensis | reverse complement strand
AATTTTATTTCAATTCAGGCAACTTTGAAAAACACGTATTTACAATGACTTTAGAACATTACGATGATCAGGCCAAGAGAACATTTCCGTCATCGTTTCCACTGAAACCCTTTCACAAAGACCAATTCTCATGTGAGGTCCGGGCGCTGCAAAGAAGATGAAGATTCCATAGGGAGTCCTTCATCAGAGGTTTCAAAAATTCTGTCAAGCGGGCACCAAATACAGACGAACTGCAGAGCTTCGTAGTAACATGATACTGTCAGATTTCCGCTTGCACATTCTCAGTTATTG
>NW_006173783.1:0-291 GCF_000334495.1 Tupaia belangeri chinensis | reverse complement strand
CTCTCTCAACTGTGAAATTCCTTTAGGCCAATACTATATCTCATTTTCTTTGATGTTCCATCGCACACAAGCCCAGCACACTGTGGGAAGTGGGGTAATGTGTGTTGGATGAATGGAGGTCTTAGCAGGAGCAACCTGGAGTACAGCCTCCACACAGCTGCTGCTGGTGCTAGGAGGCCAGAGGTCTCCACTTTGGGCAACGAGGGAAATTTTTTGATTTGAGAAGACTGGGCAACCTGGTCATACCTGGGTCAGGCTGAAAATTCCTGGACTAGGACAGGAGCTGGCTCA
>NW_006173782.1:0-291 GCF_000334495.1 Tupaia belangeri chinensis | reverse complement strand
CAAGCCTCTGGCCCATGTTCGTACCAGATCAGGTCCCTTCCATTGTCCAGTGAGGATGTCCTTCCACTTTACATAGCCCTGTTTTTGTGCTACGCCGCCCAAATGGCGGTCTGCAGCAGAATTGCTATTGTCATCTAGCTGAAGAAAACTTAAAGTAAGTAATGCTAAGGAAAGTCTTTGTTTGGGTTTATGGCCCATACCTATTCCCCCTTTTTGTTTTTGAAGGAGTTCCTTCAGAGTATGTTGTGCCTGCTCAACTATGCCCTGACCTTGAGGGTTGTAGGGAAGCCC
>NW_006173781.1:0-291 GCF_000334495.1 Tupaia belangeri chinensis | reverse complement strand
TTTTTCTTATCATTATTCCATGAACAATACAGTATATTGGGGCCAGATAGTGGCACAACAGTTAAAGACAATGCTATGCTAGACAGCCCACATGGGAAAGTTCCTTGTTCAAGTCCATGGAGCTCCCTGATTACATGCACCTGCCCATGATCCAGGGATAGCTGAACACAGGGGTAGAATATGGCAGCTCAGGACCCTGTTGGGAGTTTTCCCTCTCTCACGGATGAACTAAAAACTTTAAAAAACACACAACTACACAGTATAACAACTATTTACATTGCATTAGGTATT
>NW_006173780.1:0-291 GCF_000334495.1 Tupaia belangeri chinensis | reverse complement strand
CACAGGAGAAAAGATAACGAGCTTTTCTTAAACGTACTTGTCAGAGACAGAGACCGCACCCCCACAGAGCGGTACTACGCTGATCCACTCCGAGGGTAGGTGGGAACACAGATGCAGAACCCTACCACGCGGCCAACCTCACAGCATCATGTCTTATCTCTATAACACTCACTGGCACCAACAGGTTTTTAATATACAGGTATAGAGTGAAAATCCTCCCTTTTCCCCATCTCCTACGGTTCCACTCTTATCATCACAAGAAGCAGTGCTCTGTGTGTGTGTGTGTGTGTG
>NW_006173779.1:0-291 GCF_000334495.1 Tupaia belangeri chinensis | reverse complement strand
ATGTATAGTGATTAAATGTACAAATAATAATAAAAATGTTAAAAAATTAAATTAGATATTCCTTTTTGTGTGTAAAACCCAAAATACAGATCTTAAGTCATTAAAAGTATAAATCTATTTATCATAGGTTATTACCAGAAGAGTTTATTCAACATTTTTTCTCAGACAAACTGTTAATATTATAGACTTTATTTCAGTCTATCAGTGAGACATTAACCTATATTGTAATATGTTTGATCTAAATTATAAAATCTTTGGTAGTCTGAAATTTAACATGGGTTTTTCTTTAAA
>NW_006173778.1:0-291 GCF_000334495.1 Tupaia belangeri chinensis | reverse complement strand
TTGGGCCAAGTTCGCTAGTAGCCATCAGAGTCCCCTTGCATATTCATCTGACCAATCCAGATCTGTCTCCTATCACTCTTGGTCTTCTCCCTAGAAACGTTATTGTACCCATATTACCTGGAGGGAATCACATTTTTTTAAGCAATCATAATGTTTAAATGCAGGTGTTGGCAGATGTGCCAAATACCTGAGTGGGATTTAGATGTGAAAGAGCTCTGGCAACCAACACATTTAAAAACATAGTGTTAATTCAGGGGAAATTACCTCTTTCTAAGTGAATCTTGAATTACC
>NW_006173777.1:0-291 GCF_000334495.1 Tupaia belangeri chinensis | reverse complement strand
ATTTTCCTGTTTTTCTATGCAAAAGTATGTCGTGACTTTCCTGACGACCCAATATATGCCTAGCCTATGTTAGGCGTCAGGTATACATGAGCTTACACATAAACAGAAAACATTTGAGAAGTACCCACTGGAAAGAAAACAGATTATGATAGAAGGGTCTATGTGACTAGAAAGACCAGAAAATCTCTTCAGGGATACAACATTTAATTCCAGTACAGAAAGATGATTAGGAGCCAATGATACCAGAAGGGGATATAAAAGCAGTATGGACTGAAGGGACAGCATTACTCT
>NW_006173776.1:0-291 GCF_000334495.1 Tupaia belangeri chinensis | reverse complement strand
TTAACCATCACACCACCTGCTGGCCCTGACAGTGATAGTCTTAATAAGAAGCTTAACTTAATGTAAGTCTTAATTAATGTAAGTCTTAATTTAATGAAGCTAAAATACTCAATGGAACTGGGCATGGAACTGAGTCTTCTGGGATCCAGCATGACAGAGGACATGTGGGGAAGGCACACTTCAAAACTATGGAGATATTTCCTCTATAACTTACATCAGGTGAATACTTGTCTTTGCTAATGTTACCATAGCAACTCAATATTTCCCATTCTTGGCTTTTTTTTTTTTTTT
>NW_006173775.1:0-291 GCF_000334495.1 Tupaia belangeri chinensis | reverse complement strand
CAATTCTTTCTCCTCCCTCTTCCTTTTGGGATCTTGACCATGTATGTACATATGCCTGATGTGATTCTTCAGCATTCTTGTTCAGGATTCGAACCATGCAGTGGGCTTGGGTAAAATCTAGTGCCTTTACCTCCTCAGCATCAGCAGGCCCTCCACTTTATTATTTTCAATATTTCTACCCCCAAATTCACATATTTTCACAACTTATTTAGAGAGATGTGTATATATGAAATATAGAAATATTGTCTCCCAAGAGGGATTAAGACATTTTACTCCTTCATCTTTTTTTTT
>NW_006173774.1:0-291 GCF_000334495.1 Tupaia belangeri chinensis | reverse complement strand
ACTTAGTAAAAGGCCTCAGAGCAAAACTTAAATCTTAACCATGCAGATGAAATACCTGAGAGCAACAGAAAAAGATTAAACTGTCCCTATAAATGATTTGGGGAATTTAGAAGAAAATGTCATACTCTCAACAATGCTGTGATAGCCACATGGTTGTTTTTCTTTTTAAAACCTTAAACACATTGAGGCCAGCGGGAGGCATATGGCTAAGGTGTTGGACTCCTGCATGGCCAAGTGCAATTCAAGCCCTGGACCCAGTCACTTGAAAATCACACAGGGCATGTATGTGTG
>NW_006173773.1:0-291 GCF_000334495.1 Tupaia belangeri chinensis | reverse complement strand
AAAAAAAAATGTTGAAAGTTTTGAAGAATCAATACCTTTCTCCCTGTATAATTTTGTAATTCCGCTTTCCCGTCTCATAAACATAACGCTGAGACCTTACCTTCTTGGCTGTTTCCTGCCCGTGTGGGAGGATCTGAGAAGTCCTGGCCAGCCATTGCAGTGCTTGGGGCATGGTGGTCATGAACCCGGGGCCTGGGTGTCCGTCCAGCTGACCCACTTACCAGTCTGGCAAGGCACTTGGCCTCTCAGCCTTCATTTCTACCTCTGGTTTTGTTTTTGTTCTTAAAAAAA
>NW_006173772.1:0-291 GCF_000334495.1 Tupaia belangeri chinensis | reverse complement strand
AAACTAGAAATGTGGCATCATCATAAGTTTGCTTTCTGGAATTGCTGGAGTGCTGTTGATCTACGTTGACTTAAATCCCTGTCTCTCAGTGTCTCTATATGACTTTACACATTCTAGCAGAGGGACCCATATTACTGAGAATAGAATAAATATATCAGAAAGGGCTATTGGATTTCACAACAGGATAATGCTGGGTGCAAGCAGGCTAGTTCTAAAGTCTGTTAGTTATATAATTTAAACATTTGGAGCGTGTACTGACAAAATTCAGGAAACAGAATCTATAAAATAGTA
>NW_006173771.1:0-291 GCF_000334495.1 Tupaia belangeri chinensis | reverse complement strand
TTATGCCAAATGTGTCTTTCCAGACGGGATAATACCGAAGCTACATTAGAGTCCCCGGATGTTCTACAGTTGAGCTGTTTCTAGCTGATGGAAAACAAAAACTATTCACACCCAGTAAAAATGAGAGAGAGGGAGAGAAGGGAAGAGGAAGATCAGTATACAGCAGGGCGGGACATCCAACACCAGTCATTGCCCTTCATCCTCTCTGGCTTCACTAGACTCTCATTTTGAGCCTAAATTGCTGATAAAAAAGCATCTGCGCTTACAGAAGCACAAAAAGGTGTAGCCGGC
>NW_006173770.1:0-291 GCF_000334495.1 Tupaia belangeri chinensis | reverse complement strand
AGAGAGAGAGAGAGAGAGAGAGAACCAGGCAGGGATTATTGTCCCAGCTCTGCAAGTGAATGACTTTTGATTTGGTACGAGCTGCATCACTCTCGATTTCAGATTCCTCGCTATAAAAAGTGGAGTTTGGATTAGGCGATGTATATAGTCTCTTTGATGAAATAATCTATAATTCTATGACTGTCTTTGTTTTCATCTTTAGATCTTCACACAAAACTGGTCTCTGGAATTTTAGCATCAGGGTCAGAGAACACGTACGAAATAAGGACATTTTCTGAAGGTCTGGTACAA
>NW_006173769.1:0-291 GCF_000334495.1 Tupaia belangeri chinensis | reverse complement strand
AAATTGTATTTAAATGTTGGCAAGAACTACTGTCATCTAAAGAGTTTACTTAGGTAGGAGGATCCACTTCCAACATGGTTATGCTAACTATTAGCATCTCTCCAGCAGATATGGGGATAAGGGTGGGACACTGTTGGAGAGTCTTCAAGAGACCCCAGCTGGCTTCCTCCAGAGCAAATCACCCATGAGAGACCATGGAATAAGGAGCCATATCTTGGGAGTCACACTCTCTCTTCCATGCTATTAGTTACACAGATAGGCCTGAGAGATGGAACTCATAGGGTTGAGAAC
>NW_006173768.1:0-291 GCF_000334495.1 Tupaia belangeri chinensis | reverse complement strand
TGTTTCCGCCCTGCTTGAATGAGAGAGAGAAAGCCAGCCGAGCGTATCACAGCACAGACTCTGTCATCGCCAGGCCCCTGATGTGCAGTTGTGTGACACAGATTTGGGTAATTAGAGGATCTGATCGCCAGGCATGCGAAACCTACACAAATGCTGCTCCGCGTTCTTGGAAAGCAGTCAGACCTGGAGACGAGCGAGGCGCAGTGCTTTAAAGTTGCCACAAGCTGCATTGATTTAGTTTGGCAGAAACTGCAAAAACAAACACGGAGTTTAGAGAAGCAGAGGCTCCCG
>NW_006173767.1:0-291 GCF_000334495.1 Tupaia belangeri chinensis | reverse complement strand
CCAAACTGCTGCCTGCATGAGCGCGCCCTAGGATTTCCTCCGTACACTGAAGGCGTGCCCAGTCACTAACATTTTCAGAAGTTGAGCGACATGATTTAGCTAACGTTTACAAAATTTACTCTGACTGCAGTGTGAGTAGTCGATCAGATGGAGAAAATTGTTGTAGGCAGGAAGACAGCTGTGAAACAATCCAGATGGGTGATGACAAGGACTTGAGCTGGGCAGTGATCCCTGGACGGCCGCGAATGCACAGAGTCTGGGAAAACAAGGCCGCAGGACCGTCAGGACAAG
>NW_006173766.1:0-291 GCF_000334495.1 Tupaia belangeri chinensis | reverse complement strand
AGCAGTTGGAATCCCTGGTCCTGTGACCTTGAAACCTTGCCAGCACACGAGCTGTGCCCAGGATCCTGGTGGGCTGGAGACAGGAGAAGGAGGATGGTGGTGTGGTGGAGCCCTGTGGAGAGGGTGCCTATCTCTCTCCCCCCGTCTCTCTCATGTACACACACATGCTGTATCATGAAAGGCAAAAAAATAAATAAACAGTTCATGGAAAATGGAGCTAAATGAGTTTATTTTGTTGCATAAAGATGTTAAATTCCACACATAGTTTCATCATAATACACATTTTCCATG
>NW_006173765.1:0-291 GCF_000334495.1 Tupaia belangeri chinensis | reverse complement strand
GGCAGCAGCTCAAAGCGGAGCAGAGTCAGGGCCACAGCCACCTTTATCTCGTTCATGGCAAATTGTTTTCCAATGCAGTTCCTGTGCAAGGCAGAGACAGTGAAGTGAGAAATGGCCGCAAACCTGGTTCTGAGCTGGAATTTCAGGGCCCTCCTTCACGTGGCCAACGCACAGCCCCTTCCTCCTTACAGGTTACTCACACCGAGGCCCTTGCTCTGGTTCACAGACTTCCTGACCTTCAGCAAAACCCACTTATGTCCCAGGGCTTTCCCTGACCCCACTTGTGCTCTC
>NW_006173764.1:0-291 GCF_000334495.1 Tupaia belangeri chinensis | reverse complement strand
TCCGTCTGACTCAGGTCTCACGAAAGAGCCAGAAGGACTGAACTTCAAAGGCAGACACCCAGCAAAGTAAAGGGCAGGCATGGGATCCGCTGCTTTCTCTTTGCCTGTTGCTGCTTTCTCAATAGAATCAAAATGCTGTGCGTGAACATGTAGCTGCCAGAGCCAGGCAGTGGTGGCAACACAACCGGACCCACTTAGAAAAGACCCCAGTTCAACTCCCAGGACCTTCCTGAAGATGCCAGGTGCACGCCCGTGATTCGGGCCAGCTGAGACTGGGCGTGGACCAGGGTG
>NW_006173763.1:0-291 GCF_000334495.1 Tupaia belangeri chinensis | reverse complement strand
CCTTTAACCACCATGTCACCTGCCAGCCCTCTAAAGCCATTTTTATAATCCGCCAAATTTATGTTTTATAAAATGGTCTAGTACTACCATAGTTAAGTGTTTTTTTTTCCTACAAATGGTTAAAGAATAAATACAGTTTATATAGAAACAAGTTATTCATCCTGAAAGCCCCAAGTTAAAAAAAAATGTTTTAAAGCTATTTGCCATGGCTACAAATACTTCACTCCTGTCTGCTCCCTTTATAACACTGTTTTGCTTCAGGCCAGCAGGTGACGTAGTGTTTAAGGTGCT
>NW_006173762.1:0-291 GCF_000334495.1 Tupaia belangeri chinensis | reverse complement strand
GTGTGGCCATCCCCCCTAGGGGTGATTTCTGATTTTTCTTCAGTCTCCTTCTCCAAGGAGAGCATGGGCTCTATGGCAAAAAATCTAAAAATAAACCAAATCAAGTGCCATATTATGTATGTAGTTTATACCTATCATATTTTAAAATAAAACTGTGTTATATTATAGCATTCATTTATTAAAATTTACTTCCATCCAATTCACTAACTTAAGAGACTGGCATATGGGCTTATGACTATGAGACAGGAGAGTGAACAATTCATTTCCCTTTGGAGGAGCCTTTTTTTTTTT
>NW_006173761.1:0-291 GCF_000334495.1 Tupaia belangeri chinensis | reverse complement strand
AAGTTCATGGAAAATGTATATTATGAAAAATGGCATGGATTTAAAAAGGTTTTGTACCACTACAGAGTCATACATTAATTACATTTTCCATGAACTCTTTGAAATTCCATCATACATGTTACAACATGGATGAACATAAAAATATGCTAAGTAGACAAAATATAACATATTACATGATTGCACATAGATCGAATTTCCAGAACAGATAAATCTACAAAGGCAGAAAATAGACTAAAGGTTGCCCAGGAAGAAAGGGGGTGTTGGTAATGGATGTGGGAGGGCTTTTAGGGG
>NW_006173760.1:0-291 GCF_000334495.1 Tupaia belangeri chinensis | reverse complement strand
TGAGGAAGCACACAACAGCCCACACAGAGACCACAAAGAGAAGTCATGAGTGAGACCGAAGGACAAACACCCAACCAGCACCCAACTGCTCCAGGGGCCCTTCCCCTCAGCTCTTCACCTCTAGCCCCTACGGTTTGCTAACTAGGACACACCTATTCAGGCAAGTCCTTCCTGAAATCAGAAAAAGTGTAAAATGAGTATTACCATTTTAAGCTATAAATGTTTGTAGTATTATCTCCCATAGGAATAGATAACTAAAAGAAAAGCTGTGGAGGAGGAAATAATGAGATA
>NW_006173759.1:0-291 GCF_000334495.1 Tupaia belangeri chinensis | reverse complement strand
AAAAAAAATTTAACTATATTCTGTCAGACTATGTTACTACTTTTTATAACTGAGGAGCAGACACTGGATCAAAATAGCTTAAGTTAAAAATATTTACTTTTTTAAAAGATTATTTTGTATGAAAGGCTAAAATGTCACTGTTTTACACAAAATAAGTAGGAGCACAAAACTTCTTTATAATGTTTTTAGCAACTTTTCCGAAAAGATATGTACTAAATATAAGCTTTAAATCTGATATCCAGCATTTTGCATACTTTATTGAGTTAGTTTTGTGCAAAAAAAAAAAAAAAA
>NW_006173758.1:0-291 GCF_000334495.1 Tupaia belangeri chinensis | reverse complement strand
TAATAAATTAAATTAAATAATTATTTAAAAGTATAAAATAATAAGAGTTGGTACATTCCAATGCCACCTGTCACATGTGGTCACATAAGGCAGAGTGTTGGTTTTAATGTAGGGCCGCCCGAAGCCTCGCAGACCTGGTGGCCAGAGTTACTGGTTAGGAAAGAATGAGTGAGTGTGGGGTCAAGCACCACACCTGAGTGACTGCCCCTAGCTGGAGGTGCAAACATGCCACCCCTCTCTGTCTCCCTACAGGTCCCTCAAAGATGTCTGTACCACACCTCTTTCAGGTGG
>NW_006173757.1:0-291 GCF_000334495.1 Tupaia belangeri chinensis | reverse complement strand
TTCCACTGATAGAAAATTCTGAAAAATATTGTGGTTTCTCCTATGTAAGTCATTGAAATTCCCTTCATTAAATGAGAGGATTCACGACAAATCTTCCTTGGATAGTCCCATCCTTTGGTTTGAAATTTTGTGCCCTGCGAAATTCAATAAAATTTAGTTGTCATTGTGGTGGTGTAGGGAGGTGTGTCCTTTGAGATATGATTGGATCATGAGATCTCTGACTTCACATATGGGATTAATGCCATTATATATGACGAGTCTGGCTCACTTTGGTCTCTAGCTCTCTGCTAC
>NW_006173756.1:0-291 GCF_000334495.1 Tupaia belangeri chinensis | reverse complement strand
AACTATCAAGTTATTTAACCTTTTTGAGCCTCAGTTTCCTTATCTGAAAAAAAAAATGGGGCTAATAACTGTACCTGCCTTATAGGATTTCTAGAAAATTAAATAAAATGAGTTAATAATTTAAAACAATTAAAAGTAAGTAGAGTAAATGCAGTGCAATTGTTTCTTAAATTTATGGGGAAAAAAGGCCCCTTCAGCTCTAGGGTATTATGAGTCTTTGAAGCTTGGTTATTACTGGAAGTGGAGAAAGAATCTAAAATTTACAAAGGAACTGGTTTAAAAAAGAATGAT
>NW_006173755.1:0-291 GCF_000334495.1 Tupaia belangeri chinensis | reverse complement strand
AAAAAACAAGCAAAAAACCATCAGGGTATAAATCCCATTAACATAAAACATGAAGCACCAAGTTAAAAATTAAACAAATTAATTTGAAGAAAGAATATTAAATTAATAAAGCCAATGGAGCATTAGTTCAAATACTATGTATATATAAATCTATGAGGATATGTATAAATATTACTCTATTAGAAACTTTTAAGGAACACATATGGAGTTAAAACAAACAAAACCCCATGAAGCAGCTTTGGTGGGTTAATCCTGCATCAGTCAGTACATCTCTAAAATAACACACTTCAA
>NW_006173754.1:0-291 GCF_000334495.1 Tupaia belangeri chinensis | reverse complement strand
TTGGTGCTCTTGGTGTAAAGAAATAGGCTGAGAAAGGAAAAGGTTATGGAGGTGAGCAGAGGCTCAAAGAGAGATATTTTGTATACCATGTTAATAAGTAATGATAACACATGTTGATCACTTCCACTGTGTTCAACACCACACAATTTGCTTTCTGCATATTGTCTTATATAATCTTCACAATGATTCCTGCAGGGCCCTATAAGTGTGTAAGCGATAAAAGAGAATCAGAACTGTGAAATTACATTATTTTTCTAAAGGTTATCCTCTTGGGATCTTGGGCACACATGC
>NW_006173753.1:0-291 GCF_000334495.1 Tupaia belangeri chinensis | reverse complement strand
CCTTCATTTTTGAACTTTCATGTTTTCTAACTTTCCATGAATTGGAAAAGCTAGTGAAAACTTGTTTCTTCCTGGTGCAGATTTTACTTCTGGGTGTGAACATTGCATGAATAGGTAGCTTTCTTTTCACACTCTCTCAAGGACTCCTGTAGCTGCCAGGATCTTAGGCAGTGTTTCTCAAAGCCTGGTGACCCTTCCAAGGGGAACTGAATCCCTGGGAAGCTTAAGATTTAGGTGCCTGAAGAGCAGACTCTGTGGGGTGGGCTATGGGAATTTTCTTTTCTTTTCTTT
>NW_006173752.1:0-291 GCF_000334495.1 Tupaia belangeri chinensis | reverse complement strand
AAAAAAAAAAAAAACATTTAAAGTGTAGAGAAATGGAACTTCCCGATGGAGCCACTGTCACATCAAGGCATCCTGACACTCAGGCGATGAACTTCACTGCTCTCTGGGTGTCTGGGACCATGCACGGGAAAGAGCACTGAAGCCCAAAGCTCCTCATGGTAGCTCTCTGGGCTTCCAGATCCCACACCTGCCACCTGCCATACCTGGCTTAGACTGGAAGTGAGACCGGAGCGACCCTGCCACACTTCCTTGAGAGAACGTCTGAATAATATCTGTCCAGCTCATTCTGTT
>NW_006173751.1:0-291 GCF_000334495.1 Tupaia belangeri chinensis | reverse complement strand
ACCCTTAACCACCACGCCACCTGCCGGTCCAGTTCTGGGCTTCTT
Source organism: Tupaia belangeri chinensis (assembly GCF_000334495.1). Lineage (NCBI taxonomy): Eukaryota > Metazoa > Chordata > Mammalia > Scandentia > Tupaiidae > Tupaia > Tupaia belangeri. The sequence continues at coordinate 246 of NW_006173751.1, read as the reverse complement.
TCTTGCCTCCCTTCAACCACTCTCCTACTAGTGTGGTCTTCCTATAACAGAACATAACTTTATCACTCTCCTGCACCTTATTGTGACCAAACTAAACTCCAACAACTTACAAACAAGCTTGGCCTTTTTATCACTCCAAAGTTAAATCCTTAAACAAACCAGGTTCTTCTCATCTTCATGCCCTCATTAATACTCTCTGCTTAGAACCCCTTCATTTCCTGTCCTAACTCCCTTTAAATGTCAATT
>NW_006173750.1:0-291 GCF_000334495.1 Tupaia belangeri chinensis | reverse complement strand
TAATGAGGATGTACTGAGTAAAGATGCTGGGTATATGCCATGTGCCTTGAAGAATTGAAGCAGGGAGGTACTATGGTACCACTGCCTTCTCTGTACATATACCATAAAGGCTGTCTGGGTGAATGGTTTGAAGTAAATAGCTCTTTCTCTAAGCACTCCTCAGATTAACCATCAGATTCCTGTTTTATAGGTTTTCTTGCCTTTTTAAGAAGCTTGAAAAGTCAAGGGGATATGAGATGTGTCTCTGAAGAATAAACATACAGCCATACTCAAGCCAGAAATGTGAGTTCT
>NW_006173749.1:0-291 GCF_000334495.1 Tupaia belangeri chinensis | reverse complement strand
TTAACCACTATGCCATCTGCTGGCCCCTCAGTAACTTCTTTTGAAGTAATGTCGATTCAAACTCTTTGCCTGTGTTTAAATATAACTGTTATTAAATCTTAAGTCTTTATGTTCTGATTGCATAAGAGATGCAAATCCCTTATTAGATAAATAATTTTCAAATATTTTCTCCCATTGTATGTTGTCTTTTCATTGACTTCATGGTATTATTTGTAGTGGATCAGATTTTAACCTGTGATATAGAGTTCAATACTTTTTTCTTTTAAATTGTTTTATTTAACTTTATTTATT
>NW_006173748.1:0-291 GCF_000334495.1 Tupaia belangeri chinensis | reverse complement strand
AGGAACAGTTGTAGAATGGGAACTGAAGTGCCTAGCTGGCTGATATAAACAGGATGGATCAGTAGAAACCCCTTTGCTGGGTAAGAGTAAGCAAGAGATCCCTGTCTCTTGGTACCAGTGGGGACAGCACTATAACACAGCAGATGTCTGGGGGTCCAGGACTTTTCAGTGTCTCAGGTCCAGAGAAAGGAAGTTCATGACACTACTGGCTTGCATAGCTCCAGGGAAGGAGTTTACCTTAGATAACCCCACCATGTAGAACTCAAGGTGAAGAGGTGTGCATTTTTTTTT
>NW_006173747.1:0-291 GCF_000334495.1 Tupaia belangeri chinensis | reverse complement strand
GCAAAAACCTCTCCAAAAAAAATAAAAAGGTGGAGTCATTAGCAGAGGCTCATCAGAAAGACTGAGTAGTACAGGAAACTTTTTAGAAAGAAGACTTGAGGAAAGGCTTTCAGGAGTTTGATTCAACACCTGAATAAGAAGACATCTGAGAAACTAGGCAAGGATGCTCTCCTGAACATCCAACATTTGGAAACTTCCACTTATCACATATATAGTTCCCATACCTACTGGGTTGTTTGTGTTTGTTTCTTAACTTGCCCGAAGGCACCTGCACTTGCCAGAGAGAGAGAG
>NW_006173746.1:0-291 GCF_000334495.1 Tupaia belangeri chinensis | reverse complement strand
ATCAATTCTATTCGTGTGCCCTTAATTCCATGGCCCATGTGCACATCATTTGTTGTTAGTCCTGTCAGGCGGCCTGAAGCTAAGGGAGCCTGGGCTTTAGTCAGACAGACTGGCTGTGGAATCCTGGCTTCGCCATCCTTCCTGTTGACCTTGGCCAACCCCTCCACCTCCACAAGCCTTGGATTCACTGTGCCGATATGGAGATCATACCGCTACCTTCCTGGCCTTACTTGCTCTATGGTTTGAACGTGGCCCCTAACTTCATGTGCTGAGATTTGGTTGTGATGGGAT
>NW_006173745.1:0-291 GCF_000334495.1 Tupaia belangeri chinensis | reverse complement strand
AAAAATTTTTAAAAATAACAAATTTAACCCACACTGTATACCATAAAAATGGAACTCAAAGTAGATCATCTAAATATAGAATCCCCAAATACAACATTTTTATAAGGAAACAGAGGTTGAAGATATTATGTCCTTGGTTGAGGGAAGAATATTTTAGATAAGACACAAAAAATGATTCAGAAAATTGATACGATGGATCACTAGGATTGAAAACTTCTCATCTTTGAAAGACATTGCTAAGAATATAGGAAGGTAAACTACAAACTACAAAAACAAACAAACAAACAAACA
>NW_006173744.1:0-291 GCF_000334495.1 Tupaia belangeri chinensis | reverse complement strand
CCCACTAGCTGAGTTAAAAGATATTCCTTTGAAGACCATTGAATAATTTTAAATCTTATGCCTCATGGACATGCAGGCTCCTGGGAAAACAAACACAAGACTGAATTCAGAACATCGGAACAAACTATGCCCTGAGCTTCTGAATATTGATCCTCTAATGCCTTTATTTGAATTTTGCTATGGGTGCATGCACTTGCTGGAAACAGGGAGAGGTGAGAAAGCAGCCCCAGGAGGGATGCCATGCAGCAACCCCTTCTATCCCATTCTCCTCTTGGATTTTGAACACACATG
>NW_006173743.1:0-291 GCF_000334495.1 Tupaia belangeri chinensis | reverse complement strand
GCTAACTGCTGGTTCCCCCAGTAATATATTTTTAAAATCGATTAATGTTTTCATTTTGCATCCCATTTATATTAATATCAATTATTATACAAGGCAAGCTATAAGGCACTGAGGGTCAAATGAATAAAATGTCTCATGACCTCCAGGACCCTAAATTGAAATGGGTAAGGAAACAAATGAGGAGAAAATTAAACACTGTGATTAAGTTCGATATTAATGTTAATTATAAGAGTCCTGAACATGGCAGCTTGAAAAATACACCACACATGTGTGTATGAAAGCCCAAAATCC
>NW_006173742.1:0-291 GCF_000334495.1 Tupaia belangeri chinensis | reverse complement strand
GAGCGGAGAGGGAAACAGCCTGGGAAGAAACGAGCGGGAAAGGGGAGCGCGAGTGGGGTGCAGGCCAGCCCTCTCCCTGGCCAGGAGCCCTGCAGAGGCGGGGGTCTGCGGGTTTGGGCGCGAAGCGGCCGACCCGACCTGGTCGACGGGGACACTCACCGCAGGACGCCTTGCCCTCCTCGGAGTCGCAGTAGCCGCAGTGGTAGCCTGACTTGAGGCCCTTGTACTCCACCACCGAGGCCATGGCCGCCGCAAGGGGCCGCGCGCCGGCCACGCCTCTCCGCGCCCGGG
>NW_006173741.1:0-291 GCF_000334495.1 Tupaia belangeri chinensis | reverse complement strand
TAAATAAAGCTAAATAAAATAATAAAAAAAGAATTGAATAATTTCTCCTCTAGAATATGTACCCCATGAGGACAAGAACCATGTCTTATTCTATGTATCTCAGCATTTAGTTCAGACTGCCACCATAACACCACTTAATAAATAGTTTTTGAATAAAAAGATGAATGAATGAATAAAAGGAAGTAAAAACTAATACCACAGCCCACCATGTGTGTATATCTATATCTATCTGTGGATTTATATTTGCTACAGAATGTGTGTACTTGCTAGAGAGAGGCACAGAGAGAGAGA
>NW_006173740.1:0-291 GCF_000334495.1 Tupaia belangeri chinensis | reverse complement strand
TACAATTCTAGGATCCTGAAATACTATGGATATGAGAATAACAGAAATAATAATCTAGAGTTTGATAGCTAGTACTGTACCCATTAGCTACATGTGTTATTTATATTTAAACTTAAGTAAAAGTTAAAATTTAGTTCCATTGTACATTATTCACATTCTTTTTTGTGCTTTTTCATTTATTACTACGTGCAAGACTAAAGCAAGAGAGAGAGAGAACCCTCAACAGGGTCATATTTATTTATTTACTGATTTTTAATTAATTTGCTAGAGGCATGTGCACTTGCCAGAGAG
>NW_006173739.1:0-291 GCF_000334495.1 Tupaia belangeri chinensis | reverse complement strand
TCAAGATTAAAATGGGGCTTTGTGGGATAGAGCTGTTAGTTTCCATTGTGACAACTCCAAAATATTTACAGCATATATTTACTGCCCTTTTGAAGTGCTTGAGACCAGAAGTGTTTCAGATTTGAGATTTCAGATTTCAGATTTTTTGGATTTGGGGATATTTGCATATACAGAATATCTTGGGGGTGGGACTCAAGTCTAAGTATGAAATTCATTTGTGTTTTGTATATATCTTATATATATAGTATGAAGGAAATTTCATACAGTATTTTTGTATTGCAGCATTTTGAC
>NW_006173738.1:0-291 GCF_000334495.1 Tupaia belangeri chinensis | reverse complement strand
CTACTGAAAGCCGTAGTCCAGGAGCGAAGCAGTCACATGCTGAAACCTCAAGGCCGGTTTGAAAGTCACTGTGGACACCCGCACTGGCCGCTCCTGGTTACCACCACAAGCCTGAAATGCAGCCCTGGAACAGGCGAGCTCTCTGTGCACACGCGGGACTTCTATAGAGCAGAGGCCGCTGTGAAGGGAGCGGGGGCATCAGCGCCATGGCAGGAAGGACAGTCATGAGCACCAGGAGTCAGGTGACCAGACGCTGTAAAGAGATGGGAGCCAGCCTTCAACTCCACTTCG
>NW_006173737.1:0-291 GCF_000334495.1 Tupaia belangeri chinensis | reverse complement strand
CCTGGGGTGCTTTTCACGGTGCCTGGTCTGGGCCTGAGCGGCTTAGTCGGCCACATTGAGTCTGGCGCCCTCACAGCATCCACCAGCTCGCCTGATCACCTTTTTTATTTTCAAAGCCCCATCTCAATTCTGAAAGGTATATTTTCTGTCTCTATGACAGACAAAACTTTGATCTCTTTCAGAAATGGCCTCTTATAAGACAAAAATATTCTATTTTAAATTTAAGCTATAATAATTACTCTTGGGTTTCAAAGAGAATGCTTTGAAAACATAGCTTTAGAGAACCAGCAG
>NW_006173736.1:0-291 GCF_000334495.1 Tupaia belangeri chinensis | reverse complement strand
TCATTTTCAACAGAGAACTTTACATTCCTTTACAGACTTTAAGCTTTTATATTGATTTTGATTTCGATGCCTAGGGAAAGTAATGGAAGTGCTAGACTTTACAGTTCCTATTACTCTATGTATTGCACAGTGGAAATGTGCTTCCTTTGGATGAGCTTCCCCTTGGTACTCAGGGGGAAGGATGTTTAGAAGCATGGTCACTAAACTCAGGTCACTTCACAAAGGTTTTCACTTACTTTCAAGTAACAGCTTCCATATTTCAGAATTTGGTTGAATAGAAATAACAGTGTG
>NW_006173735.1:0-291 GCF_000334495.1 Tupaia belangeri chinensis | reverse complement strand
CGAGTGCACACACCGTATAGCAAAACTCTCTCTTTAAAAATAGAAAATTATGTACTGTATATGACTATACATTCTCTACTTTTTAATAACTGGCATTGCAGTAGATTTGTTCCCATCATCAGCACTTGAGTGTTGTTTTTCTTTATGATGCAACAATAGCTATGACTACATTTAAGCTACATTATAATTTTTTTTCTTTTTTAGAGAAACTTTTGGTACGTGGTTCATGCACTCGACAGAGAGACAGAAAGAGCAGAGTGTCAGAATGTAAGAAATCACCTCCCAGGGGGC
>NW_006173734.1:0-291 GCF_000334495.1 Tupaia belangeri chinensis | reverse complement strand
GGGGGGGTTCCTGGAATTTCCCACAGAGATCTCTGTTAGGGAGATGTTGGAGAATGTGCTGGATGTGACATTGATTTGAAACTGAAAATCCTGACCGGCCAAAGCACGATGCATATGTTGGGTGTGGGGGAGAATTTGTGTATTGCACGCGAGTTAAAATCTGGGTAAATTGTGTGTGGGGTAGATATGAACACATGTGTGTATATACATGTGTGAATTTGTGCATGTACTGAGTGTGAATTGTTACAAGTTTGTGTCTATGTGCGTGAGAGTGTATGTGTGTTTATGTGA
>NW_006173733.1:0-291 GCF_000334495.1 Tupaia belangeri chinensis | reverse complement strand
TTCTTCTTTTTTGTGGCATTTTGCTATTGCAGACGCCCTGACTCGTGGACGGCCCTCAGTCATCTTTCCCTCTGTGTGAGCGGTGGCGTCCTGGGGCCTCTCTGTGGCTGACCTGAGGGGACCGGTCGCAGGCAGGCTCTCCTGGTTATGGACGCGTGACCGCCGGGCCAAGAGCAGGGGCACTCCGCACACGTCCCCACAGGTGGTTCTCCTCTGTGGCCCTGGTGGTTACAGAACCCCCACAGGCTCGTGGCTGAGCGTGGCGAATGGCTGGCTGCTGGCTGGAGTCCC
>NW_006173732.1:0-291 GCF_000334495.1 Tupaia belangeri chinensis | reverse complement strand
TTAAATATAATTATTGCATTTAGAAAAACTCAGAAGATTATCATTAGTAGAACACAGTGATAAATTCAAAAGGTAAAGTGTTTACTAATTATGTTTAATCTACAGATTAGTTTATTATACTGTATGTAATATACATGTATTATTGAAATGTATTCGTATTGTATACTTGTATGATAGACATATATATGCATATACATTAAGAGTAAACTTACTACAATTTTGGAGTAATTAACAGAAAAATAAAGAAATAAAATAATAGAAATAGAGGGGCCATCAGGTGATGGGGGTAGG
>NW_006173731.1:0-291 GCF_000334495.1 Tupaia belangeri chinensis | reverse complement strand
AATAAAAGTACATAAATAATTCTTTAAAACAAGAGAGTCAGCTGGCTCATAACCCCCCCAAAAACAAGGCTTCAGTTCATAACTGAAGGCCAGGAAAAGACTGAAAGCTTGTAGTCCAAGCAGTCAGATAGGAGGAGTTCCCTCTCGGCCGTGGGAGGGCCGGACGTCCGTTTCTACTCAGTTCTTCAATTGGTTGGATGAGACCATTAGGGAGGACAGTTGCTGGACTTGATCTGACTATTCAAATGTTTATCTCATCAAGAAATACGCTCTCTGCCTCTCTCTCTCTCT
>NW_006173730.1:0-291 GCF_000334495.1 Tupaia belangeri chinensis | reverse complement strand
AGAGGCCCACGGTGGCAGGAGCAGGACCAGAGGGATGATGCCTGGCTGCCTCACAGCACCCCTGCCATCCAAGGGAGCCCCTGGCCTAGTCCCCTCCTCCTTCTTCCTCCAGCCCCTGCTATGTCCTCATCAGCCCTTCAGAGGCTGAGTGGGCACAGACCCCTTGGAAGACCGAGGGCAGGCAGAGGAGCTCCCTGGCAGGGATGCAAACCCATACCTGGGAGGGAGCATGTCTGCCCTTCCTCTGCTGCAGAGGGGCTAAGGAGGGGCAGTTCCCCCCATCCAGTCCTC
>NW_006173729.1:0-291 GCF_000334495.1 Tupaia belangeri chinensis | reverse complement strand
CACAGACAGCCCCTGCTACTCACGACCGCATGGCTGGGACGAGCTCATCATTCCAGCGTACCAGAAAGCAGTGTGGACGGGGACGGCCACTGCCCCAACACCTGAACTCCCACGAGGCCACACACGGACCCCGCACTTACACGTGACTGTTAGAAATGCCGGCAAATGGGCCTGCACAGCATGGTAGTTAAGGGACCTCATGTGGTCCACCTGGCTGTTTGAGTCCCAGACTTGGAGGCTCGAAAAATATGCTGAGTGGGCAGCAGGTGGTGTGGTAGTTAAGGCGCTGGA
>NW_006173728.1:0-291 GCF_000334495.1 Tupaia belangeri chinensis | reverse complement strand
CCTCAGTTCAGGCCCTGGCTCTGGGAGCTTGAAGAATATGCTGGACGTTTGTGTGTGTGTACCCCAGACCCTGGACAGGATGGAGACACGGAGGTAAAGGGATTGCAGTGTGAAGCTGCAGTAAGGGTGTTCTCTCTTCTTCTCCCTCTGGAAAGTGTACAGAGCCCTGACACGTAAAAAAAGAAAAAGAAAGAAACAAGCTGCATGTTGCCTGTGTTTGGGGTCTTATTTAAGAAATCGTTGCTTCTTCCATCATCTTGATGTGTTTTCTTTACACTTTTCTTCCCCCAC
>NW_006173727.1:0-291 GCF_000334495.1 Tupaia belangeri chinensis | reverse complement strand
TCTTCCCTGCACCTTCCTCCCCAGACCTGACCCCTACATCTGCCTTAAAAGTCTTCAAAATCTTCTTTGCCCTCTTAAAAGAAGAACCAAAATCCTTTCAGCACCTCATAAAGATTTAGGGTCTCTGTCTACCTTTCCTGTCTCTCTTCTTTCCATTATTACTGTAATTCATTACACCTCAGGCACAATGGCCACTCACTTCCTGAAGGCCATTCCTTACTTCATCCAACATGTGCAGCACTTACACTCATGCTGTTTTGTCTGCTTGGAAATGAAACTCCCCTTCCCATG
>NW_006173726.1:0-291 GCF_000334495.1 Tupaia belangeri chinensis | reverse complement strand
GATAGTTCCTATTGCTCCTCTCAGTGCCTCCCACCTGGCTTTACTTTGTTTCAGATTCAGGTATTTCTATTGTTTCTGAGAAATAATACCAGGGTTGGGATTGGTGGAGAGAGCCACAGTCCATCCTGTCACTAACTCATATTTCTTTAGCATTAAAATATAAGTTAAATGTCACTGTTTCTTTGAAAGTTTTATGACAAAATTTAGTATTTACTTTTTTGGTTGTTTTGTTCCCAGTGTTTTATTCATATCCTATTCTAATTCTCCAAACTGTTTTTATGTTCCTTCTTC
>NW_006173725.1:0-291 GCF_000334495.1 Tupaia belangeri chinensis | reverse complement strand
CCATTATGCCATCTGCTGGTCCCAGTTTCTGTGTATTTTTGACATGTGTCTATTATTCTTTGACTATTTCCTTGATTTCCAGCTGTTGTACTCTGTTCTCTGTTGCTTAGATGAATACCTGAAACTGGATGATGTATAAGGTCCCAGGGCCACATCTGATAAGGGCCAAAGGCATGAGAGCATCTCATGGAGGTGACCAGAGGGCAGGACCTTGCCTGTCTGTGTGTTTGTGTCTGCCTCATTCCCTCTCCTAGTAAACCCATTAGGATTAACTCATGAGGGCCCCACCCT
>NW_006173724.1:0-291 GCF_000334495.1 Tupaia belangeri chinensis | reverse complement strand
CCACAGCCCTAAAATCTCCATAATAAATAAAAATAACACCCAGAACCTGTATTGGATAATATACAAGATTGAAGATTGATCTTTTGCTAGCCCCAAATTGAGATTCTGGATAAGAGAAGTTGCCTGTAGTGATGAGATCTCTTGGTTCAGAAGGCCCATTAGCTCTGAGACTTTATTTAGATGACATAGGATTTGCACTCTCTTCTTCATTCAGTATTATACTTCATAGGGCTAATTCGATCATCATTTTTATTTATTTGTATATTTATTTTTAGAGGGATTTTTGCTATA
>NW_006173723.1:0-291 GCF_000334495.1 Tupaia belangeri chinensis | reverse complement strand
TATGAACACATCTATGCCCACAATTTTGATACCTAGGTGAAATGCACCTATTCCTTAAAAAAGATAACTTGCTGAACCTTACACATGAAGAAATAGACACTCTGGAAATAAATAGAAGCCAAAATCAATAACCTTCCAAATAGAAAGCACCAGACCCAGATGGGTTCTCTGGTAAAACCTACCAAACATTGAGGGAAGAAATTATTCCCATTAAATAAAAATATTCTAGAACATAGAAGAAGAAGGAATACATCCTCAACAGTTCCATGAGGCCAGCATTACTTTAATATC
>NW_006173722.1:0-291 GCF_000334495.1 Tupaia belangeri chinensis | reverse complement strand
TCTAGACCTCACGTATAAACTGTCTCTTTAAAAAAGTTTATTGTAGCTTCTCAGAGCAGAACTGAGTTTGCAATGGCAGGACCATCTTGGTATCGCCATAGGGGGACCCTGGGACCTGGGGCACAGGAGAAGAAAGCAAGCCACTGCTGGGAGGGTCGGCCACCTCGGGGAGCCGGAATATCCCCCAAGAGCTCTTGTCGGGCCACACTGCAGGGGACTAGCAATATCTCTGGCCAGGAGGATGGCAGGGGAGAGGCCACCTGGGGAGCGGGCTCAGGGCACCATGTTCCA
>NW_006173721.1:0-291 GCF_000334495.1 Tupaia belangeri chinensis | reverse complement strand
AATCAAATTCAAGTTTAAGAGATCTGTGTGGGTTGGCTAGGGACAGTGTAAGGGTAAGACAGAATAATTTGTCCTGGAAAAATCTGGCCTCTTTTAAAAAATGAATGTATAATAGTTGTACATATATGTGGCGTACAATGTAATTTTTTAGTTCAAGACTATCATGTGCAATAAAAAAGAATATGTGAGGCCAACTGGTAGAATGGTGGTGAAGGTGGCTAGATCACATATGGTTGACTGCATGGTTCAAGTCCCGGGTTCAGCGGCTTGAAAAACACACCAGGCATGTGT
>NW_006173720.1:0-291 GCF_000334495.1 Tupaia belangeri chinensis | reverse complement strand
CAGAGCAGGCATCAGACGCCCAGCCCCCGAGCACTGGCTGGAGCCTGGCGGCACTGTGAGGAGATAGTCCCTGCAGCCATGCTGCCTCCATGGCAAAACCCAAACGTGGCCTCTTGTCTTTATGCCCCCCTCTGGGTCCAGGCTAAGCGCAGGAACACAGAGGGCCTGGACATGGGCGGTCTCTCCATGACCTCCCGAGAGTGTCTCCAGCCATAAGAAGCACTAGCCGTGAAGGATAAGGCCGAGCAGCCAGGCCGTGGTGAGATGAAGGTCTCACTTCCCAGGAGACAG
>NW_006173719.1:0-291 GCF_000334495.1 Tupaia belangeri chinensis | reverse complement strand
CCTGTCATAGAGGCATTACTGAAACAGGAGCGCCCACCCTGCCTCTGCCTCTGCCTCTGGTGGTGGTTGGGACATGGGACAAGGAACACCCTCCTTTCCAGAGGCTGCAGAGGAACAAGTGCTCTTTTCTTGTGGAAAGAATGTGGTGTGTGTTAAGACCTGAAAAGGAGAATTCGAGGATGAAGGAGCATTTGTTTATGGAGCATGTGTGACCCAGAAGAAGAGGAAAAAACTTCAGAGGGAGGCGCAGTACAGGAATGAGAGGACGGTGTAGATTAATTCTTAGATCTA
>NW_006173718.1:0-291 GCF_000334495.1 Tupaia belangeri chinensis | reverse complement strand
TCCAATTTTAGTATACGTACTGCTGAAGCGAGCACCATTCTGAAGACTTCTAGAAGAGAACAGGGGACCCATTTCTGGGATTATTTTCTACTAAGGATTCCCCTCCTTCCAGTGCTATCTTAGCCTCCTGTAATCAGAGTTGGTTGAGTTTAAGCACCCTCCTCCAGCAAGTTACTTTGATTCCTGTCCTATTTTTGTCCCCAGAGTAGGATGGACCTTCTTCTCCTCTGTGCATCAAACTCTCTAAATAGATTTAAGCTGTAGGAGTTGGGTGGGCAGCCAGGGAGTGTG
>NW_006173717.1:0-291 GCF_000334495.1 Tupaia belangeri chinensis | reverse complement strand
TCTGGTGAGTGTATGTGTTCTACAGCAAAAACTGGGAAAAAAATGATAATCATAATAATAATGACAAATTAAAATTCTTTAAAAATGTCCAAGTTTTATACAAATTATGCCACTACAAATTGGGAAGTTAAATAAAACACAAGCTGAAGGACATAAAGAAGCACAGTCTACACGGAATAATCAAATTGCTGAAGAAATAAAAGCATCCATTGGAGGAGGGAGGAACATATTACATAAAGAAAAGGTGGGAAAGATGGCAAACATACAGACATAGTAGAAACTTTCCATGCC
>NW_006173716.1:0-291 GCF_000334495.1 Tupaia belangeri chinensis | reverse complement strand
AGGGCTTCAAATTGTTTTTGAGCCTTCTATTTCCTCTGGGGTACCATTCACACTTTCTACAGAATAATTCTTAATAAAATCAGAAACTGCAATGTCTCTTTTAGCAGAACCTGAGTGTTTAGCTACTTTCTTTATCTCTTCACTTGAAAAGGTCAGAATATCAGAACACTGTCTGGTTCTTAGATGTTAGAAAAAGCATCACCCACTGGTGCTAATGGCAGAACACAGAAGCACAGAACACTGCAAGCGTGTGTGAGGCTCTGTGGAAGGTGGCATGGGGAGTGCAAATGG
>NW_006173715.1:0-291 GCF_000334495.1 Tupaia belangeri chinensis | reverse complement strand
TTAGAAATGGAGCACAGGGTCTGTAGGGCAGGATAAAAAAGGGGGGAGGACTCAGAAGACTTAGATTTGAACCAATGATACATAAACATGTCAAATGAAACCTGCATGCTCATTTCTGGGTCCTTGAGTGCATCATTATCAAGATGATGAGATATCATCATTAAAAACCTTACCTGGACACCCTCTTTCCATTATACTTTTTTGATGTTTAAAGATGAATCTTGGGAATAACAAGTGTCATCTGCTTTGAAGAACTAATTAAGTAATTACAGTAAATACCACACACACACA
>NW_006173714.1:0-291 GCF_000334495.1 Tupaia belangeri chinensis | reverse complement strand
TCCTCCCTGCCTCTGGTCTTGGGCACACAGACTGGTGGTGCCCTTCTTGATCAGGAAACCAGCCCCACCTGGTAAGGCCATGGTGGCAGAGAGCGTTGGGGGACACCTGCTGGTCAAATCCAGGCAGAATCTGGGGGCCCTCTGTGCAGCAGGAGGGGGACAGTACCTGACTGGAAAGGAGATGAGTGAGGGCCCATGTCAGGCCGTTCCCCTCCTGCCTGGGTGCACAGGCCAACCAGAAGGGCGTCTGGTAGAGAGTTTATTTATGTGCTTGTCCCAACCCAGGGGACA
>NW_006173713.1:0-291 GCF_000334495.1 Tupaia belangeri chinensis | reverse complement strand
CGGAGGGTGCAGGCTGAGTGCCAGGAGCGGATGGTGAGCAGAGGAGCCTTCGCTGGATCAGCACTCCCCAGACTGTTCCAGCTTTTCACAGCTTCTTCTCCTTTCTTGTCCTAAAATGGAATTAAATGCTGACGCTTGGAGGGCTCTCAGAGAGCATCAGGTCCCTGGTTCCCAAACGCTGGCTTGCCCCGAGGGCTGTGTGGCTGTAACCCCTGGAGAACGAATTTCACAGGACAGATGCCCGGCCCCTAGAGATTCTGATGCCAAGGGCAGACCCAGGGGGGGGGGGGG
>NW_006173712.1:0-291 GCF_000334495.1 Tupaia belangeri chinensis | reverse complement strand
CTCTCAGGATCCTGGGCACACAGGCACACGTGCCTGGGGTGAGTTTTAAGCTCCTGAGTCCGGAACTGGATCCGCAGCCAGCTACATAACCATGACGCCATCTGTGGGTCCCATTAATTGTAAATGAAGGCTGGAAGAAACGGTGCTGGCTAGAACTCACAGGTGGAGAACCAGCTATCTCAGAAGGAGGTTATCAGAGCTGGCTTCTAGAGGAAGTGACATCCAAAGTGGATCATAAAAGATGGAGGAGGTACCATCAGATAGAGTAATGGTTACATTGCTGGCCTCCCA
>NW_006173711.1:0-291 GCF_000334495.1 Tupaia belangeri chinensis | reverse complement strand
CCATTACGCTAACTGCTGGTCCCAAGGAAATCCATTTTAAATAGAGTTATCACTTTTAACATCTGGCTATGCATTTTCCTTTATTATTAATCAAGAAGCCCATGAGTATATGCATAAATGGAGTAACATTTCTTAATCCTTTTTCTACTGTTATAATTAGAATATCAGAGACTAATTTATGAAAAAGAGAGGTTTATTTCTTACAATTCTGGAAGCTGAGAAGTCCAAAAGTGAGGAGACAGCATATGGTAAGGATCTTCTTACTCTATCATCCCATGGAAGAAAGTATAA
>NW_006173710.1:0-291 GCF_000334495.1 Tupaia belangeri chinensis | reverse complement strand
AAGTTCAATAGAATAATTCTTTTTTAAAAAAGAAAATGCTACAACTACATACATGTATATTCTCGGGGCAAGGTGAGGGGCATGATGCTTAATGTTTAAGAACACACATCCTGAAGTCAGTCTGCTAGGGTTTCAATCCTGGCTCCTGCCAGAAAATCTTGTGCAAGCTACCTACTCTCCTGGGGTTTAGCCTGCTCATGTGCAGAAGGGACACAGTGACAGGGTTGAGTTTGGGGAGCAGGGGAGGTGCTACAGAAATGCAACATCGAGGGCCAGCAGGAGGCGTGGTGG
>NW_006173709.1:0-291 GCF_000334495.1 Tupaia belangeri chinensis | reverse complement strand
GTTTAAATTAAGGGAGCCAGCGGAGTTAGAAGAACCCCAGGAGCCTAGAGGCTCCACCAATAAATAAATAACCGTGAAAAACCAAGCCGGGAGAAAAGGGTAAGGGTTGGGTGGGGCTCATCCTTAAGGGACAGAAGAGGAGAGGAGCGAATCAAGTGACAGCCTCCACCCTGGACCCACAGGTCGGGAGTTCCCGCCTGGGAGAGGGGGTGGGAGCTTTCCTCTGTTCGTCCCCTCTCCCGGGGAACCTCTAACCCAGCACCGCTAACCAGGCGCTGTGGGGAGCCGCAG
>NW_006173708.1:0-291 GCF_000334495.1 Tupaia belangeri chinensis | reverse complement strand
GGTCAGCCATATAGGAGTCCACGTTAAGCACCATTCCACCTGCTGGCCTCAGTCCTTTGCTATGGTCCGGTTTGGTTGTAATGAGTCATGAAGCTTTTGCTAGACCAGATGTCTGAGACTGCACCTGTGATCGGCGGGAAGTCGCTCGCTGCGGCTGTGCAGTGTGCCTGTGACGTCACTCGGCAGCCTGCAGTCCTCACACGCTGCAGATCCAACTGATGGGAATCACGTCATGACCCGCCCACTGGCCCAGGTGTCCACATGAAATAAGTCTCCTGCTCTTCTTTTTTT
>NW_006173707.1:0-291 GCF_000334495.1 Tupaia belangeri chinensis | reverse complement strand
TGGAAGCTGAGATTATTGGGGCTGGTTCCCCTTGGTTCACCTGCATGAGATCCGTCCAAAAGGGGCTGCTCACCCCGGAGCTTCAGACCCAGGGTATCTGAAAGACTCTCTAAAGGGTGATTCGACAGCACCCTAAAATGGAGCCATTCTATTCTAACCCCAAGGAGAGGTATTGGAGACCTGAATTTCCCAGGGGCCTAGGGCTGCCATGTCTTCCTGTCTGGAGGCCTCAGGATCAGAAGCATCTTTGGGACTAGCCCCCTAGCCTAGTGGTTAAGGGAGCTAGATCCC
>NW_006173706.1:0-291 GCF_000334495.1 Tupaia belangeri chinensis | reverse complement strand
AGTATAAAACTGCTGACTAACAGGTATCTCACAAGAGAGGGAAATGCTGTAATGCCCTTGGGACACTGTTTCTTCCTTCAACTCCCCTCAAACATTTCAGGACAGAGAAATTATTTGTATTCCAATGAGCTTCTTGTATCTTTTTCTAGGTGGCCTGTGATGTGAAGGGCTCATAAGTGGGACAAAAGAAAGAAAACCATTTGGCTTCAGTACAAAGAAAGAGGTACAATTTGAAATTTGTTGGCTCTGGAGACTCTTGAGAGATCATTTTGATAGTTAGGAGGTGCAGAC
>NW_006173705.1:0-291 GCF_000334495.1 Tupaia belangeri chinensis | reverse complement strand
CTCTCTCTGGCAAGCACACGCACTCTATGACAAAACCTAAAACTTAAAAAAATTTTTTTTTGTTAATGACCTTTTTTAGAAGTGGCTCCATGGCCTGGTCATTAAGGCAACCAAATTCCACATGGCCAACTGCATAGTTCAAGCTCCAGACCCTGCAGCTTAAGAAACCTGCTGGGCACGTGTGCATGTGTGTCTAATATCCCCAAAGGAGGAAGAGATGGAGGAAAAGGATTGTGGGCATGGCTATTCCCCATGGGGACGGGGTGCTTCTCCTCTCCCTCTGTGATGAGA
>NW_006173704.1:0-291 GCF_000334495.1 Tupaia belangeri chinensis | reverse complement strand
ATTCAGTAGTTTGGAAAATTTTCAAAAATGACATATATTATTAGGCAAAAGGGTTCCCAATGTTAAGTTTGCACACCTAGGAAAGTAATGCTGTAAATTCAAAAAATCTGGCCAAGTTCTCACTTGAGAAATCTAAGACTAAAAGAAGAGGCATCAAGCAAAGCAATGTCAAGTACACAAGAGAATAGCAACAAAGTGGTCTTCCTTTGGGTGGCAGTGGACTGATCATTGCAGCAGCAAGAGCTCTGGTGGCAGCAGCAGTGACTAACAGTGATGGCGGCAGCTGCCCAG
>NW_006173703.1:0-291 GCF_000334495.1 Tupaia belangeri chinensis | reverse complement strand
CTCCTCACCTGGTCTCACCTGAGGAAGTTTCACTCCAGGAACAATTGGCACAGGGAGCCTCAGGGAATGTTCCATTGCTACAAGCGAAGGACCTGGTTAGGCTGTATGAGGGAGAGCCGAGACTAGGGATAGATCACTCAAGGATAAAACTCCTTGGAAAAAAGAGCCTTGAACATGATGAGTTGGGGATGGATGATGGTAAGTATTCAAGGATTGTACACGTGGAAGTTTCCCCAGGAAATGCTTTCTATGAATGTGACTCACATGGAGCAGTTACAGATTCTTTAATTT
>NW_006173702.1:0-291 GCF_000334495.1 Tupaia belangeri chinensis | reverse complement strand
CTGGACTGCTGTGTTTTCCTATATCTCATTTGTGTGCCAGCTAGCATGAGTTTGCCTGTTGGGGCCTGGCAAAATCATATCCTTAGACATGCTCTCTATGCCACCCCCAGGTGCTCAGAGGTATCCTTTGCTGACATCTGTGCCAGGCACTGTGGGGAGCATGTTACACAGTCTCATCATAATCCCAATAATTCTGTATGAGAGAGAATGCCTTTCTCTCTCCTCATGGTAAGTTTTTAAATTATTTTTTGTTGTTGTTGCCAGAGGGTATGTACACTCACCAGAAAGAGA
>NW_006173701.1:0-291 GCF_000334495.1 Tupaia belangeri chinensis | reverse complement strand
AAAAAACCTCTCAAAAAAAAAAATCCCAAAATCTGTCCCCACTTTTACATTGTATACATTTTCATAAACTTTTTGAAAACTCTATGTATTTACTTGTTCTTATTATTTTGGGGAGGGGGAGCATAAGAACACTTAACATCTACCCTTTTAGCAAATGTTTCAGTATATAATGCAGGATTGGTAAGTATCAGCACTGTACCGTTCAGTAGCTCTCTAGGAGTAATTCATCTTGCATTAGTAAACTCGGTACCCTTTTTAAAAAAGTGTATTTTATTCACAGTTGAGAACAAC
>NW_006173700.1:0-291 GCF_000334495.1 Tupaia belangeri chinensis | reverse complement strand
GTGTGATTTTCAAGCCACCAGGTTCAGGACAGGAACCACAATTGGCCACGTGCCACAATTGGTCTAGTGCCTTAACCTCCGCATGGCCTGCTGGTCCATAGAAGGGCCTTTTAACTCTTCAGGGACTACCCCTTTCTGATGCTTTCTTTGGGGGTGGTGAAGGCTTCCCGATGCACCAGTTCAAACATGGACGCAGGGAGAGCGATGAACAGGGAACCCGCAGTGCTCTCACACCAGGAGCTCAGCATGAGTCAGTGGGGAAATGTCCTCTGAAAAACTTAAAGACCTAAA
>NW_006173699.1:0-291 GCF_000334495.1 Tupaia belangeri chinensis | reverse complement strand
GGGAAAAGAATGTTTTAAGAGTCGGTGTGATTTCTCAATGACAAGATAGATTCCTTAGGGTTGAAAAGTAACTATTATAACATTAATCATAGAAAGTTGGCAACAATAGCGGCTCTACCCTTAATTTTAACAACTTCTTAATTTGCTAAGCTTCATGGTGATTTCAAGTAGTTGTACAACCAAGGGACTGTGAGGCAAACCTCCTGCAGGAGAGACAGTGAGTCACCACTCTGAGGCCCCTTGTGTGTGGCATTCTGGACTTGGGCCATCTTTGCTCCTCTCCCCAACCTT
>NW_006173698.1:0-291 GCF_000334495.1 Tupaia belangeri chinensis | reverse complement strand
GTCCTTCCACTTTTGTTAAGACGCATGGTGTTGGCAAAAGAAAGAGAGGGAGGAGATAGAGAAGGAACAGCTGATATGTCTCACTTTATCTTTACTTGCCTTTGGCATTGCCTTTGATTGTTGGGCTCCTAATCACTTCCTCATGACTAGAGAGGCAGTAGGACCAAGTATCCATGATGGTAGGTTTGGTGCACTGACATCAATCCAGATTCAATCTCAGATCTTCCTACGTTCATCACCTTGGGCAGGGATTTTCACTCTCTAGAACCTATTTGCCTGGTCTGTCAGAGA
>NW_006173697.1:0-291 GCF_000334495.1 Tupaia belangeri chinensis | reverse complement strand
CTGTTGTGCCTCCTCCTCCCTTCCAACTTTGACATCCCTGTCCCAGCCAGTTTCTATTTCTCTTCTCAGACCATTTTAGTATGAATGTAGAGTGACTTAATGTGCAAAGCCAGGCCAGGAAGTCTCACCAGATTCCTACTGGGAATAATCTGGAGACGTAGGTATGCAAACAATGTTAGAAGGGATATAGGGTGGGGTACAGAATTTGGAGTCAAGAGATCCAGTTTTAAAATCCAGCCTCATCTCTTGCTGTCTGATCTTGAGCTGACTTTTAAATTTTTCTGAATCTCA
>NW_006173696.1:0-291 GCF_000334495.1 Tupaia belangeri chinensis | reverse complement strand
AAAGAAAGAAAAGAAAACAAAAATGGATCCTAATTGATTTCCTTGGCCTCTCTAGTCCTGCTTCTATAAGCAAGAGGAGTGAAAAGAAGAACAAGCAGAACTTACTAACTGACAATAGTAAGTCACGTGACAGGACGTGGGAAGATCCTGGATCTGGGGAGGATGCAGGGGAGGAGGTGGGAAGAATGACGTCTAGATTCTAGGCCTGTGGACTTGGTGACGTTGTAGGTAACAGCCACGGTGGAGAGAATCTGGGGCCAGCAAGTGGTAAGGTGGTCAAGGCGCTGGATC
>NW_006173695.1:0-291 GCF_000334495.1 Tupaia belangeri chinensis | reverse complement strand
CACACCTTGGGAAAGATCACCGCATTCTTAAAGAAAGTAGAGTGGCTTACCTGATGCTCTTGCTTCTTTAAGGGTGAAAACAGTAGTAGCAAAAATGAAGAAGTGGCTCCTCCTTCCTGCTGGTTAATTCAGTCTACTATCTTCAGAGACTAGACTGTCTCAGTATCTCAGAGGAACAAATGAAGTATGTCGAAGACTTAAGCACCTAATGAGTTGTTCCAAACAAGTTTTCTAAGGCTTTGTGACGTCTTCAACTTAGTGTCCTCAAAGGAAGTCAAATTCAGCCCATGT
>NW_006173694.1:0-291 GCF_000334495.1 Tupaia belangeri chinensis | reverse complement strand
TATGTTACCAAACTCAGCAAATTAAAAGACATTCTCTAATATCTGCACTCTTTAGAAGGGAAGCGAAGGTTGGATATCAAGGGTTAAATTATGACTAAACTTCTCTTTCACACCTACAGATAAGTCAAGATGATAATATATTACTGCATCTCTGATAGAAGTTTAATAACTATGTTTGGCTGAAGAACAAAGAAAGAAGTAGCCAATTATAGCTAGGTGGGAATGATTGTTAAAAGAAGACATTTCCAGAGAAAATGAGAATCTAGTAAAGGACTTGTATGTAGGTGCTCC
>NW_006173693.1:0-291 GCF_000334495.1 Tupaia belangeri chinensis | reverse complement strand
CAGCCCCAGATTCAGTTCCTCTAACCACGGAGACTTCCTTCTCAGAAGGGCTGGTAAATATTTTTTTCTCTTATCTTTCTTTTGTTAATTTCTTACTCTACCTTGCACCACAAGACAGGCCTCAGATCTCCAGCAGACCCCCAGTTCCATCCTGAGACCCTTGGTTAGCAAGAGACCCTGAGGCAATGGAGGTCACTGACCACAGCCCCAGCTCCAGCCCTCTGAACCCCAGAGACATACTTCTCAGGAAGGTAGGCAACTTTTTATTCTCTTCTTCATTTTTTTTTTTTT
>NW_006173692.1:0-291 GCF_000334495.1 Tupaia belangeri chinensis | reverse complement strand
CTGCGGCCAGGAGGGAGGGCCGGATGAGGGAGGGGTCCTGGCACGACAGCGCCTCACTGGGGCACTTTCTCCTCTCCCCGTCTGCCTCTCTGGGCTGAGTACCTACCCCATCTAGCAAAAAGAAAGTAAGAAAAGAAAGGAAACAAAAATATACATACAGGGAAAACAAAGGGAACACAACTACATGCTACTGACAAGCAGCAGCCCCACGCCCGCGGCCCGGAGGGTGGGAGAGACCCTTGCTGGGCAGCCCCATGCCTGCAGCCCCACGCCCACGGCCCAGGGGTGGGA
>NW_006173691.1:0-291 GCF_000334495.1 Tupaia belangeri chinensis | reverse complement strand
ATGTGTAGCTGGCCATGTGGGATCTAGCACTTAAACCTCCATCCCACCTGCTGGTCTACTACTCTTTTTTTTATCCTCATCAAGCATTGATATTTCTTAAAGTACATTTCTTTCAAAGCAGAGAGTTAGAGATAGAGATGGGTGACCCCAACAAGGTCTTTCCACTCTATGATCCTTTCAGCTTCCCAACCAGCCATAATCACAGGTGCGTTTGCACACACCTGGCATGTTCAGGTCAAGCAGATATCCTAACCTGGGCCTCCCACATGGCTCTAGCATCATGAAGAGGTG
>NW_006173690.1:0-291 GCF_000334495.1 Tupaia belangeri chinensis | reverse complement strand
TTTGGGCATGCATGCATATGTGCCTGGGGTGAGTTTCAAGCCAACAGGTCTGGGACATGAACCACAGTCAATGACATGGGAGTCCCGGGTTTTCACCACTACATCACCTGCTTGCCCTGAGAAAACCAATATTAATTCTTGATAATAGTGTTATTTACTGAGCAGCTCACACATGTCATGTATCTTAAATAGTTTACTTCATTTAATTTGTGAAAAGACTCTGAGATACGGATAGCTCTTAATTGATTTTAAAATTAAGAAAAGCGGGACTGGTGGGTGGTGTGATGGTTA
>NW_006173689.1:0-291 GCF_000334495.1 Tupaia belangeri chinensis | reverse complement strand
GCCAACTGCTGGCCCCCAGATTGTATTTTTTAATGATAACATCTGAATAACTTAGTTTTATTAAAATAATAACAATAGTAGTACCCTGTTGAGCACTATTATGTGACAGGACACCCTACATTGGCTTAATTAGTCCTCAGAATATTCCTACAAGCTAAAACTTAAAAAGGTGAATTAACCTGCCCAGGATATCACATTGGCACTTAAACACGTTTCTGTTAGATGCCCAAACCCAAGCTCTTACCCACTCTTAAACTGCACTTAGGACTAATTCTTATTATGAATACACAC
>NW_006173688.1:0-291 GCF_000334495.1 Tupaia belangeri chinensis | reverse complement strand
ACCACTACACCACCTGCTGGACCCCATTTGTTTTGTTTTAAGCCACTAAGTTTGTGGCTATTCGCCACAACAGCCCTAGGATATTCAGACACTTGTTAAAGCTGTGTAGCTTCTGTCCCTTATTCTGACAGGGAAAACAACCCAGAAGAAGCTTGAAATAAGGAATTTCATCCTGTGGACATAACTTGACCTAAACAAATAGACCAAGCGAGCAACTCAGACACTGTCCCATCAGCCACAGAATGTCTGAGCAAATCTGTGACTCACCTTCCTCCTCTTCCCTAACCTGTC
>NW_006173687.1:0-291 GCF_000334495.1 Tupaia belangeri chinensis | reverse complement strand
GGGTGACGCCTACTGGGTGTTCGCTGACACCACTGGGCCCACTGAATGGGGGTGTAGGGGAAAGCCTGGTTGAGGTCTGCAAGAGGCGGGGAAGGGGGTGGCTGGTCCCTCACTCCAACTCCTCGCCCTTCACCCCTGCACCAGCACCAGGGATGAGAAAGGAGTACGGTGACCTTGAGGGTGCCGATGCTGGGACCTGTCCCCATCTCTGACATCTGCCACACAACGTGAGCGCCGTGAAGTCCCCTGGGATATTTACTGTGGCCAGAACAGTTTCCTGTTCTCCCAGGG
>NW_006173686.1:0-291 GCF_000334495.1 Tupaia belangeri chinensis | reverse complement strand
CAGTCTACTGAGTCTGAATTTGCAAGGAAATGCAGGCAAATAACACAGGCAGCAACCCCAATAGCAGACACCAGAATTGTGCCCCTCTGTACCCGATCAGAATCTGGATGCCCAGTGATGAACAGATTGTGTGTACAGCAGAAGATAAAGATGATCCCCACTGACCTGTCCCCAGCCACATAAGTCATGACCTTACCATAAGTGTCTTATTTCAGCCCATTTGCAGGATGCTCTGAGGCAAAATACCTTGTGTCAGGAACTGAGATGCCCCCCACTCCACTCTTCTTGTGC
>NW_006173685.1:0-291 GCF_000334495.1 Tupaia belangeri chinensis | reverse complement strand
GAGAGAGAGAGAGAGAGAGAGAGAGGAATTTAATCTTTCCTTATCATCCTCCTTCTTGTTTCATCCTTTTGGTTGCTAATATTTTAAGTACACACTGGCCAGATCAGCTTTTTCAGATTGGTCCAGGTCCAAACCCAGTCCTCCAAGGTGGCTGCAAGATGCAGCACCCTGAGACATAGCAGCTGGGCTTCATTTGGCATTTATTGGGTCACATTCTCATCCAAGGCATTTTGGAATGAATTATACTCTGCATCAATCTACCACTTCACCTCATGATCTAAAAATGTCTGT
>NW_006173684.1:0-291 GCF_000334495.1 Tupaia belangeri chinensis | reverse complement strand
TGTTAACCTTTATCATGACCTTTTTTTGTGTGACTCTATCCTACACATACATAATTAAGATCATTATACGATTCCCTAATATCCAGCAAAGAAAAAAGGCATTTTCCACCTGTTCTTCCCACCTGATTGTGGTCTCCATCGCCTACGGAAGCTGCATCTTCATCTATGTTAAACCGTCAGCCAAGGATTCAGTAGCCATTAACAAGGGTGTAGGAATCCTCATTACTTCCATCTCTCCTATGCTGAACCCCTTCATTTACACACTGAGAAACAAGCAAGTAAAACAAGCCT
>NW_006173683.1:0-291 GCF_000334495.1 Tupaia belangeri chinensis | reverse complement strand
CAGTCCTTAATCTGCAGAGCTGTTTAAATCAGAGACTCATTCTCATTTGCCTCACTTCTTCCGTTTGAACAAACAGAGACAGATGTACCAGGTAAGTGAAACACCACGTGGAAACAATCTGAAAAATATGGACGCCAGAAAGGCTTTAACATCAACAAGAATGTCTTTTTGAAATTGTGTTGTACAAACATAGCCCTGTGTGACTCAGTTTTCTTATCTGTAAAATGGGAATGGTAACGCTCATTTCATAGAGTCTGTGAGAATTAAAAGAGAGAACATAAGAAATACTCT
>NW_006173682.1:0-291 GCF_000334495.1 Tupaia belangeri chinensis | reverse complement strand
AATGATTTCAAAATTATGAAACTCACATACTGAAAAAATAAACTTTTTGTATGAGGCAAGTATTATTATCTATATGTCAAAACTAGACAAAGAAATAGGAGTTAATCCTGTATTTTAAAAGGCTAAATGGTTGGCTAGCATTTTGGCGTTAGTTCCTGCATGGCAATGCTTACTTTGAATGGTTGATCAAGATGTTATGTTTCAGTTATTTTAATTAGTCTAACTCTAATATCATAGAATATTGCAATCATTCACTAATATAGTTTCTTTTTCTTTTTTTGGAGAGGTTTT
>NW_006173681.1:0-291 GCF_000334495.1 Tupaia belangeri chinensis | reverse complement strand
GAGTGCCCCGGATGGGAGTGACTTCCCCATGGAGCTGGCAGAGGTCTGGATGCGGCTCCTGCTCCCTCTCCATGTCACACCTGGTACGTCAGCACTGTCCTGTTTCCTGCCTCCTGGCGCTCGTACGGCTTGTATGGCTGCTCCTCCAGGGCCTTCCTGTCATCTGTACCCGCCTTGGTCCCAGCCCCCTCTCCTGTAGCCACCCTCACCTTTGGGCACCGCTCTGAAGCCACCTGGTCTTACTCTAAAGCCTGGTTAGGTCTGTCCCAGGGAGTGTGGGATCATGGTGTC
>NW_006173680.1:0-290 GCF_000334495.1 Tupaia belangeri chinensis | reverse complement strand
GCTTTGAGATATTCTACAAGGTTTTTGGTCTCACCATGCACGATTTCATGTAAACGTATCAGAGCTTCTCACCTAAATAGCAAAGGTGTGTAGTACTTCGGGGTTAGATAAGGCTAGGAAAACGGCTCTCCAGTGCGCCGTTCTGAACAGGAAATACACAGCTTTCAAAGGGGGCTGGGGCTGGCTCTGTTGAGCGGGAGGCCGGGTTTGGATTTGCTTCCTGTCTGCTGCAGATCTCCCTGCTGGGGGACCGGCGCTGCGGGGCCCTGCCCAGGAGGCTCGGTGGGTGC
>NW_006173679.1:0-290 GCF_000334495.1 Tupaia belangeri chinensis | reverse complement strand
AAAAAACCACCTCTTGGGTGGGAAGAGGATCTTCAAGACTTTCTAGGAGACTTCTTGTTGAGGCAAGGTAAGCAGTCTTTGGAAAATTACAAAACTATAAAAGTTCAATTATTGAATTTGTTTTAGGAGAAATAAATCTGAAGAATTCATTAAACTTCAGCCCCTGCAGGACAGTGTCCACACACCGTCCACAGCATTTTTCTCTGCCATCTCCCAGGCTGTGCCATCGGGACCCCTGCTTCGTTCCAGGCACGTTCCTGGGCCAGGACCATGCAGCGTTTCCACTGCTG
>NW_006173678.1:0-290 GCF_000334495.1 Tupaia belangeri chinensis | reverse complement strand
GGTGATTTCTCACTTTCTGTCCCTCTGTTTCGGCCTCTTCAGCAAGCACGTGCATCCTATAAGCAAAAATCTCTCAAATTTTTTACCCTTTTTACATAAAATATTTCCTTTTTTAAAAAAATAGCAGGGTTAGCAAATGGCATAGTGATTAGGGCTCTGGACTTCCATGTGGCTGACTGCACTTTGAGTCCTGGATTCGGCAGCTGGAAACTCACGTCAGGTACATGAGCATGTGTGGCCAAAACCCCAAGAGGAGAGTGAGAAGAAGGGACTGGGGTGTGGCCATCCCC
>NW_006173677.1:0-290 GCF_000334495.1 Tupaia belangeri chinensis | reverse complement strand
TTTCTAACACTAGATTCTTTTGATGAGTAACTAAGGCCAAAATGGATGTTATAGCACATCACAAGACCCTTGGAATACAATGACCTGTGAGGGCTGGATTCAGAGAGTGTGTAGGTACTTTATGTAATAGTTCTCATTTCTTTCAGAAGGAGGTTATATGATAACCTAATAATAAAAATAAGAGATTGGTTTATATACCCTATATGGGTGAACTTTTGCTGTATAAATAATCTGTGCTAAAACTTAGGGTTTAGACAACTGTGTATTTGTCATTTAAAACCATGGCTCTG
>NW_006173676.1:0-290 GCF_000334495.1 Tupaia belangeri chinensis | reverse complement strand
GGAACGTCTGCTCCTTGGCTTCATCGCCCTGGTTGTCCCCAGGCCTGAGATGGACAGCTAGTGGAAGAGGACTTCTGTGCAGACGTGGGCTTTTCAACTCAGCTGTGGTAGGAGGAAGAATGAGAGGATAAGGAGTGCCCTGATCTGTCGGAAGATGACTTATGGGAGTTTCTAGAATGGCTCCCGGACCTTGGTGAAGGGGTCCCTCTCTAGAGGACTGGGATCTGGAGCACCCCCAGTGAGGACTGTGTGCTTGCAGGTAATTCTCCAGTGTGAGCAGTGCCTGCTCC
>NW_006173675.1:0-290 GCF_000334495.1 Tupaia belangeri chinensis | reverse complement strand
AAACCGAGGTCAAATCTATATTCCTTATACCTGTGATTCTCAAAACAGGGTTCCCTGTCCAACAGGATGATTGTTAGAAATGCGATGACAAGTTCTGAGTCCCCGTTCCAGACATTCTCCATTGGTGAGAGTGCCCAGCAGTCCGATGACCCAGATGACACTAGGACATGCTGACATTTGAAAACTATTGTTTCCTAGGCTAAGTCCAAGTTCTTAGCATGGCATTCAAGGCTCTTCCTGTTCTGGTCCCAGCCTCTTCTGACAATCCCCTTGAAAATACCTTATTTTTT
>NW_006173674.1:0-290 GCF_000334495.1 Tupaia belangeri chinensis | reverse complement strand
TGTGAGAGTGTCTAGCACCTTAACCACCAAGCTGGGTGGTTACTGGGTCCCCTTTGACAACTTTCTTATTGTAAATTTCAAACATACACAAAAATAGAGAGTATGACATAATGAACCTCCATATGCCCATCATTCAGCTTCAACGATGATCAAATCATGATCAATCCTGATAAATCTATTAACTATTATAGGATTGAAACAAATCCTAGAAACTCTATCATTCCTGTAAATGATAAATATATATTATGTTAATATTCCAGTAGGAATCTCTAAAGGGTATTTTTTTTTTT
>NW_006173673.1:0-290 GCF_000334495.1 Tupaia belangeri chinensis | reverse complement strand
GTTGACCATGTGGGTAGCAACCTGCCTTAATCACCAGGCTGTGTGCTGGTCCCAAGACAGTTTTTTTTGTTCATTTGGTTAGTTGTTCATCAGGCCCTTTCAAGGTATTTTGAATGTTCAGTGATGGTGGACACAAAGAACATAGGTTGAGGAACCAGGAGGCAACCTATACCCAAGTTACTAAAAGGCAGATGCTTTGGGAGAGGTATAATTCAATGCTTTGAACTGCATTTCTGATAAAGTGGGATTATTTGAGTCTGGACTATCAAAAGATGCTTTGTGCTATGAAG
>NW_006173672.1:0-290 GCF_000334495.1 Tupaia belangeri chinensis | reverse complement strand
ATGAATAAATAAAATAAATAATTCTTATTTATAAAAAAGAGGAAAAGCAGCAGGAGTGGTGGGATGAAGTACAGCAGTTCAGTGGGGAAAAGAGCATGTGTGAACCCCACCTTGAAGGATGGGGGAGGCAGTGTAGAAAGTGTGAACGGTGTCTGTGATAGCCCTGGACAGAAAAATCCAGGAGCCCAGTCCAGCTTGGTGGAGGTGAGGCAAAAGAGTTTTGGACAGTTCATGGAGGGGATTGAGAGCGGGCAATGAAAAGCGCAGGACTACGCTGAGTAGGGCTGAGG
>NW_006173671.1:0-290 GCF_000334495.1 Tupaia belangeri chinensis | reverse complement strand
TTTCTCTTGTATCTCATTTAATTTTGTCACTGTGAATATTATCAATTCTTGTTCTGACATTTCTACAAGTTCTATTGAGTTGTCTGTGGTTGATAAGGAGTTGTTTGTTCCCTTAAGAGAGAAGTATTTTATTGTTTTGGTTTATAATTTCTTGTGCCTCTGTACTGGTTTTAAGTTATCTGATGAAGTACATGCTTCTTCCAGCTTTTTTTCAGTAGGTTCTTCAGCATCAGAGGAAAAGAACAGTTCTTCCTTGATTTGTTCTTGGAAGAAGGCTGTGTCTTTCAATC
>NW_006173670.1:0-290 GCF_000334495.1 Tupaia belangeri chinensis | reverse complement strand
AAAAAAAAATAAATAAAATAAAAAAAAAGATACCCAGGAAAACTCGGAGAGGTATCAGATATTTCTAAGACCTTGTTTGTAGTGATGGGATCACAGGTGTTTGCAAATATCCAAACTCATCAAACGGTACACATTGCATAGATGTGACTCGTGGTGTATCACTTATACCACAACAAAGCTGCGAAAAATAAACCATGCCCCGGTCACTGGTGGCCCAAATGCCCCTGCAGGTCTGTAGAATCCCCCCTGGACGTGAACAAACTTCCCTGAAAGCCACTGCTGTCAAGCTT
>NW_006173669.1:0-290 GCF_000334495.1 Tupaia belangeri chinensis | reverse complement strand
CTTGGAAACTCCTCTAAACATCTGCTCACCCCAGCTCATTTTTTCAGAGCATAAAACAGAGAAATAATCACGTATTTTGAAATGGTGTTCTTAACATATCACAGTCTGGTGGGGCTGCCACACTCCCAGAGCTCTGGAAGCTGAGAAAGGCAGGGAGGCAACAGAGACATCTCCCTCTTTTTTAAGTTCACTAGTGCCACACTCAAAGCCTGGGACAAAATAGGTATTATAAACTATTGGTTAAGTATATTGTTGATTGGGATCAGCAGTTGGCATATGGCTATGTTGCT
>NW_006173668.1:0-290 GCF_000334495.1 Tupaia belangeri chinensis | reverse complement strand
CTAAGAAATCATACCCTGGGACAAAAATCCCAAATACTCTGATTTAGTGGCTTTAGCCTATGTGAGTACTCCAGGAATGTATATTAACAATCAGTCTCATCAAATGGAACCGCTCCATGGCTTGCACTTTTAGAAATATTAACTTAAAGAAAAATAGACTCTATGTATAAGTTAGCAAATTAAAACCAGGCTCTAGTTGGGTCCATGAAGATTTACCTGCTAAGAAACGTGTCCACGTACAAGAACAAACAAAAGCTAAACCAATTCGAAACTTAAAAAGAAAAAAAAAA
>NW_006173667.1:0-290 GCF_000334495.1 Tupaia belangeri chinensis | reverse complement strand
CACCAGTGAGTCTTCCTAGACAATGCACCAAATATCATGGTCCAGAGTAAGACAAAGGAGATATCATCTCAAGAGAAAAGGAAAGTTTATTAAGAGAAAGAGCACCTGAGGTTCTGAAGCTACAGGTGCTTCAGCCCACCCACCCAGAAAGAGGGGGTTTCTTTTATAGGGTAATAAATCTATTATGGGAGACTGTATATGTGACTGATGTGCAGAGCAGTTAGGCTTAGTGGTATTTGGTGAGTCTTTTGTGATGTATCTCTAGGGAGTTAGGCCTCCCAGTACTCACT
>NW_006173666.1:0-290 GCF_000334495.1 Tupaia belangeri chinensis | reverse complement strand
AAAATTACATCACCTCCTCAACTCCTCCCAGTCCAAAGTGGCAAGAGATTGTTGGCTCTGTTTACATAAGTACTATATGGATGTCAGGCATGAATTCCCTCTAAAATGCACTACCAAGAGCTGTGTAATCAACTTTTCTCATTCAGTTTTAGGAATTATTTAGGGTGCTGGAACTTGGTAAATCAGACTCTTAAAAGTTCTAGTTATTTGCTATTTTATAATTCTACTTATTTTGTTAGTGATACTGAGATTAATTATTAGGCCTCCAATTTTACTTGGTGGGCTTCTAC
>NW_006173665.1:0-290 GCF_000334495.1 Tupaia belangeri chinensis | reverse complement strand
GCTGACCCTCCCCATCCCACTGACTCGAGCACTGTACGTCCCAGTCATCATTTGAAGACGCACCTGACCGTGTGGACGGCTCGGGTGTAATGAGGGAAGGAAGCTTGACCTTTCACTATTTCCCATGAAGTGTCCTGCATAAACAAGGATTCAGAGAACCGAGAAATGTAAACTGTGCCCTGGGTGGGCTGCTTGGGCTCTTTGAAGATGGAAATTTTGGGACCAGCAGATAGCATAAAGGTGACATCGCTGGACTCCCGTGTGGCCAACTCTGGTTCAAGTCCCAGACC
>NW_006173664.1:0-290 GCF_000334495.1 Tupaia belangeri chinensis | reverse complement strand
AAGAGAAATCTTAATTTTGTTTACATATGGAAAATTCCTAGCAAGGTTACGTAAATCTAAAATCATTTCAGTTTCTACTGTAACTAGTGGTTTTAAGAATCTTTCAATAGTAGAACCCCTTCCAAAACTGTCTTACTTAGACTCCAGTGTTGTGTAAAATATAGAACCTTGACTCTAAAATTATCTTATTTCTTTTTTGAGAAGACAGATGAACGGGTGCCATCAATATGGTCTCATAACATCAGGATCCCTTCTCCCAGAGCTCCAGCCACTCAGAATCTTGAGCGTGC
>NW_006173663.1:0-290 GCF_000334495.1 Tupaia belangeri chinensis | reverse complement strand
TAACCATTATGCCATCTGCTGGCCCCTTTAACTGTAATTTTGTATTCATTAACCAGCTTTTCTTTGTTCTTCTTCTCTCTCTTGCCTTCTCAGCCTCTGAACCCCCTATTTTGCTCTCTAGTTCTGTGAGATCAACTTTTTAAGTTTCCATGAATAAGAATATATATTATTTATCTTTTTGTGTCCAGTTTATTTTACTAATTATACCCTCTAGGCTCATCTATGTTGCTGCAAATGATCAAGTTCTTATTTATTTATTATTATTTTTTATTTTGAGAGAGTTTTTTTTT
>NW_006173662.1:0-290 GCF_000334495.1 Tupaia belangeri chinensis | reverse complement strand
TTTTTTTCTTTTAACTTTCTTCCATATTTTGTTAAAAAAAAATCTGTTTTTTCAGATTCAGGGTCATGTTACTATTTTTTAAGTAATATTAATCTTCTATTTAAATAATTTTTAGCATTTCTATATTAATTTTTAAAAGCATGCTTAAGGTTTTAAAATTAACTTTAGGTTTTATGAATTGTATTTTTCATTATATTTAAGTTTGAAGATAGATGCTGATCTTAGATCTTTTCTCCTTTTATATTCTCCATTTTTAAAATATATTCCAAATTGTGACTTTCCTGTTCTGT
>NW_006173661.1:0-290 GCF_000334495.1 Tupaia belangeri chinensis | reverse complement strand
GCAGAATCCCCCAAGGCCCAGGTCTGACCTTTCCCAGGACAGAGGAGGTGGCATTGTGAACAAGCATGGGCCTGGAAGTAGCTGGTGGGATCCAGAGTCCAGTGCGTTGGCCAAAGACACCACATGGTGGTGGTGAGGGTGCATCGGAGTGCCAACAAATACCACTAGTTTTGGCGGATGACAGGACACATGGGCAAGCCCATGAGAGGGACAGTCCTTGGCGGGGAAAGCACATGTGGCCCTGAGGACTACTGCACCTGGGCAGTGCAGAAAGGACCACAACGGGAAGG
>NW_006173660.1:0-290 GCF_000334495.1 Tupaia belangeri chinensis | reverse complement strand
CTGCAGTGCTGGAAGCCACGTGGCCAGTCATGGGTTCAAATCCCCAGGTCAGCCTGAAAACATGCCAGTTATTGCGCAGGTCCTAAGAATGTGAGGAGGTGGAGTGCTCAGGAAAGAGGACTGTGATGAGAAAACCCAGTCAAGGGTGCTTCTCTCTCGTCTGCCTCTCTCTCTCCACATCTCTCTGGAGAAAGGAGATCATGAGGTGACAAGATCCTGTCAAGGCGAACTCTTTCTCTCTTGCATGCGCACATGCCCATGCACGTTCTATTTTTATAAAGAATTATTTG
>NW_006173659.1:0-290 GCF_000334495.1 Tupaia belangeri chinensis | reverse complement strand
TATGAGGAGATGCTCTTTTTGAGGCTGAGGTCATCCAGGAAAGGAGGAGGAAGCTTTGCAATTCTGGAGTTGTCTGAACTATGCCTTGACCTCCCCAGGCAGAGAACCCATTCAGATGACCTTGGGCGTGTCCTGCCTTTAAATCCAGGGGCACTTCCTTGGAAGAACACCAAGTCAAATGATACCAGACAGCAAAGACCTTCCTCTCACCTCACTCTGTAATGACAAAGCAATCCACTTTTGAAGGATGATATTTACGGGGCATAATGAGAACCCATGTTCTGTGTGGG
>NW_006173658.1:0-290 GCF_000334495.1 Tupaia belangeri chinensis | reverse complement strand
GTTAGACAGCTCAGAGCACGTGCCTGTATGCTCAGACACGCAGCACACGCACACGCATGCAGTCCTTGAGGGGCGTCATGCATGTGTATGTTCTGAAGACCCTCCCAACATAACCATGTATTGTTTTCTACATTTCCACCTCTTTGTGTTTTAAATAGATTATGTTGAGGCAAAAATTAGGCTTGGTTGTCCAAATTGCCGACTGTCAGGCCGACTGTCCTGTCAACAGGAAGGGGCATGATCCCAAGGTCAAAAGGCCAAAATGGGGACCAGCAGATGGCGTAATGGTT
>NW_006173657.1:0-290 GCF_000334495.1 Tupaia belangeri chinensis | reverse complement strand
AATATATATATATATATAAGTCAGGATTCTCAGGAGAAACAGAACTAATAGGATATATAAAGAGGTGTAAGAATGGGTTTCTTATAGAAATTAACTCATACAATTATGGAGGATGAGAAATCCCAAGATATGTTGTGTATAACCAGGAAAATTAGAGGAGTTCATTATAAGTCTGAAGGTCTCAGAACCATGAGAGCCAATGATGTAACTCTCAGTTCAAAGCCAAAAGCCTAAGACTGTGGCAAGTGTTATGAGTTGGGAGTGGGGGATTTGTGTAAATCCTGAAGTCT
>NW_006173656.1:0-290 GCF_000334495.1 Tupaia belangeri chinensis | reverse complement strand
GGTTTGAACCGCGGCTCCCACTGGGATCCGGCTTCTCTTGAGCAGCTGTGCCCGGAGCCGGCCCGTGCTGGTTGTCTTCCTCCCTCCCTCCCTGCCGTCTTTTCAGGGTTTCCTAGGTGAGGAACGCTGCAGCGCTGCCTCGTGACATTCATTCATGACTCATTCACGACACGCTATTAGGTGTTTCCTGTGTCTGCTGCTGTGTGGGCACTGTGGACATGTACGTCTATAGTAAAAATGAAAAGCCACACGCCAATTTAGGAATCATGCATATTGCCCTTGAGGCAGGA
>NW_006173655.1:0-290 GCF_000334495.1 Tupaia belangeri chinensis | reverse complement strand
TGCCTTGACCACCACGCCGCCTGCTGGCCCTTCTGTGTTAATTTTTTGAAAAATCACCTGTAGGATGTTTTCGCTTTAATTCTTCAAATATTTTCTTCTCTTTTCAGTCTTTCCTCTCTTTCTTGGATACTAATTACACATAATCGATGTACTTGATGTTGCCCATAGGTCTCTGAGTCTCTGTTCTGTATTCTTCCGTCTTTTGCCCTCCCAATCCTCATATTAGGTATTTTCTACTGTGCTACCTTTACTTTATTGATTCTTCTGATATCTCAAATCTGCTATGGCAC
>NW_006173654.1:0-290 GCF_000334495.1 Tupaia belangeri chinensis | reverse complement strand
GGTGGAGAGCCGCCATCCAGCGCTGTGAGTGTTAAACTGAGCTCAGGCTGCTGCTCCCGATCCAGCGCTTTGTCCAGCACTAGTTCTGGGTACTTCCTTCCGTCCCTGCGACTGCGTGTGACTACGTGGAAATAAGAATTAGGAGCGAGTGTGTAGTTTTGGAGACTGTTTCTTCCCACGTCCACATCCTCAGCATTTCCCAAAGGAATTATTGTTCCTGGTGGAGTGCTTTCTAGGATTTTCAGCTGCATTTCATTTTCAAAGAATACTGGTGGGTGGTCATTTACATC
>NW_006173653.1:0-290 GCF_000334495.1 Tupaia belangeri chinensis | reverse complement strand
AAAAGAAAAAATGTAGACAATGTAGAGAAATATCAGGAAGAAATAAAAACTTCTGTGAATCTTTGTTAAGTTACGAATGTACTCATTGCCCCTATAATTTTGAGTCTTTTTTTCCCTTGACACTGAACTTCAGGCAGTCCCCAGGTCACATGACATTCTCTGACTTTTGACAACCGGGAAGTACGCTGCCGATAAGCCACCTCACTTTTTGTGAGGACGGAGGCCGAGGTGTTTCCCACCTGTGACTCTCGTCCCCTTCCCTCCGCTCCGTGCTTGGCTGCCCCACTGCC
>NW_006173652.1:0-290 GCF_000334495.1 Tupaia belangeri chinensis | reverse complement strand
TTTGATCCTTCCAAAATCCTGCCATATGTGACTCTGGGTCTTACACTTGTGCATTCTCTTCAAACTGTAACTTTTCCTTTTAACATACCTTTTCATTTATTTAGTGCAAGATAGATGCATTGAATAAAATAAACTGAGGTAAACAGTTCTATAGCAATGTAGTGGTGAGTTGTGGGGTTAGGGGAAATTTCTACTGTGTGAGGATTAGGTTTTAGTCCTTTTATGAGTCTGGACTGTAAATTTTACCTATGCTTTTTGGCATTGCTCCTTTCTTTTTTTTTTTTTTTTTT
>NW_006173651.1:0-290 GCF_000334495.1 Tupaia belangeri chinensis | reverse complement strand
GGAGTCCAGCAATGTAGTCATTATACCATCTCCTGATCCCAAAAATTATAAAACTTTTTAAAAAGAGTTATATATTTATTTAGAGAATAGGATCACATGGTTTAGTACATTCAAAATAAAAATGAAAATGTTTTTTCAGAAAAATGTCTCTTAATTATTTTTTATTGCTTTTTAAGGTAAGAGATAAGTTTAAGTTTTCTAGTTTTTCAGCATATACTCAAAGGTGAAGATTCACAATTTTGTCCCTTTTTGGGAACCGTCATGTGTATTTGCCTGCCAGAGACAGAGCA
>NW_006173650.1:0-290 GCF_000334495.1 Tupaia belangeri chinensis | reverse complement strand
GCACCTTAAACACCATGCCACCTGCCAACCCGAAATTTAAATTCTTTAGCTCCAACTTTCAGGCCTTCTGCAATCTCTCTCCACCCAGAGAATCTACCTCATCTCTCCAGTATCCTGCCCCACCCCATCACTCTACCATGTGGACTCGTCCTTGAGTCTTTCTTCCCAGTCTTTCTGCTTCTGCTCCTGTTCCTTCCTTCATCTCCCACACGACATAACCTGCCCCTTTCTCTGTTTTCTAAGGCACACAGTGCAAAGCCAGATAGCCCAGCACCCTCGTCTACTGCAAA
>NW_006173649.1:0-290 GCF_000334495.1 Tupaia belangeri chinensis | reverse complement strand
GATTGTGGTGTGGCCATTCCGCCTGGGGGTGGTGGTGGTATATTTGGATGCCAAGATACCAAGGAGGTACTGTGGTAGCTTCTTACTGTATCAGTTGAAGTTATCTAGAAATGTATTTTCCAGAATATGTTTCTTTGCATTGCTCTGGGTCAGGACTGGCCATGAGAGAACCCTGTGCAAGATTTGGAAGGTAGGTTTGAGGTAGCTACCATATGTTTTTGCTCTTCAGGTTGGTGCAGACTCCAGGAACTGAGGCCTCTCACACATGTTGCTGGTGGTCTGGGTAAGAG
>NW_006173648.1:0-290 GCF_000334495.1 Tupaia belangeri chinensis | reverse complement strand
TGGGATCTGACTCTCTTAACCACTAGGCCACTGGGTCGGTCTGAATATTAGGATATTTATCATTGTGCACTGTTCCTTAGAGAAGATAATCTATTCATGTTGAAGAGACATTAAAGTTAGAGATACCCGATATCTGAGCTTAGAAGACCCAGGTTAGGGTATGGATCAACCATGTGCATCAGCTGTGAGAACAGCTAGTTCAAATCCCCAGAATCTACTGAATAAAAGCAGAAGTTGCCTCAGGACATGATATGAGTATCAGAGAAGTGAATGATTTTGAAAGCAGCCTG
>NW_006173647.1:0-290 GCF_000334495.1 Tupaia belangeri chinensis | reverse complement strand
ATAAAAATGTTCCCTTTAAAGAACAGAGCACAGTCCAGGCACCAGCCTCCTAGGAGGGGCAAATGGAGCAGACTCTGGCTATCTGTGGGCCAGTCCCAATGGAAACACACTTTTCTGGCAGGTGTAAAGTCCATGGGGGTTCCTGTAGGGTGAGTGGTCTCAGGAGTGAGTGCCGTAGGAACATATCATCAGTATTAAAGAAGGGGTGGTGAGTGAGGGCATTCTCCCTTGTGATATTTTTGTAAATAATTTATGTCACTGATGTCTCATTCTAAGTGCTTTCTTTTTTT
>NW_006173646.1:0-290 GCF_000334495.1 Tupaia belangeri chinensis | reverse complement strand
GGTTGTGAAGGTCAGAAGTCCAAAATCAATTGTACTGGCTAAAGTCAAGGTATGATCATGGGGCTGATTTCTTGAGTCCTTGCCTTTGCTGGCTTCTAGAGACTCTCTGTATCCTTGTTCTATGGTTCCTTCCTCTGTCTTCAAAGCCAGCAGTGCAGTGTTGTCACATTCTGTTACAACATCTTCTTGGACTCCTGCTTCCCTCTCTCTTCCTTTTTTGAAATATGTGAGGGAAAGAACTTTTATAAAACAATTACTCCTTTATTTAATTTTATTTTTTATTATTATTT
>NW_006173645.1:0-290 GCF_000334495.1 Tupaia belangeri chinensis | reverse complement strand
GGGGGCTGAGATTCTGCATTAGTAATAACTTACTGTGATAATGATACCATTTGGATACCACACTTTGAGAACCACTGCTTTTGAATGCTCAGGTGGGGTTGACGAAAGCACAAGAAATAAATGCCTCCAAGTCACTTGAAGAGGATATTTCTAAGAAGAAATGCACAGATTTCTGGGAGGACTTGACGTCAAATAATGCAACTAGTTGGAGTAAATTCATTGAAACTTTATCTCAGGTTCTCTTGGAGATGTTCAGCAGTGGTGTTGGTGTTAGGGTAATACTGACTTCG
>NW_006173644.1:0-290 GCF_000334495.1 Tupaia belangeri chinensis | reverse complement strand
TTTGTTGAGATGTCTGTGGCTGTGCTTCTCTAAGAGTGGAGGACCTAGAACAGCACGCCTTGCTCACTGCTTGCATCAGTGTTGGGAGGCCATTTTTCATCCTTATGTGCATGGCAGCTATGGGTTTATTCTTTTGACATACTCTAATGTACCTGAATCTTTGCCTTTCTGCCTCATCGGCTGTAGGCTTTCTGGTCATGGGAGTGTGGTGGGCTCCTGGGCATTCAATCCTTCCTTGGTAATATGGCCCTCTCTCCACCAGGAACATTATTCATGGCAGTGATTCTGTG
>NW_006173643.1:0-290 GCF_000334495.1 Tupaia belangeri chinensis | reverse complement strand
AAGAAAGAGAAAATGACAGAAATGTATTTGCTTAATCTATGCAAAATTGTCCAACATCTGCAGGGCAGAAATCAGTTGCCTCTCCTATACATGTACACTGTGCATTTTTATGGGCGAGAATCCTCTGCATCATCATAATTTTTCTACAACTTAAGAGAGTTGGAAAACTGTCCAAAGGCCCAAAACTCATAACTTTGAGAGAACTTCAAAGTGTGTATTTTAGATCATGTACAACGCGTCGTTTTCCAGTGAAGACACCCAGTAATCATCACGGCCCACCTCCATGTCTT
>NW_006173642.1:0-290 GCF_000334495.1 Tupaia belangeri chinensis | reverse complement strand
CGCATCCCCTGCCACACGCCCTGAATTCTCAGACTTCAGCGTTTCCTGAAGTGCGAGGTGCACAATGGGTGCCGTGCGACCCCTTCTTTCTTGCTCAGTTGAAGCTCAGCAGCTCAGCCCCAGGGACACCTGTTTTCTAGAAACTGGGAGACCTTTGGATTGCCCAAGTCCAGAGCTCACAGTGCAGGCTGCTGGGTGAGCGTCAGGGAGGCAGAGCAGCAGGGAGATCGCCGATCACCACCTCCTCCTGCTCACCTTTGGACACTCAGAATTAACTTGAAGAATTTAGG
>NW_006173641.1:0-290 GCF_000334495.1 Tupaia belangeri chinensis | reverse complement strand
GGAAGGGCAGAGAAGGGCTGTTAATGGTGTCAGAGCAACACCCAGCAGGCTCTGGGAGATGGACGCGAGCCTCACGTCCAGTGTGGTCGAGGGTGTTAACGGCAGCCCTGGAGTGCTCTCAACCGTGTGAGCAGAACTCAGAGACCGCTGTCGGCAGGCCGGCCCACAGCCCCTGGCGTGGTGAGGGAGTCGGCTCCCACGCGGCCAGCAGCACTCTGAGTCCTGGTCCCGGCAACTTACATAAATAAATAAAGGAATAAATGTTTTTTAACAAAATAAGCTGATTTATA
>NW_006173640.1:0-290 GCF_000334495.1 Tupaia belangeri chinensis | reverse complement strand
TGGTCGGAGAACAATGAGTGCACGAACAGGATGGTCCTATGGAGTTGAAATTGAGGAGCCATTTTCTTGCCATGAGCACTCTGCTGAGTAGGAGAAACTTGTGCGAGAAAACGGGAAATAGAGCAGATGTGAAGAGATGAGCAGAGAAGAGGCAATTTGACTTCAGAGAAAGGAGGAAATCACCAGTTTTCCAACTTTCAGGAGGCCAGACTGGGCTTTTGCTTCTGTAAAATTGTTCTGTGTCTTTTCAGTAAACCCTTCGTGTTTGTATTTGCTCAGATGGGATTCTC
>NW_006173639.1:0-290 GCF_000334495.1 Tupaia belangeri chinensis | reverse complement strand
GGGCATGGTTTTATAAATCTTGTCTTACTAATTTATTATCCTTCTGGCTCTCTGGAGATGTAGAGTCTAACCTCAGAATTATGATTATGGTCCCAGTGAATTTAATTAGAGAAAAAAATCACCCTTGGACATGCACCAAATGAATAGCTCAACAAAATGTACTGTAGGTCAACTGTAGATAAAGGGTCCAAAGACTCTTGCCTGTTCTTCAGAGAGTGTTTGTACCAGTATTCATATGACTGACTTTTACAGGAATTAAAATGATGAACTCCAGATATGATAAAATAGAG
>NW_006173638.1:0-290 GCF_000334495.1 Tupaia belangeri chinensis | reverse complement strand
AAGAATCAGACCCAAGGTCCACTTCTCAGCAGACGGGGTGGACAAGCCCACGACGGCCCCCCATCCCTCTCCCAAACTCCTCCACCTCCTTGTGCCCAAGATGTTTTCTGTCCTTCTCTTAAGTATAAATCGTTGAAAGCATGAACCTGATTCCACTTCTTTCTTGAGACCTGCGTGGGCTTGGTCCCCTCTGCTACCCTCCAAGGTCTAAAACTGTGTTCCCCAGACCTGAGCCCTCTTAATGAAGCCGGTTCAGCTCAATAGCAGATCGGATTCTAACGTGGACCCGG
>NW_006173637.1:0-290 GCF_000334495.1 Tupaia belangeri chinensis | reverse complement strand
TACCTGCTGGCTCCAGGGTTCCTTTTTCTTTTTTTTAATGTTTTATTCTTTTTTGTTTTTCTCTTACAAGTGAGAGGGACAAAGGAAGAGAGAGCCACACACAGGACCCCCAGCAGGGACTTGGCCTCTGCCATCCTCCTCAGCCTCAGCCCGCCATAGGTCCTAGGTCACGTGCATTCCTGGCGCACTGAGGCAGTCCCCAGACTGGAACCTGGAATCTTCTCATGAGGGTCAGCCTCCCAGAGGGCCACATTTTACCAGTGTGCCACCGTCTGGCCCCAGGGTTCACT
>NW_006173636.1:0-290 GCF_000334495.1 Tupaia belangeri chinensis | reverse complement strand
TGGGCCCAGCCCTGACATTCCCATTTTCTATGTTCAACTGCAAACTGGAAATCTTTCTTAAACCTCCTGTCTTCCGTTGTCTTCCTAAAGCACACATCAGATCAGGAACTTTTTTGTGTACACATTTTCATAGATTTTTAGTGAACACAGTACAGTTTAAATTCCTTAGCACAGCTTTCAAAGTCTGTGCTTCCTCTATCCTCATCTCTTAAACATTTTCTCCACCTGTTCTGCTATAGGTACCATGATCACTTCTTTCTATCTCTGTATTATTATTATTATTCTTTTTT
>NW_006173635.1:0-290 GCF_000334495.1 Tupaia belangeri chinensis | reverse complement strand
TAATAAATAGTTTAGGATTGGCTAATTTGAATAACACCAGTGAGTGCTGTAGGGTTGGTCCTAGTTACTTGGTACTCAACCCTGGGGTGATTAAGATAGAAGAACATTGCCACCTGGGTGTTCAAAACAAACAGAAGAGATAGCTTTGGATTCATTGGCTTGTATATCAAAAGCATGTTTGACTGAGTCTTTTGTTATCCCTAAGAATCAGAGGTAGTTTCCCAGGTAAGAACTCTCTCTCCCCAGAAATGTCTTAAGATATCAAAACAACACAACGTATAGAAAAAAAA
>NW_006173634.1:0-290 GCF_000334495.1 Tupaia belangeri chinensis | reverse complement strand
GCCATCTTTTCACCTCAGCTTGGAGCCTCAGGAAGTCCCTCTTCTGAGTACTCAGGAATGAGAACAGAGCAGCAGGTATATTCTGGAGATAAGAATATTTTACCTGCTGGCCTGCAGCTGCCCTGAAGGCTGGCCTGAAGCCATCTGAGAAGCTCCAGGCCACCGCGAATCCCTGTACTCCTCCCCTGAGTCCTGTGCATGGGAGAAGACTCTGTCCTCCCAGGGGAGCTGGGGGGTCTGGAGAGTACTCAAAAACTGGGAACAGAACATGCTGTCAGCAGGACCAACAG
>NW_006173633.1:0-290 GCF_000334495.1 Tupaia belangeri chinensis | reverse complement strand
AGCAAAAATCTCTCTAAAAAATAATAATAATGACATTCTGGCCTCTCAAGGCCCTGACCTCATCTCCCCCAGTGGTCTCGTCTGGCCACCCACCTTGGCCGCACTGATGTAATCACGCCCTTGAGTGGAGCTCCTCGAGAGAGCACCTTACCCTGGCTGCCTCAGGGCTGTTGCTTTCAGTTCTCTACTGACTCGATTCCAATATGGCTTTCATCCCACCACTCCTTTGCAAATGCTTAGGACAAGCTCCCTAGTGACCGCCAAGTTGCCAAAGCCACGGGTCAGTTATC
>NW_006173632.1:0-290 GCF_000334495.1 Tupaia belangeri chinensis | reverse complement strand
TGCATTGGTTATAGAAGTTTGCACTATGTTCTAGTATGAAGAAGAGGATCTGGCATGTCTGGGTATCTTGAAGAGCTAACTAGATCATCATGTGTTAACAATAATCAGAATTATGCCATAACAAGAATGGATGGGAAGGAAAAGGACATGAAATCTTTTCTTCCTGACCTACTAAATCTAAAAGAAATTTGATTGCAGGGGCCGGCAGGTGGTGGGTAGAGTGGTGATTATGGCGCCGGACTCCCACATGGCCTACTGAGGTTAGAGTCCTAGACCTGGTGGCTTGCTTT
>NW_006173631.1:0-290 GCF_000334495.1 Tupaia belangeri chinensis | reverse complement strand
AAGTTCTTACAAAAAAGTCACATTACTTATTGAATTCCCATGGTTTCTACCTTGTGAGTTTTCTGATGGACAATGAGGTTTGACTTACAACTAAAGAACTTTCCACATGCTTTGCATTCATATGGTTTTTCCCCTGTATGAGTTTTCTGATGGCGGATGAGATTCGATTTCCTACTAAAGGCTTTTCCACATTGAGGACATCCATTGGATTTCTCTCCTGTGTGTATTCTCTGATGAACAGTGAGGATTGCTTTCTGGCAGAAAGATTTGCCACATTCATTACAAATATA
>NW_006173630.1:0-290 GCF_000334495.1 Tupaia belangeri chinensis | reverse complement strand
AAAAAAAAGAAAAGTAATGCACACCCCATATTACTAAGAATCTTGAATATGAATTTATATGACTCTTTGTAAAACAAAGTGTACTATATACAGGTGCATTCTATCCATTAGTACATGGATAGATTATATGTAATGGTTACTATTTTACTGACCTATGTACTTGTTTTCAGCTGGAAGATGAAGATCCGGATTTAATTCAAAATTACTCTTCCACAGTTCTGCCCAAGAGTTTTCAACATCTGTAGAGGAAAAACAAACTGATTAAGGTGGCTTGACTCTCATGGCCAACT
>NW_006173629.1:0-290 GCF_000334495.1 Tupaia belangeri chinensis | reverse complement strand
GGGATTACAGTGTGGCCATCTCCCCAGGGGGCATTTTCTCACTTTTCCTTTCACTGTTTCTCTGTTTCATTCCGGAGAGTGCACATGTACTATGGCAAAAACTTTTTAAAAAAGTATCAGAAGATGATTTTGTAAATTTCTATCATGTATACTTCTGAAGTTATTAAAGTTTAAAAATGTAGTTTAGAAAAGTGCATTGACTTCTGGGACACCCCTCACTTTTAACAAGCACCCTGAATGATTATCATCCTCAAGAAATTCTGGGGTCACTGTGCCAACTGCACCCATGA
>NW_006173628.1:0-290 GCF_000334495.1 Tupaia belangeri chinensis | reverse complement strand
TTTTTTTAGTTCTCTTGGTTTCTAGTAGACATACAAAACACTTTTCTGTTTTCTAGTCTGGGAACCTTAGATACTGATTTTTTTTTCTACAAATTATAGTTCAAAGTCATTTTATAAGGTATAACTAAAAATGTAATCTTGCAAAATATTTTATTTTAAATTTCTAAAACTTTCTGTGGTTTAAATGTCCTCCTGCACTAATACATGTGTTGAGATTTAGTTGTGGTGGGATTTAAAGACTGATAGCTTGGTGCAACTATGGTATTAAAAGGTGGGCTCTTGGGACTAGT
>NW_006173627.1:0-290 GCF_000334495.1 Tupaia belangeri chinensis | reverse complement strand
TGGGAGTCAACCCCTGACAGGGACCTTTAACCCTGGTCTCGACTGATCTCTCAACAGGTTGGACTTCAGGGAGCAGCCCTGCCTAACCACCTGCAATCCAGCAGGTCGGACTTCAGGGGGCCTTCTGACTCTTCATCATCTGCAAAGCAGGTTGGACTTCAGAAGGCCCCCCTGATTAGCCACCTGAGATCCAGCAGCCTGGCAGGGGCCCACTGCCAACCCCGTACCTACCGGTTTGTCTTCTAAGAGGGTCCAAAGAACAGGACAGGATAGGACAGGAACACCCAAAG
>NW_006173626.1:0-290 GCF_000334495.1 Tupaia belangeri chinensis | reverse complement strand
ACATAGCCATTATGCCAACGGCTGGTCCCCATTTTAAGTCTTCTTTTATCTACAGACAGTTTTCTCTGTTTTCCTCTGGTGCTTCCCTGAAAGCACTTGCAATCCATTATGGGCCAGAGCTCATGTAAGGGGAATACGCGAGGTACTTTGGTGTCCAGATTTCCGATGGTATCACTTACATAACACACTGTCAGTGGGCTGAGTCAGTCCGTTCAGAACTTTAATGGAGGAACAAGGGAGTTCATGAGACTGGCACCCCTAGATCAAGCAGAATAAGAATTAATTGCATA
>NW_006173625.1:0-290 GCF_000334495.1 Tupaia belangeri chinensis | reverse complement strand
TCAGCCTCCGCGAAGTAGACGGCGCTGGAGAAGAGGATGACGCCGATGAAGAGAAAGAAGATGAGCAGCCCCAGCTCCCGCATGGAGGCCTGCAAGGTCTTGCCCAGGATCTGCAGCCCCTTGGAGTGCCGCGAGAGCTTGAAGATGCGGAACACCCGGACCAGGCGGATCACCCTGAGGATGGCCAGGGACATGGCCTGCTGCCCGTTCTGGCCGCCCCCGCCTGCGCCCCCTGGTTCTTGCTCTGCCAGCTCGGTGCCCAGGGTGATGAAGTAGGGGAAGATGGCCAC
>NW_006173624.1:0-290 GCF_000334495.1 Tupaia belangeri chinensis | reverse complement strand
TTATTTGGTGCAAAAAAAATTTAAATCTGTGAATATATATTTTTATAGTATACATTTTCCATGAACTACTTTTTAAAAACATTTATGTTCTCTCTTTTCCTATGAAATAGAGGCTTCCCCAGCAGGGTTATCATGCTGGACCCACCCTCAGCCTTACCTGCCTGGCCTCCAAGCGCATGTGCTCCCCGAGCACAGAGAGGCTCCAGGATGCGAACTGGGGACGTGCCCGTTTGAGTCCAGGGCATTGCTGCTGCACCGCCGTTTGGTGCTCTGCAAACTTTCGACAATCC
>NW_006173623.1:0-290 GCF_000334495.1 Tupaia belangeri chinensis | reverse complement strand
AAGCGCTTTCAGAACCTGCACCCCACTGCAGCAGCACCATGGCTCCCGGTTTGGGGCCCTCCTGCCACTGTCTTGGGCAGAAAGAGGCCAGCCAGCGGCTCCGAGACCCCCGTCCCTCCTTCCAGCAGGGTGCGGAGAAAAGCCAGGCTGGGGCTGCCCGGCAGCTGTCCTTCCGCCTGGCCTCCGACTGGGTGTCAGATCCCTGTGCCACAGTGTCCCTGAAGCAGAGCTGGCCAGAGTCTGGTGTGGCAGAGTTGCGGAGGATCCCTGAGCTAACCTGGTATGGAGAA
>NW_006173622.1:0-290 GCF_000334495.1 Tupaia belangeri chinensis | reverse complement strand
CCTCAGAGGAAAGGGGGAACATAGAAGTAATGCTATCTCAATTTCAGTAGGAATGAGGAAGAAGAAAAACTTTAGCAAAAGTGTAGCAGTATAAAACAAATAGCTTTGCAACAACACCAGCATCACACAACCTCCATCACCAGTTTTTGAAAAACATTATCTTACTGATTTGAAGGATTTACTTAGTAACACTAATTTGAAGGATTGCAAGGAACATTCAAACACAACCACAATTTAAAGATAAGCATAAACTGGGACCAGCAGGTGGCCGGGTGGTTAAGGTGCTGGAC
>NW_006173621.1:0-290 GCF_000334495.1 Tupaia belangeri chinensis | reverse complement strand
TGCCCAAGTCCCCAAAAAGGACAGCGGAGGAGGAGGGACTGTGGTGTGACCACGTCCTGTGGTGGATGCTTTCTCTTCTTCCTTCCTCTCTTGCACGTGCATGCCAAAATTAAATTAAAATTAATTAATCAATTCATTAATAGTAGTTCAAACTCTTCGGGCTGGCTCTGTGGCCAGGTGTTTAAGGCAGCAGGACCCCATGTGGCTGACTGCACGATAGAGGCCCCCACCTGATGGCCTGAGAAACTCGCTGAACACATGCCCAAAACCCCAAAAGGAAGAAGAGATGG
>NW_006173620.1:0-290 GCF_000334495.1 Tupaia belangeri chinensis | reverse complement strand
TGGATGCCTGGGAAATGACCTCCAGCCTGGCTGTGCCAGACAACATCCACCCAGGGAAGCTCATTGTCCGGAATGAGGTGGACTTACTCCTCTCCTTCATCTGCCCCAGCTGAGTGCTTCTGAGGGTCCTGGCGTGGTGTTGAAGGACAGCCTGGGACCTGGCCATCAGAACTGTGAGGAGGACCACAGCAGTGATGGGACCTTGAACTTCACAATGACTCAGAGAGGATTAATTGCTCCAAGACTGGCCACCTAGGATAAACCATTGTTCATATTTTGGTGAATTTCAA
>NW_006173619.1:0-290 GCF_000334495.1 Tupaia belangeri chinensis | reverse complement strand
GACCTCATCTCCAGGAGCTCAGGGCTCAGATTTATCCACAGAGAAAGCAAGTCCCAGGTGGGCAGGATATTGACCCTCTGATCTTCTCCTCCTGCATTATGCCTGTGGTCAGCTTAGTTTATGTGGAAAAAGAATGAAGGCAGCTGATGAACTGCCTTGAAAATAAGGGAGTTATCCCGGATAATTTACCTCCCATGAGATTACTAGCTGCAACACAGTTTCTTCAAGACAAGGAAGGCCACTCTGTACCCTGATTGCTCTCCCTGGCTTTCTTTTTTTTTTTTTTTTTT
>NW_006173618.1:0-290 GCF_000334495.1 Tupaia belangeri chinensis | reverse complement strand
AGCCCTTGTTTTGTTTCTTAGTTAGAAATAGCGAGAGAGCAGGGTGGAATCCGGAGGTCTGTCTGGTGCGCGGGACCAGAGGTCCCCAGTTGACTCTCTCCTGTGGGCAGTCTCAGGGCGCCGGCTCTGCGACCCGCAGAGGTGCCCCCCCACCCCAGGCAGGGATCGCTAGTAGGTGTGCAGGTGGCGGCCACTGAAGCCACAATACCGGTCTATAGGGGCGGGGAGCCTCCGCGGAGTTTGTCCTTATCAAGCCTCAGGGACCAAACATCCCAGGGACCAGGGTCAGT
>NW_006173617.1:0-290 GCF_000334495.1 Tupaia belangeri chinensis | reverse complement strand
AAAAAAAAAACACTGAAAAAAGGTAATATTTATGAGGGAAATCCCAAAGAATTTTTAGTATTTACTCCTCCAGATTGCTGGTTGTAATTGTTTTGGAGAATCTGACAAAAACAGTGTATTCTCTTTCTAGATGTGTGTGTAAGCCATGTTTCAGTTTTTTATTACTGAATAACCAACCACCTCAAAACTTAGTGACTTAAACAACAGTTATTTGTTATTTATTATGATTCCAAATGGTGTCATCTACCTCACTCATGCAGCTGCATTCGTTTGGGAGTCGGTGAAGGCCA
>NW_006173616.1:0-290 GCF_000334495.1 Tupaia belangeri chinensis | reverse complement strand
AATGACTAAATAAATAATTATTTTTTAAAAAAACCTATAGCTTATATTCAAAAAGAATAAAATCTGAGGGTCTTTACCTGGCCTATCTACAAAACCCCATGTGATCTGGCTTTGACCTACCTCTCCAATTATTACCTATGCAATGTTTCCTCTCATTCACTCGATTCCAGCTGCACTGGCTTTATTTCTATGTATCCAATGTCAGGTATTTCCCATCTCATTTTTCTTTTTTTTGTACTTTTATTCTTCTGCTCTTTTGTTCCCTCTGCTCTTCCTTCTGCAATTTGATT
>NW_006173615.1:0-290 GCF_000334495.1 Tupaia belangeri chinensis | reverse complement strand
GCCGCCAGGTCCAGTACTTGAACCATGGTCGACGATGTAGGAGTCCAGTGATATCACCATTACCCTCTGCTGGTCTCAAACTCTTGAATGACTGAATAAATTAAACCATTACCTTGCTTTACTCTTTGTAAAGCTAACTCATGCTGTTAATGGACATCTAGGGTGAGTTGGTTGCTTAAGGTCTGTTGACTTCTTGATGGAAATAGAGTTGAACCTGGGTCTGTTTCCTCTAAAACCAGTGTGTTGTCGGAAATGTCACGTTGTGTTTTTCTATGCAAAAATGCATCATG
>NW_006173614.1:0-290 GCF_000334495.1 Tupaia belangeri chinensis | reverse complement strand
AAAAAAAAAACTGTCATTTTTAATAATCTATGTTAACATCCCTTATCTGTCTCTTGCTTACGAGACATAAGGGGAACACTCAGACAGTATCTTGTCATGCTGTGAGTGATTTCCCCACACCCCACTAGTCTTCCTGCTGGCCAGGGTCCGCAGATGCACACATCATGTTCAAATGGACCAGATCAGATCCACGCCCTTCTCACATAGCACCAGTATTTCTCAGTGATGTTGCCTATTTTTCAAATTTTAATCAAAATAAGTGCAAACTGGGGCCTGATGGTGGTGCTGCA
>NW_006173613.1:0-290 GCF_000334495.1 Tupaia belangeri chinensis | reverse complement strand
TTTGAAATCCATGTATAATTTTTTCATCATACACATTTTCCATCAATTTTTTGAAGGCACTCGTGTGCGTGTGTGTGGTGTGAAATGTTTAGTGTTCGTCTTTTTGAAGGGTACACAGTAGAGAAATCATTTATACTGATCGTCTAGCTCAGGGTGATTTTAACGGGTAATCAACATCGTAGGTTTTAGTTTATTATTATTACTTTGTAATGCCAGAGGGCATCCGTGCATGTTCAGGAGAGGAGCGGGAGAGGGAGCGCCCCCATGGGACGTGGTCACCTCATCCATCT
>NW_006173612.1:0-290 GCF_000334495.1 Tupaia belangeri chinensis | reverse complement strand
AGGACCTCAGATGGTCAGCCTTACAGACGGTAGCATTCAGAGCAAGGAAGTAGGGATGGCCTGTGCTCTCTCAATGCCACATGGAAACATGCTGCCCAGTGTGGTGCACACAGTGCTACAGAGTCTGGAAGTGCTGGAGGTCACCTGGAGAGTCAGGGTTCAATACTCAGGTTGACCAGTACCTTCCAGACATGCAAGCATGGGCCCAGGATCCTGGCTGACTGGGAGGCTGGGGTAGTGGGTGAATCATGGCAAATTAATGGGATTTGGGGCACACATGCACACATGCC
>NW_006173611.1:0-290 GCF_000334495.1 Tupaia belangeri chinensis | reverse complement strand
AGTTCTTCCAGCAGGGCGACCGCGAGCGCGAGCGCGGCATGGAGATCAGCCCCATGTGTGACAAGCACACAGCCTCCGTGGAGAAGTCTCAGGTACAGGCTCTGGGCAGTGGTGTAAGGGGCCGGGGCAGACCTGCCCAATCCATGTTGGGCTAGAGCCCTGAGATCCAGACCTGCCTCTCCACAATGTCAGTTTTTTCTGTTTGGTTTCCCTTATCTTTTCTTCTTTTTCTAAACAATTATTTATTTGGAGCAGACAAATGGCATGGAGGTTAAGGCACTGGACTCCCA
>NW_006173610.1:0-290 GCF_000334495.1 Tupaia belangeri chinensis | reverse complement strand
GAGCATCTCGATCAGCTTTAAAGCACAGAGGTATTCTCTCTTTCCTCCTCCCAGTAGGAAATTAGGAAAAGGAGAGCAACTACATTGGGAGGACTGGAAAATCCTTTCCCTGCAGACTAATCGCTGCGCCAGGTACCCTACAATAGGTATATGAGGCCAAAGAAATGAACAATAATGGAACTAAAGGTATGCATTTTATGCAGTTCTTAACTGAATTGATATACAGTTAGCAAGACCCCACTCCACAGTTCAGCTCATTGCAGGCCCAGAATCCTGATAGGATGGAGAAA
>NW_006173609.1:0-290 GCF_000334495.1 Tupaia belangeri chinensis | reverse complement strand
CTGTCTCCCTCCAGCAAGCACACACATCCTAAGACAAAAACCTAAAAACAAAACAAACTTGGTCTCTGAAAACTGTCTGAACATTTTTTAACTTCATTTCACTACTACTTAAAAGTACTTTCAACTAGAGATTTCATTGAGGGCAATGAAATCTTTATTGGTACTACGAGCATATTTTTAGGCAGATAAATGCATTGGACTATGATTTTATATTATAAGTTCTTTCATTCTTGTTTCATTTTCTGAAAGTTAATGGAGATGAACTGCATTGGAGCCACTAGGTGAAAGAC
>NW_006173608.1:0-290 GCF_000334495.1 Tupaia belangeri chinensis | reverse complement strand
CTATATCTAATCACCTTTGATAGAAATGTTTTGGTCCCAACCGTTGGTATCTAGTCATCCTCACCTACCTTCAGTGGAAATACTGTTAGGCTGATTCAAATAGAATTCTTCTTATGCTTGACATCTAAGTAATTTTCTGTCCAATGACCACTGCCATCCCCACTTACTCCATGGCTATAAATCTTCCCTGTTACTGGTCTATTAGATACCATTTCTATACTGGACCTCTCTTCTCCTATTACAATTGTCCTGAATAAAATTTGTCTTTACCACTTTACTTTCTGACCAGC
>NW_006173607.1:0-290 GCF_000334495.1 Tupaia belangeri chinensis | reverse complement strand
GTGTGTACAAAAGAGCAGCGGAAAAAATAACTTATATTGTTTCTCAACATTTCAAAGTGTTCCTAAGAATTCATAGGAAAACTCAAATCCATATTCTGAGGGTCTGGTGAGGGCATTCTGGGTAACAATAGTAATCTGTAAACTTCTCAAGAGGAAGGAAATGCCAGAAGAATAGTAAGAAAAGCAATATCCGGGAGACAGTGCAAAAACAAGCAGAAGATTTGGGCAGGAAGAAGGGACACCAGATGGAGGTGCAGCAGAAACACGTGATGCTCTGTGAGGCTGACCCA
>NW_006173606.1:0-290 GCF_000334495.1 Tupaia belangeri chinensis | reverse complement strand
AGTGTCCCAGTTTAGGTAGTCATTTGTCACCACGCCCTCCCTTTATTCTTGCACCAGCATCCTTGCTGGTCCCCCCTCCCCTCTTTGATGAGGTAAATATTCCCACCAGCCCAAAGTTCTGATGGTGGCTCTCCCCTGGGCCACGCTGCCTCCCATAGCTTCCAATCAATCACCTAGATGAGAAATTCCAAGGTCCTGCTTTCTGAATCTGGCTTTGAAGACCCCTGGTGACTTGGCCCTGACCTCTCTGTGCATTCAACAACACCACAGGCTCTAGTTCAGTGTTTCTC
>NW_006173605.1:0-290 GCF_000334495.1 Tupaia belangeri chinensis | reverse complement strand
AAGAACCTGGATGTATTGGACTTGTAGGGTTAAGCCTGCCCTGAGTCTATAATATGTGAGCTGAAGCCTCCTTGTTGTTTGAAGTGAGCCTGCACCTTTTGCTTTGTCTGTTCAGCAAATAACTTCTAACGTGGGTATCTCCCAACCTTATGAGGAAGAGACCACTTTCTACCAGAAAATGGAAATGGGAGATACTCCATCTTGTCATTCACCCTCAAAACTAAGACATGACATGATCTAGGCTCTGCCAAACAGATGCATTCCTAGCAATTATTTATTTATTTGGAGAG
>NW_006173604.1:0-290 GCF_000334495.1 Tupaia belangeri chinensis | reverse complement strand
GCTGGATCCCACATGGCCAACTGCACATTTTATGTTCTGGACCAGGCAGGACTGGGTGCATGTGTGTGTGTGTGTATGCTCAGAATTCTAAAAGGGGGGAGAAACAGAGATGGGATTGTAACATGACCATCTTCCATGTGGGTGGTTACTCACTCTCTTCTCCTTGTCTTTTTCGGTCCCTCTCCAGCAAGTATGTGCACCTTATAGCAAATTAAACAAAAAGAAAAAGAAAAAGAAAGTTGTCCATCTTATTATAGTTTTATTACAGAGAGGGGCATTAAAGCATTGCA
>NW_006173603.1:0-290 GCF_000334495.1 Tupaia belangeri chinensis | reverse complement strand
GGCCTTCTACCCTGTCGGCGGGACGGGCACGCGTCTGTTACTGGGCCTGGGGTGAAGGATGACCCTGCTATCTGGCAGGGGTGGGATTTGAACCTGGAGCCGCCTGCTCTCTGAGAAGTACAGTGCCTCCAGTGGTGGATTTAGGTGTTTCTTCTTGATTTTTGGCGTTGGAAGAGAAATAGCTTCTCCCACTTTAGGAATTGGGGCGTGGGGTTCCCAGGGACCCAGGGCAGCTCTGGGCAGGGAGTTCTGGGCTCTGGCTCAAGAAGGCTGCAGGTGGGTGAGGGGGG
>NW_006173602.1:0-290 GCF_000334495.1 Tupaia belangeri chinensis | reverse complement strand
GATATGTCAGGAAAGGGTGTCCAGGTGGGGCCCAACATCCTTAGGTCCACACTGCGGACAACCGCACTCTGTTCTGAGACCACCTGGGACTCAGGCGTCTCCCTCTGGAGGGGTAACCAGCTACATGGTGGGGCACAGCCCCTCTCGTCATGGACTGGGGATGTAGCCAGGGGATCTCCCTCAATGCAGCTTGCCTGCTATAGACAAGGAAATAGTGAGCTTTTATGGTTGGTGTGACACATCCCATCAGAGAAAAGCCGTGGATACTGTGCGTGCAAATGTGACCAGAG
>NW_006173601.1:0-290 GCF_000334495.1 Tupaia belangeri chinensis | reverse complement strand
AATGCTCATGTTTCTTAGCTCCTCCAGATCCTGGCTGCTCCAGATCCTGTGGCCACTCCTGATCCTGTGCCATGCCAGCAGTGAGCAGCTGCTTGCAGACCACTTGGATGATGAACGTGCCCAAAAGGACTCCCACCACCATCAGCTCTAAGCTCTGCAAGATGCCACAGGGGCACCCATGGCCACATGGAGCAGATAGAATACACAGGATGAGCAGGACTGGGGCAGGAAGTGGAAGCTGTACCTAGAGCAGGAGGAGGAG
Organism: Tupaia belangeri chinensis; assembly: GCF_000334495.1. Taxonomy (NCBI): domain Eukaryota; kingdom Metazoa; phylum Chordata; class Mammalia; order Scandentia; family Tupaiidae; genus Tupaia; species Tupaia belangeri. Next base: position 28 of record NW_006173601.1, on the reverse strand, counting down.
CTTCAGGGAGAGTTGAGCAGGGTCAGGG
>NW_006173600.1:0-290 GCF_000334495.1 Tupaia belangeri chinensis | reverse complement strand
CCAGGAGTTTAAAGGTAGGCAGAAGAGCGAACATGTGCTTGAGATAGGAAGTGGCATTCCAGTCAGGAAGAATCAATTTTGACACTGTCACTATTCACTGGGTCTCTTTGGGGTGTCATTGCCTACACTCACTAAGATGCCAGAGTTCAAGCTCCCAAATCTCCATTTGTTCAACACTAGCTCATTACACAATTTTCTCTAGCCCAGACCATTACCAAAGCCTTCTAAACAGGTTTTCCTGTTCTCTGGAACCTCTCCAAGGCAGAACCAAGAATTTAAGAGCTTCTATA
>NW_006173599.1:0-290 GCF_000334495.1 Tupaia belangeri chinensis | reverse complement strand
TAATTGTTATATCTATTGATGGGTCCCATCTAAGCCAATAATAGAATATCAGAGCAAATTCTTTTCTACCGTACTTTGAGGAAGAGGATCAAAGAGGATCACAAAACAGGAGTGGGTACATACTCCAAGGTCAGTCACCATCAACACCTGAGTTCCTTTTCCTTCTACTACCTCTTGACCCTATTTTGGAAGAAATGACTCTGTGATTATTGTGTTTTTCTTTAACAAGATCTAATTCATTCTTTTTTAGTGGCTGCATAACAGTCTATAGATATGGGACCATCAGATGG
>NW_006173598.1:0-290 GCF_000334495.1 Tupaia belangeri chinensis | reverse complement strand
AGAAATGTATCCCCTTTTCACAATAGTTTAACATCATTATTTTTGGTCTTATTTCATTGGCTAGAACCTTCACTGTGATATTGGGTATCCCTGGCTTTTCTCTGAAATAAGATTGCCTTTCTTGTTTCTCCATTTAGTATTATAAATACTATTAAGTTCTGGTAAATATTCCTATCAAAATACAGAATTTCACTTTCATTTCTAATTTATTAAGAGTTATACGGGTTAGGGCCAGTGGATGACAAAGTAGTGACAACATAGCACTCCCACATGGCTGACCACAGTTCAAG
>NW_006173597.1:0-290 GCF_000334495.1 Tupaia belangeri chinensis | reverse complement strand
GTGTCTGGGGAAGTGGTTAGCAAGAGAATAGACTGTAATCGGTTAACCATAGACATCTCAAAGACACTGTGCCAGGGCAGGCTGAGGAAAGACCCAGTTAAAGGAAAAATGGCCTGTTAATGATTGTGGGCGTGACTCCCCCCAAGTCCATTTGAAATGATTTTGAAAAAATAGGAAAAAAAAAGTCAGACTTTTTGTCCTAAATATAAACCGCATTAATTATTATTTTGCAGAGTTGGCTCTTTCCATGGTCCTCACCAAACGGCAATCGCCCAGACCCTCCCCACCCC
>NW_006173596.1:0-290 GCF_000334495.1 Tupaia belangeri chinensis | reverse complement strand
TCTCTGGTTCCCAGTGCTCCAGGAAGTTTGCAGTTTCAAGTCCTAGTCACTGTTTCCATTTCTGTTTCATCTGTTACCCACACATTTATTTTGCTGTTTATTAGTTTATTTTTGTTCTAGTTTCACTTTTGGTTTTCTTGCTAATGTTTAATAAGCTATTACACAGTTGAATTAAAGAGAATTTTCAAAGTTCTTATTCGCTGCATCATTTTGAAAAATAATTTAAATTTTTAAAAGTCATGTTCTGATGAGACAGGTTAAAATTTGGATATTGCTTTAAAAAAAAAAAA
>NW_006173595.1:0-290 GCF_000334495.1 Tupaia belangeri chinensis | reverse complement strand
ACAAGGCCCGGGGACAAGAGATCATGAGAGATGACAGGGATGGGGGTGCAGGGGTGCTGCAGAGCCAGCATATCCCCCTCAGCAGTGTCACGGTGGGGCTGCAATATGGAAAGTCAGGGAAGTGTCTCAATGTCATGGCTGGCAAGTGCAGGACTCCAGGCTAGGCCAGCGATCCGGAGAGAGCTGGGCTAACGTTCCCATTGTAATCATTCAATGAGGGAACATGACCAAGTACTTACAAATGTTTCAAAATGTGGATTTCAACTGAGTTCAAAACGTACAGTGCTTCG
>NW_006173594.1:0-290 GCF_000334495.1 Tupaia belangeri chinensis | reverse complement strand
TTTTTTTTTTTTTTTTTTGGTAGAAGTTAGGTTATACATACATATGTTAAAGTAAATATATGTGAATGTATATGCAGTTATACACACAACAAATAAAAGGCTTACTTTTAATAACTTCTTGCCAAAATATTTTTTAATTTAAATAAAAGATAACAAAATCAGCCACTTCCTAATTTTATCATCTAAGGAAGACAAGTGTCGATTCCAGAGACTACACGGGAAGGAGAGATACAAGAGGATGGGTAGAAGGCACTCAGGAAAGAAATACTTAATGGACTTAAGAATGAAAA
>NW_006173593.1:0-290 GCF_000334495.1 Tupaia belangeri chinensis | reverse complement strand
AAAAAATACAATTCTAAAGTGTCCTACCCCTTAAATATGTAGCAATATATAAGCAAGGATATGTGTCTTCTAGAGGCTGTGGTGTTCGCCTTTCCAGAATTTAGAGGCTGCCCACATTTGTCCTTGTGATTCCCATCCTTCTATTATCATGACCTCTTGCTTCATTGTCACATGTCCTCTCCTACCACTGAGTGTCCTGCCTGTTTCTCATTAGGACCACTGTGACATGTTGGGTCCACAGTGATACTAGACCAAGACCTTAAAGCCACCATCTTCAATGTGCTCATAGA
>NW_006173592.1:0-290 GCF_000334495.1 Tupaia belangeri chinensis | reverse complement strand
ATCTATTCAGTCTCTCTCTCTTTAATTTCTAACATTTTCTAAAACTTCTCTTATTCAAAGCTTTTAGTGCAAACAAAAGTACATTGCTGCCTTTAAAATTGAATTTTATTTATTTATTTTAAGAGTGAGAGAGAGTTACCCTCAATAGGGCCTTGCTGTACTGCGATGCTTACCCCAGCCTGCCAGTCAGCCAGATCTCAGGCACGCAGTGCTCCTAATGTGTTCTGGGTAACCCGACCTGCATTCAGGCCTTCCTTCCGTGTGACCCTGGCATCATGCGACAGTGCCCT
>NW_006173591.1:0-290 GCF_000334495.1 Tupaia belangeri chinensis | reverse complement strand
GTGTGTGTGTGTGTGTGTATTTTTAAAATTTTTGTCATTGGGCATGTGTACTCACTGGAAAGAGACAGAAAGGGAGAATGAGAAATCACCCCCTTTGTGGATGGCCATGTCACGATATCTTGTATTACTTTCTCCTCTTGAGATTTTGGGCGTGTGCACACAAATGTGTGGCATGATTTCTAAGCCTTTGTTCCAAGGCTTGAACTACAGAGTTACCTATGTGGGATCCAACACATACACCATGTCGTCTGCTGCCCCATAGTAAAGTTATGTTAAATGACAAAGCTTTC
>NW_006173590.1:0-290 GCF_000334495.1 Tupaia belangeri chinensis | reverse complement strand
TTTGAGAGAAAATTAAATTCATACATTAAAACACTTGGCTGGTTTCATCAAAAATTATTTTATTCTCTTTTCTGTTCATAGCCATCAGCTTTTGAAAGATAACGTTTGAATTTTTCTTGGGTAATATTTTATTATCATTTAAATAGGTTTTTTTGCAACAGTTTAATTTTAAAATGGTAGGTCATCTGTCTTAATTTGTTCCTAAAGCCTGATAAATACATTGGGAATAATGTGTTTGAAATGTGAAAAGCTGGAGCCAGCAGGTAGCATGGTAGTTAGGGGCACTGGAC
>NW_006173589.1:0-290 GCF_000334495.1 Tupaia belangeri chinensis | reverse complement strand
CCCTGAGGGGCTCCAGGGGCTCCTCGGGCAGGTCTCACCGGGTCCTTCCAGAGTGGTGGGCGGCAAAGGAAGGGGCGGACAGCGAAGGCTGGGTCCTTCCCGCCCACACCCCCTGGGTGGGCCGCCCTCCGATGATCCGCAAAAGCGCCAGCGGAAGTGGGGGGCCCTCTGGGCCACACAGCTGACGGCACAGCGCTGGGAGCCAGGGCCGGGCTGCAGGGCCAGCTGGAAACCCAGACCAGGATGGTTTCGTATCAGAGAACTTTCCAGACATTTCCAGGCGCCAGCAG
>NW_006173588.1:0-290 GCF_000334495.1 Tupaia belangeri chinensis | reverse complement strand
ATGAGTGGGCCGCACACCCGCTCGGCTGGCTGTGGAGGCGGTGTCTGACCTGTGGACACTGCTCAGTGAAGCCCACCACACCATGGGCAGTGTCCCCTGTGCTTACAGGTGCTAAGACATGCCCCTAGGACCAGGCCCAGCATGTCCCAAGAAGTCTGCAGATCTTTCCGATCTGGGGTTGCAAAGCCCATAGGACTGTTTTTGGGGTTTTAATTTTTACTGCTATAGAGCTGAACAATGTAAGATTTTAAAAGAAGGTTGGGTGGCCAATTAATGGTCTGGTGGTTAAG
>NW_006173587.1:0-290 GCF_000334495.1 Tupaia belangeri chinensis | reverse complement strand
TCATGCAGTCTTCTCCATCATTCTGAGAGGTCCCACCTGCTTCTTTCTTCTTCTTCTTGTGACACATTATGCCTTTAAGGAGAATTGTACAGAACTCAGTCTGGGTTGCCTTTCCCTTTGATTTTTCCCTCCTCTAGGTCCCCATTGCTGATAAAATTTGCCACAACCCTTCAGTAACAGTGGGGGCCATCACTTCATTTCTCCCCCAGTACATCGCTACTTGGGTCCTGGTCATGGGGAAGCAGCTCTATTTTCCACATAGTGTTCAGATGCCCAGCCTTGGAGTCCCT
>NW_006173586.1:0-290 GCF_000334495.1 Tupaia belangeri chinensis | reverse complement strand
GTTAGCCTGAACTTCAAGTCCCGGACCGGCGAATAGTAACCCCTGGCCGCGAGTGTGTGGGTATGTGTGTGTCTGCACGCCCAAAATCCTGAATAGAGGGAGAAAAATAGGAAAAGGGCTGTCAGTATGACCATTCCCGTGCGGATGGTGCTTTCTCACTTCTCTCCACTCCTGAAGAGCACTGGCGCCCTGTGGCAAATTTTAAAAATGAAGTGTTTGCACTTGGTCCTGGAGCCACGCGGGTGACTGTCGTGGGCTCAAAATTTGGGGAGGGAGTAGAGTTACCGTAA
>NW_006173585.1:0-289 GCF_000334495.1 Tupaia belangeri chinensis | reverse complement strand
AGAGCTCTGGAAGACAGGGTGCAGAATTACGATCTGGATTTGAGCTAGAACACAGGACATGGCACTCGGGGGAAGAGCTACCAGCGTGCTGACCTCCAGCCTGCTGAGGACAGTCATGGCCTCCATCTGTCTCGGTAAGGGAGACCACAAACACAGGACTCAGGAACCAGCAGCTCTGAGAGTTGTCAGAGAGGAGATCACTGTAGTCTAAGAGGTCCTGGTGGGGAGGCCTCCTGGGCAATGAAAGCAGGTGGCTGAGTCTAAGCCACATCATCCCTTATGTCCCCTT
>NW_006173584.1:0-289 GCF_000334495.1 Tupaia belangeri chinensis | reverse complement strand
GTACACACATGCCCATGATTGGGCTGGCTGAAGCTGGGGATGGGTCACAGCATGAAGACTCTGTTGGGAATGCCTGTCTCTGTCAGTCTCTCTCTCTTATGGAAGAAATATACAAATAAAAAAGAAAAGAAAAGAAAACAGACTTGGAGAAACCTGAGATCTTTTGCCATCAGGTTGTATATGTTTAGTTTTTTGAAGTTTTGTGGATTATTTCAATGAATTCCTCCAAGAGTCCTGGAAGAGAAATACTGTTGGTATTCCCGTTTAACATGCAGATGAGGAGACTGAG
>NW_006173583.1:0-289 GCF_000334495.1 Tupaia belangeri chinensis | reverse complement strand
GAGGTCACATGCACCACTGCATCTCAGCGCGGCACATCTGCAAGAAAGCAGAGTGACCTGCTAGTCCCCATCTCCCACTGATGGACAGTTTGCTCCACAGGGCATCCATTGGCCTGCATTTCCAGGCTTTGTAAGCCTGGAGACCGAGCAGTCCCTCAGTATCTGACACCTCAACAGTAACAGGGAAGCCCTAGAACCAGAGGTAAGAGGCATGCAGTGTGGGTGTGAGGCTGGCAGCATTCCCAGTTTGTGCCATGTGGATTTGGATAGAGCTTGCAGAAGGGTGGTC
>NW_006173582.1:0-289 GCF_000334495.1 Tupaia belangeri chinensis | reverse complement strand
GTACAGGGACTCAACACTCGCTCCCAGCAATGAGCTCCATTTTCCATTCTGACCAAGGGACAGGCCTACAGGGTGCAGACGTACCTGTATGTATCCCATGTTCCATCTCCTGTATGAAGTCATCTGCACAGGCAGCCCGCACGGCGGCCATCACCTCATCATCCTCACAGTGCTTCAGCCCATACGCAATGTTGTCCCTCACAGAACCCGAGAACAGCACCGGCTCCTGCCCAACCAGGGCCACCTGCACAGAGGGGACGGGAGCAGGGACTGGGGAAACCCCCCCCCC
>NW_006173581.1:0-289 GCF_000334495.1 Tupaia belangeri chinensis | reverse complement strand
GGGACTGGATGCGGCCTGCCGCCCCTGGCTCCGTGCACGGCTCCTCATGGGCAAGCGCGTTTAACAATGCCCGCCTTGTGAAATGGCGAGAGGTAAATGAGTCACACGGAAGCGCCCAGAGGTGTCCGCACACGAGAGAAGGCGTCGGCTTCCAGCAGCTCGTACTTGTGGGCAGAAACCTAAGCGCTCCACCAACTGCACTATGCAAAGCAAAACGCATGAACCTTAAAATACTTGCATGGGGCCAGCAGATGGCGCACTGGCTATGTCACTGGACTGCCATGTAGTC
>NW_006173580.1:0-289 GCF_000334495.1 Tupaia belangeri chinensis | reverse complement strand
CTTCAGAGAGAGTGTCGCTCACCTTCCACCAACTCCCACTTTAAGATCCCAAATGGGGGTTAAGGCCTCAATGGTCTCATTTTCCCCCTTGGTCTCTCCATGCCATTGTGTTCTCCAGGTCTGAGTGATGGAACAGAGCCAGCCTCAGTAGATTAGAGTGAGAGAGCTGCTGAGAAATTGTGGTTCACCTCCCCCCTGGCTGTGACTTATACCTGGTGTAATTTGGGGTTGTGTATTTTACTGCACACACATGGTGCACTGTAGGTCTTCCTTTAGTTACATCCTCCAG
>NW_006173579.1:0-289 GCF_000334495.1 Tupaia belangeri chinensis | reverse complement strand
AGGGATTGCAGCATGGCCATCAACCCTAGGGCCATAGAACCAACGCTGGAGAAGCTGGTGGCAAGACTGGGTTAACTCACGCAAGCTCTCCTGCTCACGACCTTCCCAGAACACGATTCGACGTCTCCCCAAATCCCCAGGACCCCAAAACGTAGCTGTATTTAGAGATGAGGTCTTTGAACAGGTGAGTATAATTGGAGCATTATGATGGGCATAATAAAATGATGGACATCTTCACAAAGAGAAGATGCAGAGACAGTCAGAGGGACAGCCCTGGGAAGACACAGGA
>NW_006173578.1:0-289 GCF_000334495.1 Tupaia belangeri chinensis | reverse complement strand
AGTCCTGGAAATACTGATTCAGCTCACTCTTAGAATCTGGAATTTGCCTAACTGATTCCAGCATAGATATCTCTACCTAAGAGTTGGTATTTTGAAAAGTCAGTATTTGAAGTACCTTTTTCCACGAGGCTATCAGACTGTCCTACTCTGTTGAATATACAAACTGTAGCCTGCAGCTTAGAGTAGAGGCTTCAGCTGGCATTAGAGTAAAACAAAAACTATTTTAGATAGTACTATTTTATTACTGAAAATTATCCATTGTGAAACAATTGATGAGAATTTATTACAA
>NW_006173577.1:0-289 GCF_000334495.1 Tupaia belangeri chinensis | reverse complement strand
TTCAGTGTAAAAGTAACACCTACATCAAAGATAGTGAAAATTCAGTGTCAATACCTGAATAGTTAGAAGAGTGATTAGTACATACATTGTAGGTGTTTTTTAAATATAAATTTTTGTTACATGGCTAAGTTAGGTGAGAAACACTCAAGAATCTAAACCTATGACCTCGAACTATAGAACTACTACTGTAAAACACTGGGGAACTCTCAGAGATATTGGAGTAGGCAGAGTTCTTAATAAAGATTGCCAAAGCACAGTCAATAATCTCAAAAAATAGACAAGTGGGATT
>NW_006173576.1:0-289 GCF_000334495.1 Tupaia belangeri chinensis | reverse complement strand
TGGCTGCCTTAATCAGCAGGCCATGGAGCTGACCTTGGGTTGTCCTTCTTAGGCAGGGAGGTGAGAGAGGAGCCGAGCTTCAGGTGGAAAAGGGGGTCTGATAAGGATGTTGGGAGCGGTCCTCTCTCCCGACCATGTCTCCTGGGTGCTCAGAGGGGCCTGAGCTTTGGGCAGGAAGCGGCTCTCATAGGGGTCCTCTGTGCCCCAGTGTCCCCTTTCCCCGGAGGTCCCTCTTCTCTCAGCCTATCTGAGCCTGTGTCTTCCCACACCTGATTCAGTGCCCAGAGCC
>NW_006173575.1:0-289 GCF_000334495.1 Tupaia belangeri chinensis | reverse complement strand
GGCACAGCAGCTCCCAGCCCCAGCTATCCCAGTGTCAGAACTGAGAGGAGCTATCGGTGCAGGAAGCTCTAGACCCTCCATTGTGGCCTTCTTCCTGCTTCGCGGGGGTTGGAGGAGGCCTCTTGGTGGGTACTCAGCTTGTCAGGTGCAGCCGTGCTGGAGACTGGGCCCGGGAGGGTGGCAGGGAAGTGGCTGAAAGGAGTTTGTCTGCAAAGCCAGACAAGACTCGCAGGAGAGGGGAGGTACTGGGTGGCCTCTTGGGTGTCCAGGCCTCATCCAGGTCCTAGAA
>NW_006173574.1:0-289 GCF_000334495.1 Tupaia belangeri chinensis | reverse complement strand
TTCATTGGCCTGTCATCTCTTTTTTTTTTTTAAATCTACTTGCATTGGCTAGCCTCTTCCTACTAAAGCAAGGATCTGACATGCCTTTTTTTTAAGTCATTTAAATGCCACTTAGACAGTGTTGGCACATAGTGGATCCTCAAAAATATTAACTGAATGCACAAATGATAGAAGGCTTTATTTACTAATGAATGTATTTATATATAATATATTGATATTCTGTATGAAAATGGGGAAATCAGTAAACTAATCCATCTATCATCTTCCCAGTTCTATCCCTCACATCCTA
>NW_006173573.1:0-289 GCF_000334495.1 Tupaia belangeri chinensis | reverse complement strand
ACCTATAGCCCACAAATTCATCTTTATACCTAGCTTTCTCTGAAGAAAGATCTAAGGTGGATGTTTTCACTCCCCTCTTTACAGAGCATACCCTTTGTGTGGTCTGGCAGATTTTCTATATGAGCTGCTGAGGTAACATAATGAACCAGGGTCTAATATGGAAAAGTAAAGAGAAATTATACCACTTTAATGAAATAAGTTAAAACATGGAGAACAATCAAGAATTCTGTCTTGGTCAGCCTTTGTTGAGACCCTCTTTTGACCTGCTCAAGGAAACCAAAAAGGAACA
>NW_006173572.1:0-289 GCF_000334495.1 Tupaia belangeri chinensis | reverse complement strand
TTCTTACAAACAATATTGCAGAGTGCATACAGTTTTACAAGATACAAATCTATCTGTGAGATAAATTCTCAGAAGTAGGATTTCTGAGATAGATATAAATACATAGAAATTTTGGTTAATATGACCAATTTTCCTCCATTTTACATTTTCATGATTATTACACATTGCATTAATTATATTAATAAAAAACACACTATATTTCATAAACAGTAACAACTTCCATATGCTAATTAAAAACTATAATTAAAAAACTACACTGAGGGTCCAGTAGTTAGCGTAATGGCTATGT
>NW_006173571.1:0-289 GCF_000334495.1 Tupaia belangeri chinensis | reverse complement strand
GTTCATCTCTCTCCCGCACACATGCAAATAAGAAACACAGCCCGTGACCTCCCGCCATTCTTCCCTTTGTGTCTACGGTTGGAAGTGCATTCACGGCAGAGGAGGGGGATGCCTGAGCCGTCGTCCTCTCCGAGTTCCCACGTCACAGCAAGCTGCTCTGGACCTCAGGTTGTGCTCAGAAGCTGGCGCCCACGAGGAAGTATGACACCAGCCAGCATGCTCCTTCTCTGGCTGTGTGGTCTGGGTGGCACGGGGCTCTGCACGCAAGTCTGACTTTCTATCTCTGAGG
>NW_006173570.1:0-289 GCF_000334495.1 Tupaia belangeri chinensis | reverse complement strand
CCAGGTCCTGCTCTAGCACTTAGTCCAGTTAAAAGCTTATGATGGGAATGATGAAGAAGACACATCTGTTCCTCTCAAGGTTATTATTCTGTGGGAAAAACAAACACATAGACAATTACAGCCCAGATATGCATCCTGGCTGGAAAAGCTCAAGGTACTATGGGGACAGCAAGGAGGGAAAGATAAGCCACATAAAGTGGGGAAGGGAAAGTAGAAGAAAAATGAGCCAAAGAGCAGGAGGTGAAGTGTGATGTATAGATAAGTGCAGGGGCCGGCAGGTGGCATGGTG
>NW_006173569.1:0-289 GCF_000334495.1 Tupaia belangeri chinensis | reverse complement strand
GAAGCAGCAGGACCTTAGGGCCAGAATGTTCCCAGTCGCCTCTGTCCTCCACAGCAAGGGAGGGCAGTGAGTGGGTGGGGAGCAGTCTGGAAGACCATTCAGCTGCGACCTTCCCATGCATCCCTGAGTGGCTGCTCTGGAAGTAGCCTTGAGTGCAGGATGCGGGCCAGCTCGTCAGAATGAATGACACTCAGCCCCAGCTGGAAAAAAGCGCCCCCTCACCAGGGACTTGTCCCACCCCTTCCTGCACCTATTCGAGGTCCCAAAGTGAGGATTAGGATGGCAGGAT
>NW_006173568.1:0-289 GCF_000334495.1 Tupaia belangeri chinensis | reverse complement strand
TTCTCCCTCTTACACAAGAGGGAACCAAGGTCCGTGTCTGGCAAGTTGCTTCCCCAAGGCCTCCAGTTGTAGAAACGGAGCCAGGATGCAAACCCGGGCATGGCTGGCTTGGGCCTGGAGCCAGCCACTGCTCCACCCTGCTCCAGCCCAGGGAGGTCCTCTCTGCCCCGCCTTCAAGGCACCTGCTGCCAGGGCCTGTGGGGACAGGAGGATGGGAGTGTGGGTAGCCAGGGGCAAGCAGGAGTGGGTGGGCAGGCTGGCAGGAAGTAGCTGGCATTGCCCTCTGGCC
>NW_006173567.1:0-289 GCF_000334495.1 Tupaia belangeri chinensis | reverse complement strand
GGAGGCACATGAACTATGCAGCCTTTAATGACCTTTTAACAATATGTGTCTTAGTTCAGTTTTGCTGCATAGTACCTAATCTAGTTTGGATATAATTTAAGCCAGTTTGTTACATGGCAAGGCAGGATCGGGGAGAGTGTCATAAGGCAAGAATAAAGGATTTCAGAACATGTTAATGCCCTGAAACAGGTGATGGCATCTCTGCAAGATTTCTGTCAGTACATTGATCCATTTCCCCTTTCCTCTTGTTCAAAACCACAGTGGTGTATTATCCTGTCCCAATGGGGAA
>NW_006173566.1:0-289 GCF_000334495.1 Tupaia belangeri chinensis | reverse complement strand
GGAGGGTGGACAATGGGGAGCAGGAGAGAGGGAATCAAGAGGGGAAAAAAAGCAAAACATTTTAAGGACACAAATTGGAAATTACCTTTTGCTGATAATGTGAATGGTAATATATTTGACTGAACTAACATTCAGTGCATTCACAGTGGGAAAGTTCATTTTGTATACTATAAGGATGTATAGTAAATAAGTATAGAAAATAAGAATTTTTTTACATAATTACAAAAGTTAATAAATAAATAAAAATGGCTTAGAGTCAGCAGGTGGTGTAGTGCTTAAAGCCCTGGAC
>NW_006173565.1:0-289 GCF_000334495.1 Tupaia belangeri chinensis | reverse complement strand
AAGATAATATGAGAGGATAATCTAGTTACGTTTTAAAGTTCCTTCCATGAGATGGCGAGAGAGACAGCAGATCAGCTAGTCCCAGATTATGGGCATGTATCTACCCATCACACTCAGGAAGTTTCCAGACATGAGCCGAGAACCTTCCCATGTGGGTCGGCATCACAGAGCACTGTGTTTTACTACTGTACCACCATCTAGCTCCTACAGTTACTTTTCTTATTTCTCTTATAGAAGTGGTAAGAAAGTGAGGAACATTATCTAAAGGATAAAAAAAGAAAAGAAAAGA
>NW_006173564.1:0-289 GCF_000334495.1 Tupaia belangeri chinensis | reverse complement strand
GTGGGAGTCCAGTGCATTAAACACTATGCCATCTGTTGACCCATAATTCACATTTTCTATAAATTTTTGAAGACCCCTCATACATGTAGCTGAAGTATTGAAGTTTTACGGAGAGATACCTTTATTAATTTGAACCAAGGAAGTTTGGGAGAGAAAGAGTACATATAGTTCTAGTTGATGATTTCTTCAGCTGTCTTGTCTCTTTGTGAGGAATTTTCTCTCGCTATCAAAAGAATGGTTCCAAAGCTAAAAAGTGCTTTAGTAAGTTCTAAAAATATGTTTTTCTAAT
>NW_006173563.1:0-289 GCF_000334495.1 Tupaia belangeri chinensis | reverse complement strand
ATAACTTTATAGTTTGTTAGTTTTGTACTTTAGTAGAAAGGTACAGCAATGCCTCCAGACAAGGTTCCTCATGGATAAGCACCCTTTCCTCTCTCACAAGGCTACAACATATGGATAACTTCTTATGACATTAAAGGAAATATACTATACTATTTCTTTTAAAATGAATATGCCATATTTTCTGCTTAGGAATGAAATATTACTCCCCATTTCAGAGACAAGTCTTTTAGGAAATTACTGTCAAAAATGTTTTTAAAGGCAAATGTTCTATGGGGAACCAGCAGTTAGC
>NW_006173562.1:0-289 GCF_000334495.1 Tupaia belangeri chinensis | reverse complement strand
GAGTCTAATTGTTTTAAAAAGAGGCACAGTGACCAGTGAAGGATTATGGGGATGGGAAATTATTCTGGGAAAATCTATTTTATAGGTGAAAGCCTGGGAGCTTTAGGGCAGCTGTAAATAAAACCTTTTAAATACTCCTTGTTCAAAATTTCCTAAAGGTTTCCCATTATCTTGAGATACTGCTAAAGCATTCACTCTGTTTGTCTCTCCCACTCCTTCTGTCCCCTCCCTGGATAGACCACCATCTCCAGCCATAGGGGAAGATGTGCAGTTTGCTCAGTTCTCTCCC
>NW_006173561.1:0-289 GCF_000334495.1 Tupaia belangeri chinensis | reverse complement strand
CTTCTAGTATTCTAAGACTAAAATCTTGGCATTACTCGTTGGCACTACATTTAAGCAAACACTGAGTCCTATGCTCAGCTTTTAGCTATCAATTCTTGTCCTCATCTTTACACCAATAAGCCATGCTTTCATTAGACCTTACTTCTCCTTACTGACTAGTCTCTTGCCCTCTAGCCCCTGATTATTCCAGTTCATCTGAAGGAAGCAAGACTGACAGGTTGATCTTCATGGAGAAGACTCTCAGTAATGCTCCCTCTTACCCTCGATCATCCGATACCCTCCAAATACC
>NW_006173560.1:0-289 GCF_000334495.1 Tupaia belangeri chinensis | reverse complement strand
CCTGGGCTGACCGCCTGGTCTCTGGGGTCTTCCCAGTTCCCTGGCTTCCTCACCTGCCAGAAGGGTACTGACAGAGGCGAGTCCTCGGCCCACATGGCCCACCCGGAATGAGGACCAGCAGCAGCAGGGGAAGAGCCAGGAGGGGCTCCCTCTGCACAAGGCCGGGAGCTGCTTGCCCCCATGGTCAGGCTGCGGGCAAGGGAGGGCAGCTGGTGGCAGCAGTGATGAAAATGTGCAATGGAGACTGGAAGAGAAGCCAAACATACATGAATAAAGAAGGCAGGTTTGG
>NW_006173559.1:0-289 GCF_000334495.1 Tupaia belangeri chinensis | reverse complement strand
TAACCCAGATCAAATGAAGAAAGTTTAAGATGGCCTTTGCTCTTTTCTGCAAGATAGGTGGCCAAAGGAATAGTATGTTACTACTTTAGAGATTGAGATGGCTTTTATTTTGTATTTAGCATACATATCAAAGAATTCAGCATTTTCTTTCAAGAGATTACATCGATGGACAGAAAAGTCATTGTTCCTACTTCCTCTTTTTATTGTAATAGCACCTGTATTATTCAAAACATCAGTGGTGCTTTTATTTCATCCCCAGCACAACAGACCCTGGACACCTATCAGTTTA
>NW_006173558.1:0-289 GCF_000334495.1 Tupaia belangeri chinensis | reverse complement strand
CCTCATGGGGGATGGTATACCTTCTCCATTTCTCCCTCTTTGCAGGATTCTGGGCACGCACACACAGGTGATCCTCCTGGTCTGGGACTAGTGATGTCGCAGTTGCCTAGTGACACTGAAGCTGTCGCATACTGACGTACAATTCATTATTCATGTTGTTTCTGGTGATGCCGATGTGAACAAACCTATGCTCTGCCAGTTGCATAAAAGTACAGTACATACGATTATGTACAGTATATAATACTTGATCATATGGGCCTAGCAGGTGGCATGATGGTTAAGGAGGCTG
>NW_006173557.1:0-289 GCF_000334495.1 Tupaia belangeri chinensis | reverse complement strand
GGGCAGCAATCCAGCACAGTGCGTGTCTATTAGAACTGACCTGGCTTGAACGGCTCAGGTTCTTGCACAATTTCAGTGCTATCAAGGAAGGTTTTGAGCCAGCCGGTGGCATAGCGGTTAAGATGACTGGACTCCATGTAGCCCACTGCGCAGCTGGAGTCCCATACTAGGTGGGTTGAAAAACACACCAAGTATGTGTACACACGCCCAGAATCCTGAGAGGGGAATGGAGAAAGAGAAAGGATTGTGTGAAAAACACTGGGCATGAGGGAACCAGCAGTTAGCGTAA
>NW_006173556.1:0-289 GCF_000334495.1 Tupaia belangeri chinensis | reverse complement strand
ATATTTAAATCTATATATTTAAACTATGAATATATTTAAGTCTATGAATATTTATGAAGTTGTGTTATATACAAATCCTATAATTTGTAAATAAACTGAATTTGTGATAAAAACTATTTTAAAGCAGAAATGTCTAGGGCAAGGTATTTAAATAAGAAACATGACTAAGTCTTAAAAAAAATCTCTTTCAGAAAATTGAATAGTTGGGAATACCTCCCAAGTTATTTTCTGAAGCCAGCACTATGTTGATATTCAGATATCAAAAAGAGAGGTCAAGCAAATAACACTG
>NW_006173555.1:0-289 GCF_000334495.1 Tupaia belangeri chinensis | reverse complement strand
AAAAAAGGGATAGCATTGTAATTGGTGTTTCTTCCTCAGTATTACTTACTTCCTTTACCTACAAACGATGTTCCATCTACTTTCCAGAATGAAACTTTTAATCATAAGCCATTACTCTTTTACTTAAAAATTATTGAAAACACCTTATAACGTACACAATAATGTTCTTAGTATGCCATATAAGGCCACTATGATATCTCTCTGTCTTTAAATGAGTCTGGATTCTCGTCATTCTCTACTTCCTTCTTTGCGCTCAAGCAGTGCTTTCAAGATATCTGTGCCCAATATT
>NW_006173554.1:0-289 GCF_000334495.1 Tupaia belangeri chinensis | reverse complement strand
AAAAAAACAGTAAAGAGAATATGGGGCAAAAGAGAAAGTTTACAGATTCTGCACATAGCATCAAAACCAACTTTGAGAGTTACTGGTATTTAAGAGAAAATTGTACATAACAAAGAAGTAAGAAGTTTACTCAAAAAAGTAATACCAGAAAACTTCAAAGCCTTGAGAAAGGTGTGAATGCCGGGTAAAGAAATGCTAGACATCACCAATCAGTGCTCGCTGGGCAGCACAGACACTAACACAGGAACCATACAGAGAAGATCAGCATGGCTCTGTGCGAGGATGACAA
>NW_006173553.1:0-289 GCF_000334495.1 Tupaia belangeri chinensis | reverse complement strand
TTTTTTTGCACATGGATATCCAGTTTCTCAGCATCATTTGTTGAAAAGGCTACTCTTTCTCCCATTGAATTGTCTTGTCCTCTTCATTGAAGATCAATTGGCCTAAATGTAAGGGTTTATCTCTGGACTCTCACCCCTACTCCATTGGTCTATAACCTATCTTTATGTCAACAGCACACAGTTCTGGATACTGAGCTTTGTAGTAAATTTTGAAATTAGGGGACCACATGGAGCGTGGTGGGTAGAGTGGCTGGTACCATGTGGCTGACTGTGTGGTTCCAGTCCGGGA
>NW_006173552.1:0-289 GCF_000334495.1 Tupaia belangeri chinensis | reverse complement strand
GCTCTTTTTCCAAATTAGGGATGATTATGCCAATTTACACTCCAAAGAATATAGTGAAAACAAAAGCTTTTGTGAAGATCTAACAGAGGGAAAATTTTCATTCCCAATTATTCATGCTATTTGGTCAAAGCCTGAGAACACCCAGGTACAGAATATCTTGCGTCAGAGAACAGAAAATATAGATATTAAAAAATACTGTGTACAATATCTTGAGGATGTAGGTTCTTTTCAGTACACCCGGAATACTCTTGAAGAACTTGAATCTAAAGCCTATAAACAAATCGATGCA
>NW_006173551.1:0-289 GCF_000334495.1 Tupaia belangeri chinensis | reverse complement strand
GGATTTTTAGGGCAGTGAAACTATTCCACATAACACCACAATGATGAATGAGTGGGATTATACATCTGTCATATACAGCAACACATTCTATCATGAATAAAAAAAATTAACTCTAATATCAACTATGAATATTGGGCAATAATGAGATGCCGATGTAGGTTTATCACTTGCAGCAAATGTACCACTGTGGTGTGGGATGGCAATATTGGGGGAAGCTGTGGCTGTGTGGAAATGGGTGAGATTTATGTAAACGATCTGTACTTTTTGCTCAGTTTTGTTGTGAACCTAA
>NW_006173550.1:0-289 GCF_000334495.1 Tupaia belangeri chinensis | reverse complement strand
TAATTTTATTATTCCTTTTATTTTCATATGTTCCTCCGCTTACTCTTTTGCTAACATGTCACCACAGCTGTTTCACCTTTACCTCTGGTTGTATAAATACGGCTCTGGTCCTAACTGCAGACCTCATGAGCGTGAGCTGCAGAACCCAGACTCCTTTCCCTCCTGATGTCAGTGGATCCCTCCTGAGACGAGACAAAGCTTTTGTTCTGTTTTTCCTAATCGAAGAACAAAACTAAAAGAAGGCTAGTATCTTCAAAACCTGCTTTACTGAGGCATAAATGACGTAAAA
>NW_006173549.1:0-289 GCF_000334495.1 Tupaia belangeri chinensis | reverse complement strand
TTCATTTGTCTCTCTGGTCCTTCATCCGAATGCCATGCATTTACACGTCCAGAACGTTTCATTCCTTGTGTAATCTAGAGTTTCTGCCTGGGTCATTTCCTTCAGCCTGAGAAAATGCTCTTAACACTTAATGCAGTAAAAATCTGCCAGTGACTGACTTCTCTTGGTTTTTGTTTATCTGCAGAGTTTGATTTCACTTTCCTTTTGTTAGTTGTGAGAAGGATGTGCTCCCCAGAGAGAAGCAGAAGACTGTGAAGGGAGAAAGCACCCCACAGTGTCTAAATGCTAA
>NW_006173548.1:0-289 GCF_000334495.1 Tupaia belangeri chinensis | reverse complement strand
TCATATGTGTAAGGTTGAAATAGAGATATACTAAAATGCATACCCTGCATATACATAAACACACATGCATGCATACTCAGATGGCTACTATTTCAGATGGAGATGGTAAGCACATATCAAAAGAAGTGTCATTCCTAATATTCAGATTATATCCTATTTAAAATATTTTTAAAATTTACAGCAACATTATCTCATAAATAAGAATATTAATAAAATCTTACAGCATTTAAAAAAAATTTAGAGAGAGATTTTTGTTAAAGGTCATGTGTGCTTGCCGGAGAGACAGAGA
>NW_006173547.1:0-289 GCF_000334495.1 Tupaia belangeri chinensis | reverse complement strand
TGGTCAAATTTAAACCATAATAATTAATAAAATAAAAAAAATTTAAGGGGGTCCATTTAAAAATATACTTTTATATTTCAATCAGATTGAAAATTGAAATTTTTTACATTTTTAAAAAGATTTTATTTATGATAGAGCTTGCTCATGTGTGTGTGTATGAGAAAGAGGTACCTTACCCAGTATCTGATCATGCCAGGATCCCCTTCTTCCAGTTATCTAGCCCATTGGATCTTGGGTACTTGCACATGTGCCTGGCATATTTCAGGCTGACCTGATTGGGTTTGAACTG
>NW_006173546.1:0-289 GCF_000334495.1 Tupaia belangeri chinensis | reverse complement strand
CTGCTGCTATAACAGAATACCACAGACTGGGCAGTTTATAATGATTAGAAATTTACTGGCTCACAATTCTGGAGGCTGATAAGTGCAGTGTGAAGGGGCTGACGTCTGCTGTGTCATCACATGGCAGAAGGCATCACATGGTGGGAGGGCAAAGAGAGTGAGATAAATAGCAAGAGGGAGCAAACTGACTCCTGAGATATCAGCATTTATCTATGAATGCAGAGCCCTCCTGACCTAGACATCGCTTAACCATCCCACCTCTTAGGACCAGCAGGTGGTGTAATGGTTA
>NW_006173545.1:0-289 GCF_000334495.1 Tupaia belangeri chinensis | reverse complement strand
ACCATTTCAATAATTTTGTTTGCCTTGCCTTCAATACATATCTAGCATTGACTCATAGTAATCACTGCACCAATATATGTATCATAGAACGATGGCACAAGTCAGTAAATTGTATCTATTATTATGGATTAAAGTGATTTAACAAGGATTAATAGAAATTAAAGTGGTATTTTAGATATGCATAAAACTGAGAATATCTCCTTGCTTTTCTCAGTATTAGGGAAATTTAAAAGCCTAACATATTTCCTCATTTCTTAGAGTACTATCTAGTGAGAACTTCTGTCTGTCT
>NW_006173544.1:0-289 GCF_000334495.1 Tupaia belangeri chinensis | reverse complement strand
GAGCAGAGAGAACACAGAGAAAGCACAAGTGGCAAAGATAACCTGAGGTAATGATTAGCTCAAGGCACACGATCAAACGAGACAAAGCGGGCAGTGTCTGATAGAGGCGGGGTTTATTTTGACACAACGAGATGGCAAAGAACACCAAATCCAACCAGGTGAAGGAAAATCAGATTCAAATGCAGACAGTGCATGTCAGCTACCTGATTGCAGCTGAATATTGGTCATTCTTTGGCAGATCACATAGGTACTAAATAAATAAATAAGGATAAAAGATTCCAATTTTTTT
>NW_006173543.1:0-289 GCF_000334495.1 Tupaia belangeri chinensis | reverse complement strand
GTTTCTGCAGGAAGCAAGGAAGGGACCCCACAGAAACTGCAGGAGTAGAGACAAGAGTTGAGTCTCGGGTTTGGCTCTCCATCCCTGGTGTGGAGCAGGGAGCAGAGATTCTAGGGAATAGGCCAGTCCTGTCCCTGCCAGATGGTGCCCAGGGTCAGGGGCCAGCATGGTGGATGGGTCTTGGGCAGGGATTGTGGAAAACAGCCTGGAAGGGGCCCTGTGGAGGAGTAGGTTGGTCCTGCAGGACTGTGCTTTCCTTGACCCAGGGTGCACAGATTGGGCCACTGCA
>NW_006173542.1:0-289 GCF_000334495.1 Tupaia belangeri chinensis | reverse complement strand
GCCTCAGTGACACCTTGAGGAGGCAGGAGGGAGGCCAGGGGGACCAGGAGCCGCAGCAGCCAACGCTATACCTTCATCACAGCCTTTTCTTCCCCTGACCAGTGCTGTGAGGGAGGGGCCCTTTTTACAGATCAGGACACTGAGGCTCAGAAAGGGGCCCTGACTGTGAGCCAGTAGGGGAGCCAAGGCCTGAACCCACCGCCTTAGGCACTGCAATACCTATTGTGCTTGTCAACATGTGGACAGAAGCTCCAACCATTATTTATTTATTTATTTATCTATCTGTTTA
>NW_006173541.1:0-289 GCF_000334495.1 Tupaia belangeri chinensis | reverse complement strand
CACTCGACAGCGCCTGCCGTTTACCTTGGCCAGGGGCCAGGGAGTTCGGGCCCAGCTGGGGCGGCCCCCACCTCTCCACCTTGTTACCCGCCGGCTCTGCCGCGCAAAGAGCAGTTTAAATATAAATCAGTCCTCAGCACAAACAGGCCCGAGTCTTAGAGCCATCACCGGAACTGAGGGCCAGGTCTGCGGCGAGTGCAAACAAGCAGAGGCCAGCTCCGTAAATCTCCCGAGGGCGTCGCGTCGGGCGGGGGCCGGGCTCGCCTCGTCGGAAACCGGCTCCCGCAGG
>NW_006173540.1:0-289 GCF_000334495.1 Tupaia belangeri chinensis | reverse complement strand
TCTCTCTCTGATGAGCGCACAGGCCCTGTGGAAAAAAACCTGAAAAAGAATCCTAACAAAGAGTGTAGTTGTTCATGGGCCAGGGCTGGGAAGCAAAGGGAAATATTTTTGGCACAGGAATATCGGGAGAGTGGGTGACTGCCTGGGGATGCACTGTGATGGCAGTGAGCCTGGTGAGGTTGGGATCTGGGAAGTTCCTGGAGGGAAACGTGGCATGGACAAAGACAAGACACAGGAGCCCCTGGTGG
Source organism: Tupaia belangeri chinensis (assembly GCF_000334495.1). Classification (NCBI taxonomy): domain Eukaryota; kingdom Metazoa; phylum Chordata; class Mammalia; order Scandentia; family Tupaiidae; genus Tupaia; species Tupaia belangeri. The sequence goes on along the minus strand of NW_006173540.1, from coordinate 41 downwards.
TCTTACCACGGCATCTGAGTCGGTAGAGAGAGCCCGAACCA
>NW_006173539.1:0-289 GCF_000334495.1 Tupaia belangeri chinensis | reverse complement strand
ACCGGCTGGCCCACAGTCATGCCAGTTTTAACTTGCCAAAACTACCTGTTGATAGTATTGATATCTTCAGTGCGTAGGCAAGGCTAACAATATTTACTCTAAAGGGTTTTCATTAGAATTAAGTAAGGTAATGTGCACTAGTATTTAGCTCATCTTAAACTTTCAAATAAATGGTAGCTTTTATTATTATCTTGCAACCATGGCATAAGTGCTTAGTGTCTCATTGATTGGGACTCTGTTACCATGTATAACTGTCCTAAAACTGAACAATAGAGGGAGCCAGCAGGTG
>NW_006173538.1:0-289 GCF_000334495.1 Tupaia belangeri chinensis | reverse complement strand
GTTTGGTTTGGTTTGGTTTGCTTGGTTGTTTTATTTTGTTTCACCCTAACTTAGCTTTTAGGGATCTCACTAGGACAGTAGACTCTGCATCTGATGCTCTATGCCCCAAGTACCTCTTTTCAGTCTTGCTCCAGAAAATGTCAGACTTCTTGGTCCTTATAAGGAGAACACTTGCTGCCATCCAAGGCTTAATCCCCAACATTGTTCTTCTTTCTCTTGCAATTGTCTAAAATATCCTTTCCCATCTTTCCATCATGGCTTTCTCTTACATATCATACCAGAATTGGTT
>NW_006173537.1:0-289 GCF_000334495.1 Tupaia belangeri chinensis | reverse complement strand
AAGAGAATTTCTATCTTTTTTTCCTAGAACAATATATAGTTTCATAAAAATAATAATACCCGACATTTACTAATTGTCTTTTAAGTACTTTTGCATCTTTACTGATGCAATAGGTCAGGTGGCTGTAATATTTCCCAAATGCAAAACTGGAGGCACAGAGAGACTAAAGAACTTGGTTGTGGTCATGTGAGACTGGGCTTGGGATAGCTGCTCAAAAAACTGAATCCCCAAGTGCCCTTTTTCAGTCACAGTGGCGTATTCTCTGTAAGTTAGAATTTTATTAAGGAAA
>NW_006173536.1:0-289 GCF_000334495.1 Tupaia belangeri chinensis | reverse complement strand
TTCTAAAATCTGCCACTTTCGGTTCCCAAGTAAACTGGGGAGGCAAGTGCCCGCCCAGCTCACCTCTCCTGACGCCAAACTTCAGGGTTTTTTTAAATTGAACTATCATAACATATAACTTATATTTAAAAGAACTCCTGGTAAGCAATGCAAATGTATATATTATTTTCAAACTCTTTGTCTATACAGTCCTAAAGGGCAAAAAGAGAGAAGTGATTAGGTTTTTCTCACAAAGCAGAATCCACAAGATGCCTTGCCCTGAGATGGTAAGACCTGAATAGAAACAGCC
>NW_006173535.1:0-289 GCF_000334495.1 Tupaia belangeri chinensis | reverse complement strand
GCACACGCGCCCGGCGCACACACGGCCTTCTGCATTTCTCCAGGTTTTCTCCATTTTCCGCATCTGCTCTGCTCCACCCACGCTGGGAGCCGGATCTGAGTAAACTGACCACATCTAGCAGAATCCTTTGCCCCGTGACTTCTGGTTAGGTTTTTGCAAAGGGAGGGAATGCCAGGAGAGATTGGGGTATGGCAGGGAACCCCTTATCCACAGGAAATATGTTCTAAGACACCTCCTCTTCCTAAGCCAGGCTCTTCAGTGGATGCCTGGAACCATGGAAAGCAGGGAA
>NW_006173534.1:0-289 GCF_000334495.1 Tupaia belangeri chinensis | reverse complement strand
TTTTTTTTCTTCTATTAGTCTTTCACCAAATACTACTACTTACTCAGGAGCCATTATAGCTGCTCAAATTTCAGCCGCGAACAAGCCAGACAATACCCTCTGCCTGTCTAGGGCTGATCACCAAGCATGGAAGCTTACATTCGATTGCACCGTCCACTAGATCTTTGGTATTCAGCAGGTATATGTGCGTTACTCTATATTGGCTTGCTGTCTGTATTGCTCTGAGATTCACCAAAGAGAGATATTAGAAATCTGCTGTCAGTCAGATTCTTATCCTTTAAGATAAGTA
>NW_006173533.1:0-289 GCF_000334495.1 Tupaia belangeri chinensis | reverse complement strand
AGGGCAGCTGGATTTGCCTGACCCTGCCTGTCCGTGGTCCTAGGTGGTGAGCACAGGTGGGGGAGGCCACGTGGAGTTCCTCAAGAGAGCTAAGGACGTTCTTACGTATCGCTCGCTCTGTCCTCCTGATGACTTGGCTGACCGGGGCCTCCTGGGAGTCCAGTCTTCCTACTATGGTCAAGATGCTCTGCGGCTCTGGGAGATTCTCTATGGGTGAGGCAAGCCGCAGGCAGGGCTGCTGGGGGCGAGGAGAACAGGATCTCTCTGGTTGGGCTGGGTCTGGGGCTCC
>NW_006173532.1:0-289 GCF_000334495.1 Tupaia belangeri chinensis | reverse complement strand
AAAAAAAAAAAAAAAATCTGTGCTTTGTGATTCTACAAATGCTTGGAAAGCATCTCCTGCATCCTGCTGGTGGTGGAAATGTTACCCTACATAACGTTGTCAGCATGCTGGTCCATTGACAGGAGGTCAGGTGACTATGGCGGATGAGCTAAAACTCGAAAGACTAATTCATTCAGCTTTTGAAGAATTAGCTGTGCGACCTGTGGCCAGCATTGTTGTGGAGATCGGGCCCTTTCTGTTGACCAGTGTCAGCTGCAAGTGTTGCAGTTTTTGGTGCATCTCATCAATT
>NW_006173531.1:0-289 GCF_000334495.1 Tupaia belangeri chinensis | reverse complement strand
CACACACACACACACACACAGACTTATCAAAGTGAGAAAATGACTCATCTGCAAATAGTGGCTACGTTATGGATCAGGAAGGATGATCAGAAGGTAGAAAAACCCTTACAGGTTAAAACCAAGAACCATGGAGAATCATGGGAAATAGGACTCGATCTTAATAAAAAAAACTGACAATACATGCAGAGCAGAATTTCAGAATTACTAAGAACCAGTTACTGTCATGGGTCTTGTTTCCTTATTCTCTGAAAATGCATGTCTATGGTAGGTATCTTTGCCTATCTCACCA
>NW_006173530.1:0-289 GCF_000334495.1 Tupaia belangeri chinensis | reverse complement strand
CAGAAATCTCAAAAATAAAGATCCCACAGGTCAGACCAGATTCACATAGCAGTAGTTCCTTTTGAATTTTTATGTGAATCTTTCCAAATTGTAATTATTGCTAATTATACTAATTATGGTCTCTGACTTGACACTGCTATCTCTAATTTCTATTTCCAAGTTTTTAAAAATTGACATTGATTGGACCAGTAGAGGGCATAATGGTTACATCCCTGGATCTCATGTAGTTGATGGGAGGAGAAGACATTGCAGTGTAGTCATCCCCCTAGGGGATGATTTCTTGCTATCT
>NW_006173529.1:0-289 GCF_000334495.1 Tupaia belangeri chinensis | reverse complement strand
GTTTTCCCCAAAACTGGATTGTGTCAGTAAAGGGAGGCAAGATTAGCTTGCATTTAAAACACATTCAAGACTTGTGTGTGGCTTAACACGACGAAGTTTTACTTCTTGCTGTGTAAAGTCAGCTTTTGGTCTGAGTGCCTCTCCAAGGCAGGTGTTCTTCACTAGGTTCCTCAGCAAGCCTGGCTGAGAGAAGTTCCATCATCCTATAGTGCAGCATCTGTAATAGTCAGTGACTTCCCGTGGCTGGAGACGGAGGAATTGAGCAGGAGCTTTTCATTACCTCAGGCTG
>NW_006173528.1:0-289 GCF_000334495.1 Tupaia belangeri chinensis | reverse complement strand
GGTCATGTGGGATCCAGCTGCCTTACCACGACACCATTGATTGGCCCATCTTAAATTCTGAATGAATTTTTACTACGATGAGACAATGTTAATTGTACTTCCACTAAAAATCTAATTCTAATAGCTGATATTTATTGAGTACTACTATGTGTCAGGAACCATTCGTAAGCACATTGCATATATTAACTCACTTAATTGTCATATTATCCTAAGTAAGTGGGCTCTATTACTATTCCAATTTTACAGATGAAGAAACTGGGGACCGGTATTGGTGCAGCAGTAAAACATG
>NW_006173527.1:0-289 GCF_000334495.1 Tupaia belangeri chinensis | reverse complement strand
CCCTGCTGGCCCCAGTGCTCTATGTATAAGGTTCTTAGTCATCAGTAAAACCTATGCTGTCTTCACACTTGAAAGAGAACACGCACACTGTGTGGATTCGAGCTACAGGGTACAGTCCTTCTCCCTTTAGTTGGGAATCTTAAACCTTTATCCAAGTGGCATGCCCTAACTTCTTTAGGATTTGCAATATCTGCTGGGAACCAGATCAGGGGCATTTGGGAAATCCTGTGTTTCCAGGAATATGTCCATTTAATCTCAATTTTCAAATTTATTTACAAAAAATTACTTA
>NW_006173526.1:0-289 GCF_000334495.1 Tupaia belangeri chinensis | reverse complement strand
AAGGCTGAATTTCTGAGTCAAGTGATCATTTTTTTCCCCCTTACTTTTTTTGAAGTCTTCTTTTTATCAGGAAACTTTTTTCAAAACGCAGAAATGTTGAAAGAAAATGATAATTCAGTTTGTATCTGGATCTAACAATTACTAAAATTTGGTTTCATTTGTTGTCATTTGTTCTCTCACAAGTCACATTCAACAGACCCTCGTACATGTTTCTCATACACTGTCATACACACAAACACACACTCACAAAGTCACACACATATCCCACATATATACACTCACACACACA
>NW_006173525.1:0-289 GCF_000334495.1 Tupaia belangeri chinensis | reverse complement strand
GACAGAATTCTCGGCCTCCTCAAGTTCCCTCCAGTTTCCAGTTCCATTTCTAACATTCAGTATTATTTGTTTTTAAACTTCAACTACAGAAACAACACATAGATGTCAAAAGATTCAAAGCTTCCCCTATCTCATTGCAAGCCAGTCTAGTGGAGGTGGAGGTGGGTGATGTGTCTGTCCTGACATGCCATCTCCTCCCTCCTTCCTAGAGGACCACTCTAGAATTGGAGGTTGGGGTGAGAGGCAGGGTCTCTTCCCTCGATTTCTCCCAGTGAGGCTTCTGCTCCTC
>NW_006173524.1:0-289 GCF_000334495.1 Tupaia belangeri chinensis | reverse complement strand
GGACTTGAATTGCAAAGTCGGCTGTGGGATCCAGCAACCTTAACCTCCTTACTGCCTGTGGCCCTATGTGATTTTCAATCCATGTTCTTTTCACAGTTTGAAGGGAAAATTCAAGTTTTTCTCCTTCAATAGATCTTCTATTGGCAGATTTCTGTTAGAAATAGCAGCCTTTAAAAAACTTTCTATTATTTTTGTCTGTTCCCTAAAAATACTTGTTCTTTGTAGAAAATATAGTAACAGAGAATTAGCAATGAAAGGACAAATTAAAATCATTATTCATAAAATGTAA
>NW_006173523.1:0-289 GCF_000334495.1 Tupaia belangeri chinensis | reverse complement strand
CTCTCTCTCTCTCTCCCTCCCTATCTCTCTGTCTCTCATTTTCTCTCTCACTCATACATGCACACACACCCTCTGGCATGATAAAAACAAATAATAAATAGAATAATAAATAAAACACATCTTTGGAGTTTTAACAAATCTTATTTTGATGTAATCCAGACTAACCCTAACTCCCCCTTTCAGGCTGTCATTTGATATTGGTAGTGAGGTTATACTAGATTTATCCAGTGGGTGAAGGCACATTCTCACTTTTGCATTCTCCAGATGATTTAAAATTACCCAAGGAGTA
>NW_006173522.1:0-289 GCF_000334495.1 Tupaia belangeri chinensis | reverse complement strand
CAAAAGTGTTGAGGAGGAAGTTCAATTCTTTATTGAAGAGGTGGTAAGGGAGGAATTCAATATTATAGAGAATTAGTTGAACTTTTTAGACACTCTCAAGTTGAAATAGTTGCATTTTTAATGGAGACAAGAGTTGTGAGTTGTAGTTCACAGACAGCAATGCAGAAATTGAGCTCTCAGAACAGACTCAGCCTAACGACTTCAGGAAAGCTACCAGATTATGGTCAAAAACACCAAGAAAAGGTGAGGAAATCTTATGCATCATATTAGAGTACATATGGGGAGTTGG
>NW_006173521.1:0-289 GCF_000334495.1 Tupaia belangeri chinensis | reverse complement strand
AAAAAAAAAAAGAGGAAGGAGACATTCTCCACCATCTCACTAGTGCTGCTAGTGTGTGCTGAGATGAGAGACATAAATTTGAGATCCTACCAGTTGTTCTCAATTCCCACATGCTCAGAGAATTTAAATAATATACCCAAGAAAGTGGTGGAGTAGGAAAGTGACACAAGTACCTTGCAACATCACGTGATTAAGTTAGAATATGTGATCAAGGACAGGGTTACCAGAGGGAATTAAGCATAGAGGAGTATGAAGTTTGGGAGGGACCTAGGTCTCTAAGGAAAATCAA
>NW_006173520.1:0-289 GCF_000334495.1 Tupaia belangeri chinensis | reverse complement strand
CTTGATAAAAGCTGCAGCAATTCTAGAAGCGTATTCAAGCTTGCGGCCTTTAGCGTATCTTCCCAGGGCGCACTTGCTTAAGCTTCTGTCGGAGCCACAGTGAGTGGGGCATGTTTTCCAGGATCGCACCCCGGAGCATCGCAGCACAGTTGGAAACCCACCCCGCCGGCCAGCTCCTCTTCGCCGTGAGACTCGCTCCTGCACGAGCAGTGCTTGAAGAAGCCCTCACCCCTTTCCCTGGCAGCTTCCGCTGACACTCCCCACCTAGTGCCGAATTCAGAAGGGAGAG
>NW_006173519.1:0-289 GCF_000334495.1 Tupaia belangeri chinensis | reverse complement strand
TGTGCTGAGTTCTCGGCACCTGCTAAGGTTACCTCTGACCCTCACAACGACCCTGTGGAAATGGCATCATTTTCCCCATTTTACAGATGAGGGACCTAGGGCATGGAGAAATGATGAGGCCTGCCCAAGTTCAGAGTCACAATAAAAAGAACCAGGATCTGAAGCCAGGTACATCTGATGTCAATGTTCTTCCCACAGTGCTTCGTTGACTCTGGTGAATTTCCTTCAAGGGAGCTTCTCCTACAAAGTTTGTTAAAGAGTACGGTGATGAGGCCAGTAGGTGGCATAG
>NW_006173518.1:0-289 GCF_000334495.1 Tupaia belangeri chinensis | reverse complement strand
ATATATGTATATCCATATGTGTGTGCATATACTATACACTCACACATGCATCTAGTATAGCCATATGTGCGTACACGTCACATCCTCACACATCACATATGTACGTCCACATGTGTGCACACACGTCACATACTCACACACCATACATGCGCCCCACATGTATGTGCATGCATCACATGCTTATATATCACATGTGTATGTCCATATGTGTGTACATGTATACTTACACATGTGTGTTCGTGTGTGCTTATATCGTATACACATGTATATATGTATATCCATATGTGTG
>NW_006173517.1:0-289 GCF_000334495.1 Tupaia belangeri chinensis | reverse complement strand
TATATTGTTCCTAGTGTTCTATTTTATTATTAGTTATTGTTGCTAACCTCTTACTGTGCCTAGTTTATTCACTAAGTTTTATCCAAGATCGGTAGGCATAGGAAAAAGCACAGTACATGTAGGGCTTTGCTACTGTCTGTGGTTTCAGGCTTCTACTGGGGTCTTGGAATACATCCCCCATAACAAGGGAGTGGAGGAACTCCTCTATCACTAAATACCACACCAGCAGCAAGCCTGGTATGGAAGTGGGCCTCAACCATGAGCATGCACCAAAATTTACAGCGGGAAG
>NW_006173516.1:0-289 GCF_000334495.1 Tupaia belangeri chinensis | reverse complement strand
AATAAAATAAAATAAAAAGCACAGGCTCTGAAACCAGACTCCCCGGTCAGAATCAGAACCCCACCCACCCTACCCATGTAACTCGGATGGGCCCTTTAACTTCACTGCCTCAGCAGCCTCTTGTGGAAGGCGTGGAGCTCTGAGAATTCACGTGGGTAAAGCAGGACGGTGACGACATATGGGAGGGATCACGTGTAACACCAGCAAGCAAAAACTGAGCACGGCGCCGACAGGTCTCCCGGGAGGGCAGTGTTCATGAGCGTCTCTGAAAGGCGTGCCCCACTGTCCA
>NW_006173515.1:0-289 GCF_000334495.1 Tupaia belangeri chinensis | reverse complement strand
GAATGTGTGCAGGCATGGGGACAAGCAGCCTGGGGTTATAAAAGCTACGGTCAATGAATGCCAAGCCTGAATGACGGGTACACAGGGCTCACTAGTCTGATCCCTTCTACACCTACACATACGTGAACTTCTGCATCTAGGCCACTAGGTCGTGCTCACTCACTATACTCGCCGTGGCAATACAGCAAGGAAACTCCACCCAATCCGTGCACCAGCCAGGAGTGCTCTGATCCAGCTCCTCTTCACCACCCAAGGTCTACTTGGAGTTCTCACCCCTCCACCTCCACCA
>NW_006173514.1:0-289 GCF_000334495.1 Tupaia belangeri chinensis | reverse complement strand
AAAAGTCAAATAAAAGAATTCTTTAAAAAAACAGAAAACAAGTAATCTTACCGTTTAAATGTTTTAATTTTGTGTATGTTTTATCATTGACATTTTAGTAGGGTATTAAGTATATAATTTATAAATAATTAATTGTTTATAATTTATAATGATAAATAGTAGTGAACAGCAACCTTTTAAAGCAATTCAAGCAAGCAAGCAAACATGTTTGGAGACTATGGGTTTAGAGAAATATACAAAATTGCTTACATAAAAATAATAATGTTTGGGGCCAGCATAGTGGTTACAT
>NW_006173513.1:0-289 GCF_000334495.1 Tupaia belangeri chinensis | reverse complement strand
CATTACGTTAACTGCTGGTCCCTGGTTTTATTTTTGCTAATTCAATATATATCATATTCCTTATGTGCATGGATTGATCTTTCCAAATTGTATAAGTGTGCTTAAAAAACAGGTTAGATACAGCACAAAAAGAAAGACCCAGTAAGACAATTTTGTACATAATTGTTCTGACTAGAGAGGAACTCTGAAAATGTAGTAAAGGAATGAAAAACTTGAAAGAGAATGAGCACCTGGGTGACTTTGGGAGTTGCTTTATTTTTGTTTTTGTTTTTTCCCAATGTCTTTTTAT
>NW_006173512.1:0-289 GCF_000334495.1 Tupaia belangeri chinensis | reverse complement strand
CATCAAGTATTTCCACTTAGAGTCCTCTGATTCAGCAATTTTGCTTCTAGAATGCACACAAGGACCAGTACTGCCCTGGCACAATGACTTAACTACAAATATAGTCATGTCCAGCATTACACAAAATGGCAAAATATGGAAAAGAACCAAATATTTAGTAACAAAGGTTGGGTAAGAGAATTTATGGCTCATCTATTACACACATTAAATTTTAAAATTGGATAAAAAGAATATTTTAACTTGAAAAAAATTGTTCATAATATATATGTTGCTGGACTCCCATGTAGTC
>NW_006173511.1:0-289 GCF_000334495.1 Tupaia belangeri chinensis | reverse complement strand
TTTTTTACAATGTCACCAGTGCTCTGGGATTAGGGTCCCACTGTATGACTTTTTTTAAACTTGACTTCCCTTTGTAGGTTCAGTTTCTAAATATAGACATATCATGATCTGTTTATAAATACATGATTGGGGTTTAGAGGTGGTGGATATGATTTCATCAATAGCAAGAGGCTAGAGTGGGTCAGGGACTCAGAGCCATGCTGTGTCTGACCTGGGAAAGCTGATTATATGATGTCATCTTTCTGCACCATTTCATAAGCACTTACATGTGCCAGGCATTAGTTGTGGT
>NW_006173510.1:0-289 GCF_000334495.1 Tupaia belangeri chinensis | reverse complement strand
TAAGGACAGTTGTGCTGGAACATGGTTCAATCATTAGTTTATGCTGTTTATCTGTTGATTTATCTCTGGCAACTTCCTGGCCTCAGCAGCAGTAATCGAGCACAAGGATGCAACAGGGACGCTGGGATCCACAAAACAGTGACGATCAGACTCTGCTTAAAAAGTCTGCCAACCCCTGCTCTATAGGTTGAGGTTCACTCCTCGGGGACTGAAAATCAGACACTGAGGCTCCCTCCATAAAATACTTGCCCCGACCACAACTGAAGCCTAAGGCTGAACCACACACAGG
>NW_006173509.1:0-289 GCF_000334495.1 Tupaia belangeri chinensis | reverse complement strand
ATATATATAGTATTTACACATACTTGTACTTGATTGCTTTATAAGAGCTGGTTGTTGGTTGTCATGGCTACTTCATTGCCCAATTACAGAAGGGGATCAATCCAGAAATTGATCCAGAAACATGTGTTACTCAAGATGGAGGCCTGGGGTGGTGTAGTGGTAGTGCAATGCTCTGAGAAGCTGAAGCACCTGGGAAGATTCCGGACTCTCCTCTGGAGATCACTTGAACAGGTCAAGTGTGCACATACCCATAACCCAGGATTGCTGGGCTGGGGACTGTGGCACGGGG
>NW_006173508.1:0-289 GCF_000334495.1 Tupaia belangeri chinensis | reverse complement strand
TACCTGTGTGCCCAAAATCCCAGAAGGAGAAATACAGGAGAGGGGATTTTAGTGTGACCATTATCCATGAGGGTGTCTTTTCCCTCTCCTGCTCTCTTTCTCTCTGTGAGAGATTTGCACCCTCTGGCAAATTAAAAAAGTAAAAAAATAACTCATTCAAAGTCCATTTATTACCAAAACATAGGCATAATGGGCTAGCCAGGTGGCATGGCGGATAAGGTGACTGGATCTCATATGTATAAATAAAGTACACTCCAAAAAAAGGGACCAGCAGTTGGCGCAATGGCTA
>NW_006173507.1:0-289 GCF_000334495.1 Tupaia belangeri chinensis | reverse complement strand
GGGGTGATTTCTCACTTTCTCTCTATCTCTGGCAAGCAAACGTACCCTATAGCAAACTTGTACAAAGGAAAAAAAAAGAGAGAGAAAAGGGGTCTTGAGTCACCTGGTGTGGGAGTTACAAATGCCCACCCTGAAGTGGAATTAACCCCTGCTCAGTTCCAGAATGAAAGGCCCCAGTTTTCCAACTGTGTAAAGGAATCTAGAAAGCTGGGTTTTTAATGTGTTAGCAACTTAACCAGAAAATATTTAGGTACTAAGCAAACCACCAGCTTGCAACCTCCAAGGGCAA
>NW_006173506.1:0-289 GCF_000334495.1 Tupaia belangeri chinensis | reverse complement strand
TGGCTAGAACTTAGTCCAATGGCTACACCTAACTGCAAGGGAAGCTGGGAAATACAGTCTTTATTTTGGGAGTTTGCTCCACAAAAGGCTGTTTACTTATTATTGTACTCAGTGTCCCACTGACAGTGAGGAAGAAGGGAAGACAGACATCCAGGTTGATAGCTGGCCATCTCTGTAACAGAGGGAGGGCAAACTAGGCTAGTGGAACAGTTCCGGGAAACTTTGCAGAAGAATCCTGATCCTGATTGGGGAGATGAAGTGGAACAGTTGAAGCTGCTCAGTGTCTCCA
>NW_006173505.1:0-289 GCF_000334495.1 Tupaia belangeri chinensis | reverse complement strand
CTGGTCATGGCAAACTACCTCTGGCCAGGTCAGGTAACAGCAATCCCAGGTGTGTCCAAGAGCCACGAGACAGCACAGGCCCACACACGGACCTGCTCGATTCGTGCACCATGTTTTTACAAGAGGTAGAAGGTGGGAACTTCCCGAGTGTGCATCGGTGGGGGATGAATCGTGTGGTCCACATGGCATATATGGCTCAGACAAAAACAAAGAGGCTCCATGAGGCTAGCAGGTGGTGTGGTGGTGAGGGACACTGAACTCTCACCTGGCTGACGACAGTTCGAGTCCC
>NW_006173504.1:0-289 GCF_000334495.1 Tupaia belangeri chinensis | reverse complement strand
ATGATGAAAAAACTGAAAAATATTTTTAAAATATTGCCTTTATAAACTCTATTCTGTAAGTTAGGAAGAAATAGATACTTTATATTTAAAGCTCAAAGCAGAGATACAAGAAAAATTTTAAAAAGTAATAATCATAATAAGTACTGCTCCTCCATAGGAGCACACTAATTTCTCTCTTTATCAATGAATAAAATACAAGAAATCATGTAATTGTTGGAAATAAAATTTAAGATATTGATCATAACACAGTTCATTGATATGTAAGATATAGAAAATATTTGTGTATGTG
>NW_006173503.1:0-289 GCF_000334495.1 Tupaia belangeri chinensis | reverse complement strand
TCCCTTGCCACTTGTTTCCCCTGAAAATATTACTCATGACCCATTGGCCTCTTGTTAGCCCTTTTCCTTACCCTCTTTCACTCCACTGCTGCCTGTGGTCTTATTCTCTTCAGAGACTGAGAAAGATAAAAACTGAGTAGAAATACCTGTGGTAATAAGTTTGAATCTGTCACATAACATGCTATATTTTCCAGTAAATTGGCAAAAATTTAAAATAAAATATATCGTATAAAACTATAATTTACCCATATTATTTTTACTATTATTACTATTATTATTAGAGGTTCTT
>NW_006173502.1:0-289 GCF_000334495.1 Tupaia belangeri chinensis | reverse complement strand
TGTGTGTGTGTATTTAACTCAACTACTCATCTTAACAGTATAAGGCATCTCTGAGTCCACAGGGCAGGTGGGACTGGCCGGGATCTCGAAGCCTGAGCATGTCCGATTCACGTGCATAGTGAGAAGGTTGAGAACAGTCACTTGGGGTCATGGTGACTGTGTCATCACTCAGACTTTAGCTCCCGGGAAGGAAACTAGAAAGCATGTGTTGACTCTAGTTCCATCCTGAGTAGGAAGAACTTGAGCACGGGTTGGGAGGATGACCTTTGGAAGGTAGTGAGTATCAGAA
>NW_006173501.1:0-289 GCF_000334495.1 Tupaia belangeri chinensis | reverse complement strand
TTCTGGTGGCTGGAAAGTTCAAGAATATGGGGCCAGCATCTGGCTAGCCTGTGATAGTACATCAAATATGGTATCTAGGAACAGGAAGGTCAACAAACATATGTAAAGAGAGAAATCGACCGCTGAGCTGACATCCTGTTTAATAACAATCAACTAGCGAGGAAACTGACCAATTCCCACACGAATGAGAACTCCCTCCCTCCTAAAATTCATTAATCTATCCATAAGGATAGGGTCTCCAAGACCCAAACACTGCTGAATAGGCCTCACCACCCCTCAGCACTTACAT
>NW_006173500.1:0-289 GCF_000334495.1 Tupaia belangeri chinensis | reverse complement strand
ATACAATTTGCCATTATATTGCTGAGAATTGTTGCATATGTGTTATTGGGGATATTTGTCTGCAGCTCTTTTTTGGTTATGTTCTTGTCTGTATTTGGAATGAGGATGATGGAGGCTTCACAGAATTAATTTGTAAGGGTTCCTTCCTTTGGAGTCTTTAGAATTAGAAGATAATTGAAGTTCTTCTTTAAAAGTGTTATAGACCTGGGAAGAGAAGCCTTCAGGATCTGGACTTTGCTTTGTTGGGAGAATACTTAATACTGATTCAATCTCTTTGCTTGTTATAAGT
>NW_006173499.1:0-289 GCF_000334495.1 Tupaia belangeri chinensis | reverse complement strand
AAAGACAGAGAGAGAGAAAGTGAGAAGTCATTACTTCTCCCTGCCAGGGGGATGATCTTACTACAATTCTTTTCAATAAGAAGGTTCATTGACTTGACCACTACGCCCCCTACTGGCTCCACTACCTAGAATTTTAAAAGAGCGAATGTTGCCTTATCTTCCACAGAAATAGTCATTTCAAAAGGCCAGCAGGTATCATGAAGTTTAAGATGAACAGATCCCACATAGCTGACTCCACAGTAAGAGAGTCCTGGACTCTGTCTTGAAAATCACTCTGGGCACATGTGTG
>NW_006173498.1:0-289 GCF_000334495.1 Tupaia belangeri chinensis | reverse complement strand
GCCCTATAGCAAAAACCTCTCAAATAAAGAAGAAAGTGCTTTGAGAATCTTCATCTCATCTCACCCTTGCAACAGACCTAAGGACCAGAGAAGTGACGGCACCTCTGTTTAAAAAAAGAAAGAAGAAAGAAAAATACCAGCAATACTCAGGCATTATGTTATCATGCATTTTGTATCTACTAAGACTGACTGACCATTTTGCTCCTTAGGCTAGTCTATTTCGATGGTTTACTATTGCCATCTGACGGTTTGGTAATTTCAAGGAGCTCAAGGGCACAAGGATACTCAC
>NW_006173497.1:0-289 GCF_000334495.1 Tupaia belangeri chinensis | reverse complement strand
GCAATTTACTGATAAATTTGAAACTTTTTCAATTAATGTCCAAAAATACTGGAAGGAATTACATACCCCTACAAATTAGTGTTTAATCACAAATTAAAGCCACAATTATAATTGGGATTCATTTCTCTACTATGTATTCTTGCTGGTTTGTAAATATACAGAACAGCTCTTGGTTTTTTTGTTTTGTTTTGTTTTTTTCATGGAATTTTCTTAACAATCAGCTCATGAAAGTTCTTTAAAATTTGGTTACTTTCTTGCAGGAATCTTTTTCACTTGTTTTTCTTGAGAT
>NW_006173496.1:0-289 GCF_000334495.1 Tupaia belangeri chinensis | reverse complement strand
CCTTTCTCCTGAAAAAGCCCTCTCCACATTTTCCTCTTCTCCCCATGTTCCCTCACCTCCCGTTGGCTGGGCCCTCAGGGACATCTGCTTTACGCTTACTCTGTCTAGGCTGTCACTGTGGGAAGGGAGATTTACTGACTTGAAGCAGCTTTTGTTTTCTCCCTTGCAGAAAACAGGCAAGAACATCTAAGTACTTGGCTACTCTTTTGGATAGGGCTTGGGGAGGGAGGAAGAAGAACAAAAATAGAGAGCCAAACTCAAATGAACATTTCAAAAAGTGACCTGATGG
>NW_006173495.1:0-289 GCF_000334495.1 Tupaia belangeri chinensis | reverse complement strand
CAAACTCAAATTGATGGATGTTCTACAAAATATCAGGCCTAAAATCCTGGATTACAGAGCAATACTCAGGAACTATTCTAGATAAAAGGAAACCAAGAATGAATAACTTTATGCTTTGTTTATTTCTTTATTTTGCTATAAAGGATATTGTTAGAATGATTGATAAAATCTAAATAGTATCTGTACATTGTATTGTATCAGTGTTTATTCTTTGATTTATATAACTAAGATATAGTTACATATGGGGATGTTTCTACCTTGGTCCAGAAAATAAATGTACACACACACA
>NW_006173494.1:0-289 GCF_000334495.1 Tupaia belangeri chinensis | reverse complement strand
GATGTTTCTTTAAGTTTGCCAGGAAAGGTCTTAGTAAATAGCCAGCTATCAGGATCCAAAAAAAGGGGGCATGCTTACAACTTAAAAGCACATACTGCATATGGAGACCTTGCAGCCTTATCTCCATAGCCATGTAGCAACTCTTACTGACCCGGTAGCCCTGATAACAGCCTCACTCTGTTTACTGCTGACTGACACTGAGTTCAACCTTTCTCCCCCTTAGAGTGCTGGAGATTTTTCTTAATGGGCAATTGCGTCTCTTGATGCCTTCTAAAAGGTCTTTTCAAAT
>NW_006173493.1:0-289 GCF_000334495.1 Tupaia belangeri chinensis | reverse complement strand
AAAAGAAGAAGAGAAGAAAAAAGGAGAAATCAGTGATAGAGGGGATGCCTGAAACAAAAAGGAGGTAGGACTGATTATGGGGGGGGGGCGTGGCAGCAGATCCACGTGGGTAGAGATACAGGAAAGGGGGTCGATGTGACATCGAGGGTGTGAAGGCAACCTAGCCTGAGAGTCCTACGGGCCTGGACCCACGATGGCTGAAGGTCCTCAGCCATAACCAATGCACATGCGCCGTTATCTCAAAGGAACGGGAAATGGAAATACGTTTTGAAGATGAACCAGTACAGCC
>NW_006173492.1:0-289 GCF_000334495.1 Tupaia belangeri chinensis | reverse complement strand
AAAACTGGACCCGTCATAGAAAATATTCTGCGTTCAAATCTTGGGGCCTCCTTTTTTATGATGGGCCAGTGTGTACTCATGTTATAGGTTGACCGAGACTGAGAGTAGATTGCGGTTTTGAAATCCTGCTGCGGGTGCCTGTCTCTGTCTCTATTTCACTCTCATAGATGATAGAAATGGGAAAATACCAGTAATGATCATGATAAAATTTTGAGCCAGTGCCTTTCTTTTAATATTTTGATTATAAAAAATTTGATCATAGATTTATATCATTTGGGGACTAGCAGAT
>NW_006173491.1:0-289 GCF_000334495.1 Tupaia belangeri chinensis | reverse complement strand
AATCTTGATGAAGTCAATGTCAAGTAGGAAAATGGACAGGTCAACATTCATGCTTGTGGTTGCAAAGTTTGCAATAGGAATTGAGAATAATGCTATATATTCAGTAACTTACTAGTTTCCCCTTAAAGAGGGCCCAATTAAAGGGTAAAAATGCTTTCCGATGTAATGCCAAAATTTGATTTTGCCTTTATATAAATGGCCATATTTTCATCAGATACAAATATGTGTAAAGGTTATGTCTAATTTATACATCAAAAAAGTTTTTTTTTGTTTGTTTGTTTTTTTGTTT
>NW_006173490.1:0-289 GCF_000334495.1 Tupaia belangeri chinensis | reverse complement strand
TCATCAGAGACAGAGAGGGAAAGTGAGAAAGACCTCTCATGGGGGGTGGTCACCTGCAACCCCGTCTTCATTTCCCCCTCCTTGTGGGATTTCAGGCATGCACACACACGACCCGGCATGGTTTTTGAGCTTCTGGACAGGGACTCACATTGCACAGTCAGCCTTGTGGGATGCAGGTGGCTTAACCTCTATGACCCTAGCAGGCCCAGCAATCCATAAAATTAAGAAACCGGGGGCCAGCAGGTAGTGGTGGTGATCAGGGCACTGGACTCTCACATGGCTGGCCATG
>NW_006173489.1:0-289 GCF_000334495.1 Tupaia belangeri chinensis | reverse complement strand
GTCCTTGCCGCCACTTGTACTCTCTGCGTCTGAGCTGGGCCGCCCTGCCGGGTGTGGGCAGCGGCTCGCTGCAGTCTCACCCCCCTTCCCCTGACGTCTCGTGAGCCCATTGCCATGCGTACGTCTTCTCTGGATAAATGGCTATTCAGAATATGTGTCACCTTAGGTTAGCTTGTCAACTGTCCCAAAAAAATGGGAGAAAATGCAAGTATGTATTTATTATTATCATTTGTCGCTTTCACAATTGTTTTTTAAATAATTATTTACTTATCTTATTGTAATTTTATTT
>NW_006173488.1:0-288 GCF_000334495.1 Tupaia belangeri chinensis | reverse complement strand
CATTATGCTAACTGCTGGTTCCCCATTGACTTTTTTAAAATATAAAACACTTTCTTGGCAATCAAGTTACCAAGTGATCTAAGTATGGCCAGCTCAACCAAGATGAGGTCAGTAGGGATCATTTACCTGGTAATGTGATGCAGGAGAAATGTACAATGCAACTTGAGTGGGGATGCAGAGGCTTGGGGGCCCTGAAAACACAGCCAAAGGAAATACCCTGCAAGAATGGAGGCATGAAAGAGAGAGCAGGGAGAGGAGTCTATGAGTAAGGGGCAAGAAATGGTGTTG
>NW_006173487.1:0-288 GCF_000334495.1 Tupaia belangeri chinensis | reverse complement strand
CATCTTTTCCGGCTATGAGGATATCATCCATGTAATGGATGATATACATTTCTGTCCATTTTTGTCTAACTGGGTGTAGAGCCTTTGAGACAAACTTTTGACAAAGAGTAGGGCTGTTGGCCATGCCCTGGGGCAAAAAACACCATTCATAACGTTTCATGGGCTCCTTAAAATTAACAGATGGAATGCTAAAGGCAAATCTTTTTCGATCAGAAGGGTGAAGAGGGATAGTGAAAAAGCAGTCTTGGAGGTCAATAACTAGCTTGAAGTAACCAAGGGGTATGGCCG
>NW_006173486.1:0-288 GCF_000334495.1 Tupaia belangeri chinensis | reverse complement strand
TGAGATGAACATACTGGTGTGGGATTAGCACATTAGTGTGGGATGAACACATTGAGGTATACTGAGCAAATCCACATGGGATGAGCACATTGAGGTCAGATGAGGATATTGGTAGTGTGTGAGTATATTGATGTGGGATGAGCTCATTTGTGTGAGATGAGCACACTGATGTGAGATGAGCACATTGGTGTGCAATGAGCATGTTGAAGTGGGATGAGCATGTTGTTGGGGCATGAGCACATTGGTGTGAGATGAACACATTGATGTGGAATAAACACATTGGAGTGG
>NW_006173485.1:0-288 GCF_000334495.1 Tupaia belangeri chinensis | reverse complement strand
TATTTTTTAAAATAAACTTTTAAACTTGGAATAATTTTATATTTAAAGGAAAGTTGCAAAGGTAGGGCCGAGAAATGTTCATAAACCCTTGGAGAAGTTATCTCAATTTTTTTATTTAATAATTTTTTTATTATTTTAATTTATTTAAATAAATACATCACAGTGATTGAATGTAAATTAATTTATCCAACACATAACACTTTACAGCAGTCCAGCTAAAGATCAACAGACAGTTCTCCATTTCTATGTCCCTTAAATGTTTTGCCTCTATTTTTCTCTTTGATTCCT
>NW_006173484.1:0-288 GCF_000334495.1 Tupaia belangeri chinensis | reverse complement strand
GAGAGAGAAATTCTGGCATCTTTTTCTCTTCCTGTAAAGGCACTCATCTCATCATAGGGCTCTACTTTATAACCTTATCTCAACCTAATTACCTTCCAAAGGTCCACCTCTTAATACCATCACATTGAGGGTTAGGGCTCTAACATATGAATTTGAAGGAGGACCCAAATAGGCAGTCCAATAAGTGTGACCTACAAGTTGCATTACAAATAGCAGTTCGAAGAACAACTATTATTATTTATTATGCTTTGCTTCATTTTTATACCAAAACCAATGTATATGTATAGA
>NW_006173483.1:0-288 GCF_000334495.1 Tupaia belangeri chinensis | reverse complement strand
GGCGGGGAGGCCGGATCCGGAAAACTGGCGCGGAGGGGGCTCCGCTGAACCGGGCCGCAGGGTCCCACAGGGACGGGGACGCCGCACCGCGAGCCCAGCCACCCGCCAGGCCTCCTGCCCCCGCGCCGCGCCTCTGCTCCTCGGTCCCCAGCGAGAGCGCGGCTGGGCTTGTGCTCCTGCAGGTGCAGGGCCGCGGACTCTAGGCCCGCCCAGGTGCCTCCCCCGGCTTCCGCCACCAGGCCTGGACATGGCGCTTAGGATTCTTTTCTTTTCTTTTCTTTTCTTTTT
>NW_006173482.1:0-288 GCF_000334495.1 Tupaia belangeri chinensis | reverse complement strand
AAAAAATTTATCATAGAGATGAATGTAGGGTAATTGTTGGGAAATACTGTAGAATGGAAAAATAAATCTGAGAGAAAAATATTAGCATAAAAAAGCAGGAAGAAAGATGATGATTATGAGAAGATATCTGAAATATGTATTTTGGATATAGTACGTTTATCGATTAGGATAAGACTTGACAAAAGAAAGGCAGATCAGAGAATCTGGATTGGAGTAGATCAAGTAGCCAAAGGACAGGGAATTAAAGTGGCATTAAAGTCATCAAGAGTGATAATAGAGCAGTGGGGG
>NW_006173481.1:0-288 GCF_000334495.1 Tupaia belangeri chinensis | reverse complement strand
TGCTGTGAGCTATTCCCTGAGTCTTCCAAGCAATTACGATGACAGGCCTGCTCAATAGGTTCAGGATAACCAGGAGGCTGCATCAGGCCCTATCAAACGACTCCAGTATTGCGTAATGGCACCCTACTACCCAAATTACTGTGGCTAAGCAAAATAGCCTGAAATTATTTTATGTTGTATATTGTATTTCACAAAAGAATATGAAATGCATAGATTTTGAAAAATTTAATATGCTTTACTTTTGAATATTTATTTTGTTAAATTTTCTTATTTCTTCTTTTATTTTTT
>NW_006173480.1:0-288 GCF_000334495.1 Tupaia belangeri chinensis | reverse complement strand
AAACAGGAATTTGAAAGTTTCCTGCACAAAAAGATAATGTCAGGGTGGTGGTCTGTATAATTCCCAGCAAAGGGAATGGTAATCTAGCAAACAAAATTGGTTTCTACAGGTATAAAGTAAGCACAAATACTTATTTCATAGTATTTAAATAATCTTTATTTAATTTCCCTTTAAACAGTAACCCTTCCAGATTTTGTCCTTTTACTGTTGAAGTTGACTGTATTTTCTTTTGCAATTTTTCTCTTATAGTTATTAAAAATCTCTGTGATTATTACCAAGAAGAATTGC
>NW_006173479.1:0-288 GCF_000334495.1 Tupaia belangeri chinensis | reverse complement strand
GAGACACACGTAGGTTCCTGTGGCCTGCTGCGCTGCTCCATTCTCTGCCTGGTCTTGTCCACATCTTCACGGGCAATCCTTCCTGCAGGAGTCCGGGCCAGTCAGGAGGCCTTTGCAGCTGGAAAAGACATCAGATTCCAAAAGGCTTCAGCGATAAGGAACGGCACGTCTAGAAGAACTCGGCGCCCAGGGGCGGGGTGGGTTGCAGGTACAGGCTGCTCCAGGGTTTGACGCTGTAGTGAGGGTCCCAGGTACTTTTCAGTCTCTCTGGTCTGTTGCTCTTAGCAC
>NW_006173478.1:0-288 GCF_000334495.1 Tupaia belangeri chinensis | reverse complement strand
ATGAGAACAGGACAAGTGCAAAGAGCCTGAGGAGTACTGACCTCCAGCTGGGGCTGCCTCACAGCTAAGCAAAATTTCACAGCCACAGGGCCAAGGGCTGACTCCTTACCCCACTTCCTCCACAGGCAGTTTAGAGGAACCACAGCATGTGCTTCAAGCTCTAAGGATCCATGGGCAATTCTAATCTGTTCACTTTTGCTGTTTTTGTGAAAGAGAGAATGGAGTTGTTCTTCTTTAAATAACTTTAAATTCTTCCATTAAGGGACCAAAAGAAAAGCATGGAAATGT
>NW_006173477.1:0-288 GCF_000334495.1 Tupaia belangeri chinensis | reverse complement strand
AGCTGCCAGGTCTGGGACTTGAATTGCCGTTGGACACATGAGAATCCAGTGCTTTTCCACCATGCCACCTGCCAGCCCCCCAAGGGGTCTTAACACCATGATAAACTCCCAGCCTCAGTCAGCCCCAGAGGTGCGCATGCACGTGCCTGACATAATCAGAGAGGTCTCCAGGTATAAACCCAGAACCTTCTCTGGTAGGTCAGGTCTCCAGATAAACCCAGGACCTTCTCAGGTGGGTCAGCCTTGTCACTTTGCCTCTGCAACAACATCCAGCCCTCAATTCCATTT
>NW_006173476.1:0-288 GCF_000334495.1 Tupaia belangeri chinensis | reverse complement strand
CGAGGGCAGATGCTGCAGAGACTCACGGACTAATGACTAATGACCTAGTGGGGAACTGGGAAGTCTCAGTGGTGTCAGTGAGGATAAAATGTCCCCACGAATTCGTGGTGTTACACTTTTTTACGCTGTAAGCCCTACAGGATCTAGATACAACTGTGGAGGAGGATGTAATGGATTGCTATGAATTGCTCTACCTTTTTAGAATATAATTTCAACAGATAACTTACTTAAAAGAGTTTTAAAGAAAAATAAAGTTACATATCTTGCAAATCCCAATTCCATGGACCA
>NW_006173475.1:0-288 GCF_000334495.1 Tupaia belangeri chinensis | reverse complement strand
ATCACCCATACATCCAAGCTCACTCTTTCTCACTGTTGTAGTGCGTTGTAGTTGATGACTGAAATTGACAGTCCAATGGTTCATGTTGGCCTGCTGCTTCTAGTGGTGGTTCTGCTTATTTTGGTTTCTTAGAGACTGCAGTAGATTTTTAAGGAGAAGGAATCCCCAATCACTCAGGACAAGGGCCATCTTTCCTTGGGTTCTCAGGATAATAGCTCTTAATAATCAGCTATTTCATTTCACAAATCCAGCTCACCCTCAAACCACTGAATCAGAACTTGTGCCTCT
>NW_006173474.1:0-288 GCF_000334495.1 Tupaia belangeri chinensis | reverse complement strand
CGGCCCCTGCGGGCCCCCCCACCCCTGCCCCACCTCCTACAGGACCCAGGAGACCGGCAGCCCCCCTGGGACCCAGCCTCCCCGCCCTCAGTACCTGCAGAGCCATTGGTACTGGGCTTGGCAGGTGATCCTCCCCAAGGGTCGGAGAAGGGGGGGGCTGGCGCCCAGGGATCAGAGGCCGAGGGCCCGCTGGCCGGGGCCGCACCTGGGAGCAAGAGCGGCATGAGGGCTGTGCCGCAGCTGCCAGGTCACCTCCGAACGGCCCGCACGCACCTGCCTCCGCCCTTC
>NW_006173473.1:0-288 GCF_000334495.1 Tupaia belangeri chinensis | reverse complement strand
GTTGCAGAGTGGCAAGATGGTGCTGGGCCGACACAGCCCTGTCGGGGGGCAGGGAGGGGCTGAACCTGAACACACGTAGGACTACGTGCTAGGGACGGATTTGAACCCAGCCACGCAAACGAACACCTCACATCTCAGTTGAGCTTAGAACTTTGAGTGACTCACCTTCCTGAATGTCTAAATCGATAGATATGTTACTTTTTCCACATTTCACTCAATAGCAGCATTAGCCCAGAATCAATGGCCTAGTAATATTCTTCCAAGGTTATTTCAAACTGAAACTGCTAC
>NW_006173472.1:0-288 GCF_000334495.1 Tupaia belangeri chinensis | reverse complement strand
TTTTACACATGATAAAGCCTAGGTTCAAATAAGGGACTCTGCTCGAGTTCATAGCAGGATCAGGACTAGAAGCCAGGTACCCTGACTGCCGTCTCATCCAGGGCTCTTTCCAGTAAAGTGCCTGGCAGAGTTCTGGGCACACAGTGGGTGCCCTACAGTACCCGATGAGGAAATGACTGCATGAATGAACTTTAACCCGCTCCTAGACATAGTCCTGCTGCCTTTACACCCTTCACAGATGGCCCCAGTCAGCCCTTCCCTCACTTCCCTTGCTGTGAGGGACAAATA
>NW_006173471.1:0-288 GCF_000334495.1 Tupaia belangeri chinensis | reverse complement strand
TTTTTTTTTTTTTTAACTGCTATCCTAGACTGACCCTGTGGTCTATAGTTGAACAAAATCCTACATGGCCATCTGTGGTTTGAATCCTGGCCCCAGCAGTTTAGAAAACATGCCAGGCACATTCGCACATTTGCCCAAATCCTGACAAGATTTGCCCAAAGCCCTTCTCCTTCATTCTCCTCTCCAGGTTTCGGGCATGCACACACATGCCTCCAACATATTTTTGAAGTCCCTGGGTCTGGGATCAAATGACGAAGTTGTGGGAACCAGCAGTTAGTGTAATAGCTA
>NW_006173470.1:0-288 GCF_000334495.1 Tupaia belangeri chinensis | reverse complement strand
ATTGGTTGCTGAGGGAGAGAGCCAATGCTCCTAATTTACATGAGCTGAAGGAGAGGGAATCATCCCACTGGTGATGCATCTTCTCCATGAGATGTATGTTTTCCTCATATTCACCTCCAGGTGGTGAAGAGCCAATGGATCCTTACACACTATATTTTATGCTTTGGTCTTAGAGTGATACCAGTGTTCAAAAATAGTCTCGTGTTCTTTCCTAATTGCAGTGGGCTGCAAAACATAATTGCTTGTGTTCCCAAAATGAGAGAATTGGATATTATCTACTGTAATTTT
>NW_006173469.1:0-288 GCF_000334495.1 Tupaia belangeri chinensis | reverse complement strand
AAAATGGTATAATCAGAGCATCAAGAGAAATTTTATTAAGAGTTTGCCATGTTATCAAAGAAATGCATCAGAGATAAAAGTGAGATGTCTAATTATCTCATTCATTTTAAGAGAAATAATTCAGGATTACTCAAATTTAAAGTTAATTGTAAGTCTGGTTGGAACAGACAAATTAATAGTTACAATTTTTAATAAAAGGAACTTCAGAAAGTTGTGGAAGCACCAGCCTGTGGTTTGGTGGTGAAAGGAGCTGAATTCCACATGGCTAACTGTGTAGCTCAAGTCCTG
>NW_006173468.1:0-288 GCF_000334495.1 Tupaia belangeri chinensis | reverse complement strand
ATCTCCTTCATTTCACCATCAGCAAGGACTGGATGAGCACCTGCAGAAAGATGCCAACATGAACAGAAACCTCACTTCTGTTAAGAGCTAGTGCCTCGTATTAAGAGCATCTTCTCTCAACAGCGTTAGTACTATTCTTATACCCATCTTACAGATAAAGAAGCCAAGGCTCGGAAGAGTTAACTGACCTGCCCAAGAAAACATCCTTGGGTACTGCAAAAAGAATTCAAGCCCCAGTCTGCCTGACACCAATGTTCATGATCTTGACCATTCTACAAACTACCTTTG